>NC_051087.1:9089383-9413883 GCF_901709675.1 Syngnathus acus | reverse complement strand
CATTGCTGACTCAGCAAAATGAGGTGAAGCGGGCCTATATCATGTAGGATCACACTGGGTGTTTGCTTACCTGGTCTGACCCTTGACCTCTGTAAGGTCACCGATGCCTACAGTGCAACACACACCTGTGTTAAGGTCCCAACTGACCTGCAGGTTTGAATGGTACGTGTTGGACCTGACAAGAGAGAAAGAGCTTAAGAAAAGAAACTTCAAGCTTGTTCCTAAAAAAGTAACAAAAGACCAACAGCACCTGCAATGCTCCGAAGGGGAGAAAGCCAGTAACAAGAGGCCGATGCTAATCATGACTGTGTTGGTCTCCGGGCAAACCTGACACACACACGAAAACATTATCAGGCACACACTTTAATTCAAAAGTGCGCGGGACTGTGTCGTATTTGTTAGTTTACCTCTAATATGACCACATCATAGTCGCTGAAAGAGCAGAACTGCGGCGCCCAGGCGGCGTCTTTCCTGATCACCTCATTAATTAGATACTCAAAGTCCAGAGTCAGCTGCTCTACACGTACACTCTGTAAAATAACACACACATATGCAGAACCAATTCACTCAAATGCAGGCATACAATGAGAGATGTCAGAGTGGAATTATGTTTTAGTATATGTGATGTTTATTCTTTTTTGTCTTTGCCCAGAGGTCTTTTTCGTGGCAAACAAACTATAGCAGTCTGTATAACTTGGGCTATTTTTCCCCCCCTCATCTTCTCTTCATTGTTTATTAGTTACTATAACAAGCACGCGGGAATGCGAGTGATGTCATTTCAGTGATTGGCAGCCGAGACGAATGTGCTATTTTATCGTAGGTTTTACCATAAACGTGCAATAAATTCCGTTTGCAAACCCATGCTTTTGATATTTCCAGTATGTCACAGACCTGTCCATCGTGTGGCTCGCTGACCAGCTGCAGGCTCCGCCCTTTAAGATCGGTGACGGTGAACGGAAGCTGTACTTTATCGTCTTCATAACCTTGACACAAAAAATGAGACGCAAATCAATAAAGGCAAAGAGACTAAGATGTACAGCGTCGCAAGACAACTGAAAACGTTTTCCTAATAACAGCTAATGTGCAAAAAACAACATATTCAAGGCCTGAAAGCTAGAATTTCCAAAAATAATGATCCTTTAATCAAACGCAGGGACAATTATGGGATTCAATTGAAATGAGCAGCCCTCTCAGAGTGATAATGAAAAATTGAACAGACAGAACGTTAGACAACAACACCATTACATTGACTCTCATTCAATTGTGCAAGTGGTCATAATATGGCAGGTGTGCATATACTTTGTTTTGTTTTTTTTACCTGTATCTCCTCCTGTATTCTGCTCCAATGAGCCTGGCTTGGAACAGTAGTGCAGACACGAGTAGTTGACATATCCAGGTTCACTAGGGTCAACCTCCTGGGATGCAGGTGGGGTGGGAGGGGAAGAAGCCGATGATGAAGACGATGCAGGAGACATCATTTGTTCTGATGACTGCGTTAAACTATGGCCGGCTGTCGACATTTGTGGCAAACATGTCCGTGTTTCTTTCTGCATAGACTTTGGACAATCCTGCTCATCCTGCTGGCCGTTTACCACCAGCGGCTCTGATGGTTTCGGTGCTCCCTCTTTTTCACCTCCACCCGCTCCGCCTTGGGCCCGTCGGAAGAGGTCGGCTGCGAATTCTCTGGCTCGCATTGCTGCTTGTGTTTGGTTGGGAGAAGGAGGCGCAGGGGTGAACCCGCTCTGTGTCGGGTGCCTATCAGGAAATCCCTGAGACAACGAGGAAGTTGAGGCAGTGGGAGAGGAGCATGTGGACGCCTGATGTGACAAAGCTGCTCTCTTTGTGTAGAGAATTGGGGATGACGGACCAGCCTTGCCTGAAACAAACAAAGCCAGTTAACTGCAATTTCATGTTTGATAGGTAGGGCATAAAGCTATGACAATATACTGAGCATAAAGGACAAACGATGCAGGGCTCGCTGCGACCAGGTGCCCTAATTTCTCAGCGGGACGCCTAAAAAAAGGATTCTCTGTGCATATCTGCGTGCATACGTTGGGGTACAATATGGGTCTGTGGGGCCGATCGGTAACCAAATCGCAAGCAACAACCATCCATCCATCCATCCATCTTTATACAGTCAAATTGCCTTGATTCTGACAGCCTCAAAATAGAATGTAGCGTCTCGCAAATGTTGATGAACAATTAGATATGAATGGAATATTTGTCACCATGACAGGCATGTACTGTAAATTAAACGTTAACAAGTAACCTGCCAGTATGAGCCTGACGAAGAATACACATGCAATTTTTTTTATTCCATACTTATTTCTTCACTACTGTTGAATTACATGTTGTTGCTGCTTGATGTTGACATTCTTGTAGCGAGCTGCTCACTGTGGTCAACCGTCAGCCACTCATGAAAACTAGTTACTGTTCGTCAGTTCAGTCTGGATATATCATGTTTATTAAATAAATAAATATTTACCTTTGCAGAGAGAGATACCACAAGCCACTAGAGAGTAGCTGGTATTTAACAGGATGACCTGGTCCTTTTTCAGCTGGAAAGCAGGCTGAAAAGTAGGAAAGGGGTACACCACCTGATACTTGCTGTTGAGCACGTAGCCGTGCTCCAAACACTCGCCGCTTCCTGCACAGACCCACGAGAAAATCAGAAGAGCCGTACAGGCTAAGGAAGCTAGGTCAGCAGAAGAGGTGATTTGTTTACCATTGCGTACTGATGTGGTCGAGGGAAGTGTACAACAACAGTCGGGGCAAGGCTGAGGTGGAGGCATTGAAACGATTGTCATGGAGATATCTCGGTAGTTCTCGGCGCTCATCAAGTTCATCAGGAGAGAGCTGAAAGGTTGCGTCACGTAGACAAACATGATTACAACAGAATTAAGTAGAATGATCTGAAGCGGCCGTGTGTGAATAAATACTGTCTTACTTAAAACCGAAGATGACAATTTTAGACTGGTCATTTGGCCACCCACACACAGTGAGGTAAAGGTCATTGTAGATTTCTTCACCTGCAAACAGGCGCACATATTGAACCTAGAATGAAAATACATAGAATAGATAAGTGTCAAATGCCTCACTCAATTCTGCAATATCTTCTAAAAACTGCTCACCAGTGATAGGACACGATTTGTTTTACCTGTCTGAGTCGACTGTGGAGATTAAACTCCCACCAATAGAGATGGTAGGTATAGAAATAAAACTCATCATCCTCTCCCCAGTCCCTGGTGTAGGACAGAACGTAGCGGCCACACTTGGTGAAGCCAAGGAAGATATGCCTGGAATCAAACGACATAAGACTGCATCACCGGCTTGTTTGTGGATCAACACTAGTTTGCTTAAAATAAACATCAGAAATGGCAACGAGTTTATGGGTGGAAGTAACACTTACCCTGCTCTCAAGTATTCCTCACTGACAATGTTCTTTAATGGGACACACACTCGCGGAGGGAGCTTCCTGAAAAGATTCTGGGAGAACTGCCCTGAAAGCTGCATAATGGAACAATTACAACAAAAATATTTATTAGCTGGGAAACACGATGCAAAGCAATACGTGACGATTCACATAAACGTCGGCTGTTGTGGTATATTTGCACATTATTGGGCTTGCCAGCCATCCTACGTAGCTAAAACTCAAACTAGTTTTGTCACATGAACAATGTAAATAAACAGAGGTGGCGGCATCTAAATCATGAAGGAAAGCAGCCCTTGAGGACCGGATTTGGACACTCCTGTATTAGACACACTGCTGAACATCAGCATGTGCAGTACATGTGTGATAAATGGCATAGCTGGCAATATAAAGACAAACAGATATGTTTCTACTTGTGCGAGGGCTCCCGCCAACTATCAACATTGTCAGTTAATATGTACATACTCAGTATTGTAAGGTTGTCCCAATGCAACTTTTTCACTTCCGATACAGATATTGCAGCCTCGATTACTTGTCGATACATATTGATCAGCAATTATATCATCAGAAATAAAACATGCTTTTATTTGTTTTTGCATTAGAGTTAGAAGAGAGTTGATCAAATGATACTATTACAAACACCAAGAATCTGGAAAGCGTAGTAGGGCTGTGCCTTTCTTCTAAGGATGTCATGGAATTCACTGACATTATGTCAATATAAAGCACGGAGTAATTAATAAATTGGAAACGATTTGTATGTTATCATTATTAGCTTTTAGTTTTGTTATACACTTCACATGCCTCTTCTGCTTGCCCTGACCGCACGTCCCAGTGTTAAGGGTATGTTTATGGTTTAACAAATGTGCCCTTTTAGGAGTCTCCTGAAAAGTGACTATTTTGGAGGTACAAGGTTTCGTCCCGACGCCAACTATATGCTAGCTAGCAAAAGATCCTAAAGTAAGCCCAAGTGTAACCCACAAGAGTGTACGGAAAAGGTGCTGGCTGCTAGCTTCGAATGATTCTCTTCCGTTAATTCGCGTTGGTTAGCCAACGAGCTAGGTCGCAGCTACAGACGCTCATGAAAACAAGGCACATCATATTACTCCAAAAGCATTGTTGCCAAGGTGAAGCAAATAACAATCGCACCTTCCCTCGCACGAGAAGTTTCACGACGTGGTCTTTGTGCCTTCTTTCGGTTCTGTGTTTGACAGCCTTCTTTTCTGATTTCGAGCTGGGCGCCATCTCGAACTGAACTGTTGCTCGTGTTGAGACCCGGACGCGGCTGATTGGTCAGCTGCTGCACGAGACCGACGAGGCCAGTTTTCACCAGTCGGAGTCGGTGTCTCATTTATTAAAACTATCCTCGATCCTCTGTTTACTTGACACGTTAGCTCCTCCTATTATTACGCCTTGAAGGAGTCGAGTAGAACATCAGAGGAAGAGGCAATTGTTAGAAATGAGACGTTTACTTAGATTAAGTCAATTTACGGAGATGTCTAATAAAGACAACCTGACGTCATCTGTGCAATAAACTTTCTCCGTCAAATTAATTTCGGAATTGCACTTATGTAAAAAGAAACATTCAAGTGACTACATTGCTTTTAAGCATCAAAATATTTTGAGACGATCACTAAATATTCATAGATTTTAGATTAAATATCTAGAATTAGTCAAAAATTTTACAGCAAAAATATAAACATTTTATATTTTTATTTACTTCGCTAACTGATCTTGAAAGGTAACAAGACAACAAGCAACAAAGACAGATTGACTTGCCAGTGGCGTTAGAGACAAGGGAATCGTGCCAGAGATCAATTAAAAATGTTTAATATTGTTGTTATACTGCGCTATATGAATACATGCCTTCGCTATTTTTCTATTCAGAAGTTCCTCTTGAGGTGTGAGCTTACTTTACAAAAATGTAGGACTGTTTATCTTTACCTGTCTTAACATGAGTAAATTTTAGCCATAATCAACTAACAGAAGATCACCAAGATGTAAATGCTCTAATATGTCCCATTGTTCAAATGTGTCTCAATGTAGCCATGACATAGTCTAACAAGGGTCATGAAAAGTTCCTTGATTCATTTTTGTCTTTCTCTGTTTTTTTTTTTTTTTTTTGCTGAACTCCGCTCACTTTCGC
This sequence comes from Syngnathus acus, assembly GCF_901709675.1. Taxonomy (NCBI): domain Eukaryota; kingdom Metazoa; phylum Chordata; class Actinopteri; order Syngnathiformes; family Syngnathidae; genus Syngnathus; species Syngnathus acus. The sequence goes on along the minus strand of NC_051087.1, from coordinate 9,408,310 downwards.
CAGTATTGTTCCGGTAAGTAAGGTTATTCACTACTGGGCTGAGGAAGTTGAACAAGACCAGGAGGTGTAAGTCTTCATTTTTCTCCTTTTACATCATCCAAAGTCAAGAGGGCCTCATCTTCAGGTTGGTGATCACTTGGTGGCATACTAGGAGAGGAAGGCCTGGATCTTGATATGGCTGCTTCATTCTTTAGAATGATGTTTTCAATCTTGGACTTCAACGTGTATCTGTCATATATTGTCTGACAGCCAACATCCACCATCACTTTTGAACATTTGGAGCAAGGTTCCAGAGCTTCTGTTTGAATCCCCACAGAGTTAGTCTGGCAGAAAAACAAACATACATGCACATCAATAGGGTTATAGGCCTACAAATCTAAATGATGAATTGAAATTTAAGTAGGACGGATAAGGAATTAGCTTGAAATTTGTTTTGTTATAATAAAATATCAATTTCTTTGTTTTGTGGATGACTTTCCTTGATTTCTGCACTGTAAAAACGTTACTTTACATTTTTGGATGTTGTAGACAGACAAAATGAAGGCGTTTACAACCTCTTTAATACTTCCGCTTTATTTGGCAGTGCATTTATTCAAAGATTAAAAAAAACGTTTAATATGCTTATTGTAATATACATATATGATAATCAGATTTACACCACATCGTACAAAATAAAAAATATATAACACTTACTCTATATCGTTCTGTGTCAGTAGCATCTAGAGGTGAGATCATACTGAGATCCAACAGGATGTTTGCTGCGTCGAGATCGGTTTTGGCTGAGTCCAGCACTTTGATTCTTTTCGTTGCAGATTTGCTTGCGAATGGCTTCGGTGTTGGTGCTTTTCTTTTGCGCCTTATAATAGGTTCAATCTGCAACCACAAACCAAAACGCTGTACAAATCTCCTCAAAAACTCGGATAACTTTCCATACAATTCACAACATAACACGATTGTTATGAGAGGCTACTTAAAAAATAAATCAAAACAATTAGACATTGAAACATTTTCCCAGGTCAGGCGCTAAGGGCCAAACGGGCAAGCAAAGAGTAAAGAAAATGATCGAAATGGGCTTACCTCTTCGGGGCAAGCAGTGGCCGGCAAGGGATCGGGGTTGTCATCTGTAGGACCATGTCCCCCAACGAAATGTTTACTACATATGAAGGTGAAAGGCTTCACCTTGCTAGCGTTAAATTGGTCTTTTGGACGTCCGCACAAGCTGACCCATCGTTCACATTTATCCTTCTGAGTTTTTGGCTTCGGAAAACGAATAAAGAATACATCCTTCATATGTGGACGATCGTAGTGTCTGGAGTCGCTTCTGCAAGTTCCATAGCAGCAGTGTTTACTCGGCATATTTTTTTTTTCCTTGAGATAAACGGGCAAAAAATATGCAGTACTAGCATGAGCAGTCTGCGAGCGCCTCTTTGTTGACCCCTTTCCGGTTCAGACTGTGACGTCACGCTGCCTACCATCCACTATGAATCCCCAATGCCATTCACACCCATGCTTAAGGTACATATAACATTTTTGGAACAGTGTTAACTTCTCTCTGCTTCTTTCAAATAAAACATTTGTTGTTTCACAGTTATACCCAGAAACCTGAGGACTACCATAACAAACGCTCTTGATGAAAACAAATTTGACACACTCTAAATAGTTCTTGTGAATGCCGAATTCATTAAGTCATTGGACTTAACCGAAAGATGTTGTAGATCCGAATGTTTTATTTTTAAGTATTTAAAAACAAGCTGTAAAAAAAAAATAAACAAAATACAATGATAGAGCCTACTGGGGGAGGGGGAATCCTTTTTCGATTAAGTTGTAGCTACTGTTTAAGTAACCAGAGGGAAGACACATCCACACATGGGACACACAATCAGCCAGTAGGTGAACTTATGTCATTTTACAGTAAACCTGCACATGTACTCCTGCTAAGTAGCATACAGACATGCACAGTACCCTCCGGGGAAAAAAATACAGTGAATGAAATTAAAAATAAAAATTGCAGGGTACATGACAACTGCAATTTCAACAGACAACTTTTAAACGTGACTTAAAATGTACCAGAAGAAACGGAATTTCAAAATAAAAGTGAAACTCATCAACCCGAATGTGAGCATTGTAGACCTTCTGCAGTAAAGATACTCATAATTTATAGTTCATAGTTTTGAAAACAAAGATGTATTAGAAGATGTGGGTGAAATAAGGAAAACAAATAACTAATTCTATCGAGATAATTAATTAGTGCGTTGTTTCAATGCATGAGCAAAACTTTCTCCCTTATTCCATTTGGGGGGAAAAAAAACCAAGTCAGTCAACTACCAAATTTAAAAAATAAGATTTTGAAAGAAGTGTAGATGGTTCAATAATGGTCTTGAATTGTTGAAGCAAAAAACGGAAATCTCCACCAGCAGAAGTCCCAAGAGCCGACAAAACCATCCACCCACACAAAACTTCATTACTGTGCCTGGAAAAAAAAGTCAAAGATATGCGATTTCGTTTAAAATGAATGTACTCTAGCAAGCAGTATTTTAAGAAGGTGCAACAATATTTTTTCGTTTCAAACTTTTCTCCTACCTGTTGCCCCTGCTGTGGTGGAGCCCCTTGCCCAGGGGCCTGCCCTCCCTGCCCATAGTAGGCAGCTTGCTGTCTGTAATATTCTGCCCAGGCTGCACTGTAATCCGGCTGGCCACCAGATGCCGCTGCTGCTCCCCCAGCCGGTGCCGCCGCAGTTCCCGGAGCAGCCACTGGCCCTCCTGCAGGCTGGACTGAAAAATTAACAGCACAATGCACATTATTAAAATAGATAATTTGGGAAAATATCATTGCCATGCAGATGCTGGTTAAAGAGACTCATTAAGTTTATTTATCAACGTTTTCTGTACACACTTACCCATGCCCATCTTTTTGTAGTATTCCTCCCAAGCCTTTGTGTAGTCTGGCTGACCGCCAGCTGTCTGTTCAGCTTGGTTCTGGTCCCCTGCTGCTCCAGGATCTGCTTGGTTCTGTGCTGGCATAGTGCCCCCTGGCTGTTGACCGTAGTACTGTGCATAGTAGGCCGCCCAGGCTGCATTTGGGTCTGCCGCTGCCTTATCTAATGGTAGATTGCAAAGAATAAGATCAGGCATTTCTTTTTGTAGCTAAAACATGTCCCCCAACTCTTTATTTATATATATATATATAAATAGAACATTACACTTTTGCACCAGACCAGTTTCCTCAAACTTCCTCAACTCACCATTACACCAAACTTAGTAGGAGCCCTTTGCTTGTGACTCTTTAAGGAGCCTCAGCAATGCTGTTAGTGACCAAGTATGATGATTTCTGCGTCATTTCTTGATTTTGTTGGCCATCAGTAATTGATTCAGTCATTCTTTAATTATGCCCTTTTCTTTGAAAAAAACAAAACAAAAAAACAATGTAATCGCGACATCAGGCAGAGTGAGTTTGGCGAAAGCATATTTTTAGTAAGACATCTGAAATAGTCTCTTAATGTATATTTTAGGTTGCGTTTGAAACTTCAGGCTCTCAGTTCATAATTTGGTCAGTTCTCCCTTTTTCAAAAAGGCCCTACACACTAGCTTGTGAGTTTAATTCTTTTTCCCATATCACAAGGGATTTGACACAGGACAGGCAGATACACCAATTTTATGTTCAGTCTCTCTGTGTAGACCAAGTTGTTGGGGGGCACCCGACTTGGCCAACACAAGTACTGATGACTAGAATGTCGATTACTCACTGGGGTCTTGTGGCCCTGGGTTCTGCCACTGCTGGTAGCTGTCCCCCCAATTCTGAGCACAGTACTGGGGACCACCTGGTGCACCTCCACTGTAAAGACCAGGGCAATAAAACAATGAATGGTTTTAGTTCACCAAGTAGTCTAGTCCGGGGCTAAAAGTTAAAGCAATTGCTACATTTAAGGATTTACATACTGTGGTCCACCACCAGGAGGTCCAGCATTATAAGGGTTGGGGCTGTAGGGGTTCATGGAACCACCAGGGCCTCCTGGACCTGGACCACCACCCACAGGACATAACGGGGCCTGGATAACCAAGACATGTTTCCTTTATTAGTACACCCCTTCAATGTGAGCCCATCTAATCACTGGAATACCAAGCAACACTTGAATGTACCTCAATCTTTTCTTCTATAAGTTGCTTTGCATAGTCTATCTGTTGTGGAGAACCTCTGATTGTGAACAGTTTGAAATTTGGGTCTCCATCTGGTAGCGGCTGACGTAACATCTCTACAAATGCACCGGTCTGTTGGTTAATGGCTTTGACGTTTTCCCCTCCTCTGCCAATCACGAGTCCACATTTGTGAGCAGGAACAGAGAAGGTCATCTCTCCCCCTGGAGGACCCCAGCTTCCCTGGCCTCTACCCCGACCCCGTCCTCCTGGTGGCATCCCTGCACCAGGGGGGCCCTGTGTGAAAAAAATAAATAAGAAAAGAATTTAAAAAAAGAAATCTCTCGATTCAAACTACTTGCACCGAAAAAAAATGCCCAGGTTGCACTTGACGGACCTATTAATTATGAACAGTAATTTATTAAGGGTTTAGATAAAAAATATTGGCGTTTGCAAAAGTGTGTCAATGTCGCACATGTGCATGCAAATGGTAAGTAAAAAAAATAGCCAAGAAAAGCCACATCAGCGCCTTGTTTTTGTTAAAATTGATCACAGTATGCAATTTTATTACCATCGATTGCCAAGCAATTAAAGTTCCTGTACAACAGTAACACCCAGGTTTTTCCTGTAACCCAAATCCATGCATGCACAAATTCCTAACTCTTATCCAGCCTGCAGCTTCAGACTAATATTCTGTAAGGTTTTACTGTAAAAGATTCACACATACAGAACAAAGTGACTGTCACTGGAGCAAACGTTTCAGCTATATTAAGATAGCATCGAGTCCGTTTGGAAGCTTCAGAAAAGTGGGCAATTGTTTGCACCGCGACAGGAGTAATTTATGAATGTTTACACTCCATAAAAGGTCTGAACCAGTGTGAGAAACGAAACCTGGTAATATTTGTTGTTGTTGTTGTTTTAAATACATTTTGCAATAACCCCCCCCGAACACACATAATTATGGGGTGTTGTGTGTAGAATTTTGAGAGGAAAAATAATTATTTCCATTATGGGATGAACGTCTATTTTTTTTTAAATATTTTGAGTTATTTCAGCCTAAAGTATACTCACCCCCTGGCCCCCGTCATCTCTGGTACGGATACTCTGTATCAGGTCTGTGATGATGGAGGCGGCATGTTGACACTGATCCGGAGGACCCGTAATGTGTGCCATTTTTTCAGGACCGGTGCCATCATCTAAAAGGTCAACGTATGACATTTATCAATTGATGGGTGTGTATTTAAAGAGCCAACAACAGCAGGAAAGGGGTGGGGGGCAACGAAAAGGCCTTCAAGTATAGGATCCAGCAAAACCTGCAAGATTACCACATTTCCACAAGTACTTACCTGGTTTAAACTGTATCTTCACTCCAGCATCACTTTGGATCTTCTTAATCATCTCACCACTTCTTCCAATTATGACCCCCACTGCATGGCGAGGGACACCTATCTGTAAAAATCCCAGAAATGTGGCTGAAATGACTCAGTCTTGTATTCAAGCACATTTCAAGGTCAATTTAAGCCTTTTGTGCTTCAGTTGCTGTGCAGTCGTAAATTATTCAAACACACTCTCGCTACTACTTATTCAAAATGAACAGGAATAAGTGTGCTACATCTAACAAGCTAAATGTATTTGTTGCGAGAGAATCTGTCACTTGCAAGCATTTTATGCAAATGTCAAGCCCAAGCAAACTTACATCAATGCCACTACCCCCTATTCTTGAGCCATATTCATTCCGGTCACCAAAACCTTCCCGTTCTCGTAGAATCTCGTTAACCATCTCCTTAGCTTGCTGCAAAACAACAGAAAGCCAAATGAATGGCCGCAAAAAGCAGAGAAACTAAAAACATGTTTCGATGATGACTTTCAAGTACCTGCACTTTGAATGGGTCTCCAATGATGCGCAGTGGTTTATCTACATTCGGCGGCTGGGAACCATCTTGAATAAGGATCATTTTAACTCCGGCTCGTTCCTTCAAAATTGCAAAAGAATGTTACGGGATGCACAGCTCAATAACAGAGTGACATCAATCTATCCATCAATTTTCTTCCGCTGAGCCGACCGAAGTTGGGTGGGTCGCAGGGGGCAGCAGCTTTAGCAGGGAAGCCCAAACTTGGGTTTAGTGCTTTCTGACTCATTTGACAAACCTGTAGCTGCTTGATAGTCTCTCCTCCTTTGCCTATAATAAGTCCAGCCTTGCCCGCAGGGATGACCATCTCCTGCATGGAACCCGTCTGCCCGTTGGGCGAATCATGTCCCCTTGAGATGATTTCATCTATGAGCCCCTTTGCTCTCCTGAAACAAATAAAAAGTGCAATTATGAATCGAATTGTTTGAAAACACTACTATATTGGGCAAAGCACGTGCAGTCGTCAAAATACTCTGAGTTGAGGATTACGCTGCGAAAAAGACTTACAGGAAGCAAACCAAAAGCTGCAGCGCCAGACAAGCACAGCGATCCCCCCGCGTTTTCATTGTCCACAATTAGTTTCTAATTTCCAAGTTGTGTAAATTGTATTTATTAAACCTAAAGAATATACCAACTTTGGGACTATACTTTGCACTTTCTTTCATAGTTGGGTTGGTCCTGTAACCTATACTTAGGTGCAACTCACATACATACGTACAAAACATTTGCATTTTAACTGACACCCAAAAGTCCTGTTTCCCAAATTGTGTTGTTGACGGTAGCTAATGAGTTCTTTTAAGTTAAAAAAAAAATTTCTGTTGTGTAACCGGAACTGGTTTGCTCGTCATCAACATGATTAGGGAACGGGGAGTTTTTATTTAGTTTAAAATGGCTTATCTTAACAAAAATCTCAGGTCACATCACATTGTGGCCAACGATAGAATCCTAGTCGGTTATTGCATTTTTTGGTGCTTTCAATAGTAAATCCTTGTCGTGGCTGATGCCGCATATACTCAACTACTGAGCTGGCTGGGATTTGTTGCCATGAGATGCGGCAAGCAGGCGACATTAAGTCACAGCACCAGTCTGAGCTTTAATGGCCTGGTCTCAGTTTTTGTAAAGTAGATTTCCCCTCAAAAATGCAACATACTCGGGTTTCTTTTTATCATGCAATTTTTTGACTCATGCTACTTAAGTGACTTGTACTCTGAACTGTCAGGTTCCGTGTCCACCATTAATAGAAGACTACTACAACCGGTAAGCATTCTACTTCACCTCGTACTGCCATGAAGGCTTTACTGGGAAGGCTTTACCACGAGTGAAAATCTTTTCATTAAAATACTTCAAAATGAAATACTTCCAACTAAATTATTTTGTTGTGATTTTAGAGAATGTTTTGAACATGGCAACGTTGTTGATAAAAAAATTGTGTCCATTTATTAACGTATAAACTATTCACATTAAAATCACATGACTTATTTTTTTCCTTTCCTTACTTGGGTCATGGCAAACATTATTAAACACTGGCAAAAATGCTTAACAATACCATTTAGATCCTCTGTAAACGGTAAACAATTACATATAGTAAATAACTTTATTTATTTTATTTTTTTAAATGGACACATTGCTCCATCTTGTGATTGCATCTATAATTAGTTCATTTAAATTCGCTGATCGGCCCCATAAATTCTGCTCGTGTAAAACCCTTTTTCAGAGTTTAAATTGTGTAATCACGCTTCTCCTTACTTCTTTCACCAGTGCTGAATGTTAATCTGATTCAACAGCACGAGTGAAAACGGCTCATATCTTAAACTATCAGGGTTGATTAGAATGGCTTTGACTTGGGGGCTTACTTTATGGCATCAGGCGAACCTGTCAAAGAAACACTTCTGTCCGAAAGACCAGCACTGTCTGAAATAACAGAAAAATGTGGAAAAATACAAATAAACACAAAGAGCAGAGAAGACTAGAAAGTTATCAATTTGGTTATTGTGAAGCTCACCGTGTGCAATCTGAACTTTGCAACCAGATTCCCGTTGTATTTTGTTGATGTGTTCACCTCCTCTGCCGATGACTAAAGGACAGTAGGCAATTGCAATTCTAATTTGAACATTTGTACAACACACAGTTGTATTGTTCATATACGACTTAAGAGGTATGGATGCACTTACCGAGACCAACCATAGAATCAGGCACTCTGCACTCCTCTGTCATTGTCATCATGCCGGGCCTGACACTGGAACCAGTTATACAAGAAATTAGAAACTACATAACCCATTAGAACAGTGCGCTGTTGAAGAATTAGCACAACAAAAATAGCACAAATACATTCATACCTCTGTTGAGCCAGGGCAGCCAGTTGAGCTCCAATGGCTGCAAGAAAGAGATAAACATTTGAGTGGCTGGAAAGTGAGAGGATCCAGCAGTTGTGATAAATCAATGTGCACAGTCAACATACACAATGACGAATCTCTTTCATTCTGTGATGCTACCTTCTTGGCATCTGGTTCATCTAAATAGAAGGAAATGGTAAGCCTCTAACATAATAGCAGTTTCAGACAAAAAAAGACATTTGGAGAAAATTGGCAACCTGCTTCTTCAAGGGATCGTTTCTGTGCGGCGAATGGAAAACCCTCAGCTCCTCCATTGTTGCTTGCCATGTGACCACTCTCACCACTGATTTTAGCTGCAATCTAGGAAATTGAGAAGTTTTACTTGAACATTCAAGAGGGAGGTGTGTGTATGTGTGTTGAATTCTTACTACTGCCTGATATTTGGGGCACATGCAATGCAAAGGTTGCATTTATTTAAAAAAATTAGGGTTTTAGAGCTGGCTGGACTTCATTCAATTAATTAATCAATCAATTCTGTTGCTGAATCAAGTTTGGGAAATTCTAAGGACACTAAATTGATCGGAAAAAGGCTGTTCAGGTTCATGTACAAAAGCAGAACACAGAACATCTCTAGCCTATCTAGTCTTGAAAAAAAAAATGGAGGGATGGGGGGATGGATAACTGATATTACAAATTACAGAAACCATTTATTTGAATTATGCGTGGCTTGGGTTTGGGCATTATCTACCCAAATTACTGTAGATACAAATGTGTGATCCAATTCCCTTCGATTTATATTTGATTCTCGTTGATTAATTCCGTTAATACTTCACATCTCGACGAAAATTTAAGGAAAGACTAAATTGTACGATTGTGAACCCGACAAAAATATCAGTTGCAATGTAGTAAGCATTGTAGTCAGCGGTTATTTATAATTAAGCTGTACAAATGTATGGTATAGTTCATTGTCATTCGCAAATAGCAATCTGTTAGCCTCACTTCAATTAGTGCTTTGACTGAACTTTTTAATTTATTTTTTTGCCAAAATGTCCAGGTTGAACGGAAAATCTACGTGGTCAAAATGAAACATAAAGGGACAAAAGCGGCGATGTTACGATTCTGGAGTTCACAATAGAAACACTCAAAAGACGACGGTCCAAATTGCAATTTCGAGCGGGCTCAGGTCAATCAATGCCTTATAGCAGAATTCACTTGCCGGTAGCATATCGCTACAAGCTCGCTAGTCAACTGAAGCTAACGACACGGATAATCAAGCTAGCTAAGCTACTATCGAGGTAAAATGGCTCGACAGTTGAATTCGTCAGAGTGCGATTATCACGGTTTACCTGTCTGGCTCTTTCCATTGCGTCTGCAAAAGCATCTTTTTTCGCTCCGGCGCCGACGCCATTGGTCGGCAAAGAGCCGAATCCGGACATAGTGATCACAAGGAGAGAAATGACACACGGGGGTAGGCCGTGTGGCTTTGGCCGGGTCGGGCTGCGCAGAAGCGGGAAGGCCAAAGCTTGTGTGGAGCGAAACAAGAACGCCAATGTAAGGGAGATCGCTTACCACGCCGGCAAAGTTCCCTGCTTAAAATAACCAATCAATGTACGCTACCCTAGGCCAACCCCGGTCCGGCCTTTCTCAGCCCCTTTGCTCTCTTTCCAGAGCTAATGTTAACTCCTTAAAACGGCGCCACCTCCCGGCCTGGAGTAGAACCAACAGATCTGCGCCTGCGTAAAGTAAACAGGGCATATAATTTTGCATAAATATTTAGGGCACGCTAAGATCCCCACCAGAAAGTCACAATGTCACAAAGAATAAATCATTTTCTGATCTCTTCTGACACACTTGTGTACCACAGTACCTTGGTCGAATCAGTTTTCTATGCAATATTTCTGTGTTCATATTTCATTCAACCGAAACAGTTCAACTTCAAAGTTGGAAAATGTGTGAAATTTGTATATTATTTAATATATTAATGCTGACCATATCTCAGGGGCACTTTTTTTTTTATCTGTTCCAAAATATCTTGCAGTCCTAAAATGTGTCACTACTCTATACAATAGAGTATTTTTTCTAATGTTTAATAATTTTTAATGCTTTTTTGGCAATGAAGTCAGTCTAAATTCATTTTTAACAGAATATATCGTTTTTTCCTAAATATATTCTAACCCTTGTATTTAAAATCAACCAGTTAACAGGCCAACACTCAACATACAATTAAAATACAGGAAATGAATACTAAAATTCACATCTGCATTTATTGTAAATATAACAATTGGAACATAAATATAGCTACAAAAAGTATTTCTTGAAAAATAAAAATCTTGTAGGTGAGAATACAATTGACAATGTAGTGTTTTTCAAAGTTGACTCAAACTCCTCTACTTGCTGATCATCATTTGAGCGAGGCTGTGAGACATCATCTCCAGAGGTGACCAGTGCAAGTGTACAGTCCTTCAGAGTTTTGCTTGAAACAAGACCATTTCAAATGATAGTATTCAAAATTCACTATTTGAGTGATAACTGTTATGCTGTTATAACTGTTGTGCTGATAGCTACTGTTTAATGAGCTTCTTGTGTTACTTCCATTTGCTTGAGTCATTTCACTCTTAACCACTTATGGCGACCTTCAGACGCTGCAACAATGCTCTCAACAGTCTTCTCTACATAACACCTGTGAGGAGAAGAAAAGGCTGAAAAATCCTCTTGCAATTTGGAAACACAGAACCCCTTTACAGTGCTTCTCAGGTAAGTTCACGCAAGTTGTCACTTGTAAATATAAATGCAGATGGTAGTAGGTACATACAGAGCAATGCAACTCACATCAATCTGTTCATGGCATCTTGCGAGGTCATCCAAATGCAGGGCAGCGCTATCACTTTTATCATTTGCTCATCAAGACGTGCAGTCACAGGACTGTGAATCCATCCACCATCAAAATCCACCTTTTCATGCAGGTTTAACAGATCAGAGCAAATCTTGTAGATCAGGGGTGTCAAACTCATTTTGGTCACTAGCTGCGTTGTAGCCATAGTTTCCATCGGAGGGCAACTATGACTGTCAACGCAGTATGGTCTACACAACGAACTGATGAATAACTAGTTTTGAAATCAGAGACTCGTAAAAATTGTTCAAATATTTAAAAAATGCGAATGGTAATAAAAATTACCAGGAATATCTCTATTTTTTAAAGTGATAACAATTTGTCTTCGCGGGCCACATAAAATGATGTGGCGGGCCGTATCTGGCCCCTGGGCCTTGAGTTTGACACCCATCTTGTAGGTGGAAGTCACATCAAACCATCCACACATTTTTAAACCTTCCCTTTCTCTCCCTGCCTACCCGCCACATCCACTCCTAGAGCTATCCTGGTGTACTCGTATGCAACGTAGGACACGCTGGCAGCAGGGATGACTTTCAGCAAATTGGGGGAAATTCCTCGATACAGGCCGGCGACACCCTCTTGGGTCAAAACGGTGCGAATCAAGGCAGACATTGATGGCATTGCGGATCCTTTCATTGAGGCTAAGGGGGAGAGAGAAAAAGCGAGAGACAAATAATATAACAAATTGATGTTTTTGATTTGAATAGCTTTGAATTTAATGCTGTAAATCCATCAAATCGGTTTATTTCATTCCTTCACAACTGATCATTTGAAACCTTTTAAGTTTTTTGTTTTCTAAGAAGATACAGCTGATGACTTGAAAATGATCCCCACTGTCATTTGTATTGTACTCAATATTTGCTACACCCCCTTCATCTAACCTTGAGCTTGCATTCGGGTGCGGATCACTGCAAGAGGGTAACTTGCCAACTGCCCACAGGTACTGGAGATTGCCCCACAGCCAACCAGGACCATCACCCCTGGGTCTGCAACTCCTCTGTTCCCGCTTAGCCAGGCAAACTTCAGTGTCTGGGAAACAGATACCAAGTTAGAAGAAAGAAACAACATGAACACACAGTGTACTCTAGCTACCGTCATGTCCACCTGACCTCGTAGATTGCCAGGTCAATGCCGGCGTAAGGCACAATACTCAACATGTTAGGCACGTAACCCTTGTAGAAGGCCGCAGCGCCTTCCCTCTGCAGGATCTGCTTGGCGCAGTCAGACATTCCTGAGAACTGGCCTGTTTTTCGAAGCGTGAGTCGGGTTTTCAGCACCTGTCAAGGTAAAAGAACGAAGCGAAGAAAGAATATGCATAGAAAATGACCGTATGCACTGTGGATTACTGTCGAGAGTATTTATGTTGTGACTTGAAATCACCTCCAGTGGGTAGATGACCGTCTGAGCAGTCGCACCAGCTAACGAGCCAGCGAGAAACCTTTCATGAACCCTCAGATTTTTGGTATCCTTTCTGCCAAACATTATATGCTTGATCTAGAAACAAAACCGAAATTAAGAAAAGGAGGGCTTTTAAATTAAGTATAGTAGCTTTTTTTGCCAAAGATGGAATGATCAATGATGGCTCCCGCGCTGTTGTTCACAAACACTGAAAACAAAAAGGAAAAGAAGGCAAGTGCTATCCACCTTTTCGTAAGCTGTAAATTTGATTGCAGTCTCTGGGGCGATTTTAAGAACGTTGATTCCATTGCCTCTCCAAAAGGACTGCACTCCTCCCTCTTTTAGCATGTACTGAAAACCTCCCAGCACGTTCCGACTAAACAGAGAGGAACCATGAACCTGCCAAAAACATTTAATGGAGATGTGTGACATTTAGTGACAATGAACAGTCATTAAGTAAATTCCCCTTCAATGGTAATTTAATTCTAATCACATAGTATACTACTGACTCACCTGCCGGAAAACTTTGAGACGATCTAAGGGGGCGGTCCCAGTCCGTGATATGGATCCAGCCAAGGCTCCAGCCATCAGCTGCCGCCATACATAGCCAGACCTTTTCTCCTCTTCTGAAAATTCATCTGGAACTGTCATCTGCTCACCTAAATCCAACATCTAATGAAGGCAGAGATTACAGTTATTGATTTTTGGTTTCCAAACAATGTCAAAAACATTATTTTCAGGTACAAGGAATGTGTGTTGCCTTGGATGCTTTCAATTATTACATCAATCTTGGCTGAATATTAAAATATAGTATATATTTTTTATGTAGCCTTGCCATCGAACGTTTCCAGTAGCGCGCCACTTCCGCCATGTTTGTGATAGGGTTAAACAGGAAGTAGTCCCGCCACTCATTCCAGTCAATGGTCATGTTCCCATCCTTGTCCATACTGGTTGACACACACATAAACATATACAAGGTTGATTAAAAAGGGAGATAAGCGGAAACGGCATTGAAAACAACTGAATACTTTACCGGCACAATGCCAACATAAACATATACAGAGTACACTAAAAGAGCAAGTGGAAAAACAGTCAATTTCAAGACAAAAACAAAAAGCAGAAATTCATTATACAGTATATTTAAATAAAGTCTTAAAAAATGATTTCGCAATAGTGACAAATGGATGACAGACCTTTTTAAAATTTTGGTAGCAGCCCTGAGACTGATGTTTAAGCCAACAGCACGTAGAGATTGCTGGATCTCCGTTGCATCTATCTCACCTGCATGGAACCATTCAGACACATAAAGTAAGAGACAGGCCAAATATGCGAATTTTAAACCGATGAAGCCTGATATGGTGACTGAAATGTTTGGCGGGTTGCCACAGACCATCATTATTCTTGTCCAGGCTTTGAAACATGAGTTTGAGCTGCTTTTCGTGAGTACGAAAGTACTGAGTGAATTCTTCAAAGTCAAGCACTCCATCCTCGTTGGTGTCCCCTGCCTCGACAATCTGAAAACACAAGACGGTTGAAAATGGGTAATTCAATTTCTGTCGGTGGTGGGAACCTTAAGTCACACTGCCATTGTTTTCGCGAAATATCCTGTTTATTCTGAGAAATTAGAATAATCACTCTTTCCATACATTCATATGATTAATGGTGAATAATACCATAATATCATTAAATGTTATTTGAGTCAATTCATTGTTTCAGTGTGGATCAAACTGGTGGCCCTTCACAATAATCAAAAATCTGCTGTTCTATGTGGAATTTGAAAAAAGTCAGCAGGGGATTTTATCCTGAACCATCACGGCTCACCTGTATTCTTGGTTTGGTGATGTGATATTTGAAAGATGATTTTGCTATTTTCTATAATTCATATTCCACATAATCAATATTAATCAGAATACTATGATTTGACGAGTGGGGTCGCATAGAAGAAAAAGTTGTTTTACTTGACTTCCACTTGAAACACTCACCATTGGTTAAATAAATACTTTGAATACTCTAATAGTATTGACATTATAAAATTTACAGCTAATAACAGTGAAGGCAGCCACTGGTGGTTTGTCACCTTGGTAGCTTGCCATTCTCATCTTACAAGTCCTGTTCCACACAACCAAAATAAACATCATGTTGCGCACAAATGCACACACTGAGGAAGTGACAGCCAGCTAAGTACATGACCCACATGCTTTGGCAAAAACAAATCAGGGAAGACGAAGAGGACAGTGCACACATTTACGTTGGGCTGTTACGATTCGGAACGTTTGCGTTAATATTTCCGTAGGAAAAGTCAAACAGAATGACAAAGCTTTCATAATAGATTCCCTTCATGGCACTGCATGTTATAGTCATCCAGGTGAGTGCAGGTAACAGGTCTTACCTTCTCCAGTGAAGCTCTGGATAGTCCCCGACCCGCCAGCCCTTTACGTAATTCATGTATGTCAATGTATCCATCTTTATTGAGATCTAGCTGATCAAACAGCTCCTCCCAGAATTTCTCCCTCTCCTCATCTGGTCCACAGGGGGTTCTGTCCTGGCAATGGGCCAAGAGGTGCCAAATCCTTGTCGGGGCCATGACGGTGCCCACTTAGCTGGGTGGAATGTATTGGATAAAATCAATCACTGCAGCCTGACTTTAGGGTACACCTTTTCAGGTTAACTATATATGCTCAGAAAAAAAAAATACACGTACAATTTCGGTTCATTGGCTTGTCACTGAGGCAAAATTACTCACGCGTGCGTACGATCTTTACCTCCTGACTTCCATGGCACGATGCAGAGGATACGGACTCAAACTGGACACCAAGCGATCACACAAAATCTCTGTGGACATGGTGGTACGAAGAAAGTGTTTGTTGCCCATGAAGTGCTGTTGCACAAAACAAACCTATCTTCGAGTGTCGCGACAACTTGCGAGCGCCTCCTCTTCAGGAACCAGGAAGCGAAACACGCACCAATTATGGTGACGCCCTTCAACGTTGATCGTGCCTGAAAACGATGTCCTTGCTGCTGTCTCTTTAAGAACCCTGCAGTCTGTATTCGACCTTCGTGATTTTCTTTTCGGTCGAGCACATTTTCCTGATTTTAAGAGCCAAGACTACCTTTTACGCTCTCAGCTCATACTGTACATGTTGATAAAGTTCCAATTGTCAAACACATACCACAAATGATATCTATTTATTTCCCATAATTTAAAAAACATAAATATATTGCCTTGATAATACTTAATATAAATAATGTGAATTAATGTCAACATTTACAAAAACATTGCTCTTGCATTTAAATTGAGAGTTATACGCGAAAACAGATTCAAGGCAGGCATATAACTTCTATTATTTATGGTCATAAACACATCCATGTTTCTCCTACAGCATTTAAATGCACCGCAATTAAACCGGCCACTTACCAGGTGCGTGGGATATATTTTGTTCCTATATCATCTCTACAATTGTGAACTACCAGTTTATTTGACTTTTGAACATGTTTGGAATGTTGAGGACTCCGCACCTCTTTGCCTCCCGTGCAAAGATGACGATTAATCAGCGAGCTACCTTAATCCAAAGCAAACCTCCTCAATATAAAGTCGGCATGTTGGTAAGTCCAAAAAACACTTGTGTTTTCCCTGCTGGCGTCACACCTTCAATGAGAACTCTATAAAGTTGTTGTTGTTTTTTTTCTTACTGTCAGGAAACAGTGTTTGCCCTGACTTCGTTGACTTTGGCCACTCTCGGACCTTCTGGATGGATACTTGCTCACCTTGACCACTATAAAAAACGTAACTGACAAGAGGCTTCTGCTGTTGCGGCAAAGATGATTTGACAAGTTCAAGTCAAATGGTTTTGATGTTACTCAAGAATATTTTTTTAACTCAATAAATCAAAATTGTTAAATGCAGTGGTGTGTTGTGCATTGAATACCTACGATTTAACAAAAATAATGCATAATTTATGCCGGTTTTATCGACGTTGGCTTTTCGATGATCGATTGCTCATCCTGGAAGACCAAGCAGATAATCTTACAATATAAAGCTAGCATAGAATAGCTAACCGGAAGAAGCAGCTAGACACTGGCGTAATTTCTCGCCTAAAAGGCAGGACACGGTATTATTAATGGTTAGCGCGGGTCGGTGCTTATGCGATACGCGGCAGTTATGGTGACTGAGTCGATGAAGTTGGAGGCTTTTCCATCCTCCAGGATTATGATGTCCGCGGGACCTAGTGTCGCCTGAACTTCTAGCCTCCGGTTTGGACACGTAGCTCGGGGTAAATTTTCTCATCAACGAACTCCAATAAAGTCATAAATTATATTTCTTCGTCTTAAACAGTAAATCCGCATGTTGCAATCACATGATTTGTTGTTGATTATTTGAAAACATTGCAAATTTAGAGCTCAGTTGCTTTATCCCATTGCTGATTGCTCTAATGAGCAACTTTAAAATGACTGCCTGCACTGATTGCCACATCTCTGAGGGTCAAAGTGTAATCTTAAAACCAAAAACAATGTTCCTGCTACGCAATCTCCTTCAGGAACGATTGCAGTGCGTTAAGATACTTTGCGTAGTGTGTTGGAGATGCAACCGATGCCATAGTTGCGTATTTAAAGCCTAGACAGAAACCAAAACACCAACATCTGCAATGCTAAATATATCCATTACTTAAATGATCAATAACATTATAAGCCCTAAATAGTTATGAATGAAATAATGGTTTGCATTTACAAACACGAATGTGTCAACGTATGATCTGAAATGCCCCACGTAGAAATGACGTCACAGATTCATAGTGATCTCATAACTATCGTATTGACGCACCGAAAACGTTCAGTATCTTCCATGCACTAAATTGTATGACAACTGTTGTATACTTTTAGCAGCCTGATGTTGCTATTTTTACAGAATTCTAACATGGTCACAATAGTAATTCAGGAATAGGAGTGACATGATTACCATCATCTTAATGTATTTGTTTTCCTCACAGGAATGATGATGCAGAGTGCAGCGGCATCATCTGACCCTTACCAAGGTCCAGGAGAAAGGGGGGAGATGGTGCACACTATATCCAAAGAGACTCTGGGATCTCCAGATGCTTCTGAACTTGGAAGCCCAAGATCTACACTGAATTTTGACCTGCTTAACATGGTTGTGGCCTATAAGAGAATGGCGCTTTTTCTGGAACCAGTTACAGATGCTATGGAGCTGGCCCGCTTCTTGCTAGGGCGAGTTTTCAAAATTTGATACACTTAAGATAGAATAGTTTGTATGTTTTCGGATCATATTGTGGTCTTCATAGAAATAGTCATTAACTGTTACTGTTTGAAGTAATACTTGTGAACTTTCATGCATAAAGACCAGAGTGTTTTTAGGTAAGGGGAGAGGGTGAGTTACTAAAGGCAAGTTGAGCATGTGACATTCATTTGTTAAAAATACACTGATTTTGTTTTGGTCGCATTGCACTTAGTACCCAGAGACAAGCGATTGACTTAGTTATTACCTTGTGGTAATTTCCCATTCTCGTTATGTTCATCATCACTTTCCCATCACTGGTACCCTTCTGCAGTATGAGTGGCATTACAAATAGTCAAAGATAAAGTTTTGAGGTTAAAAACTGTTCTGGATAATTAATCCTTTAATATAGATTCCCACTGAGTTGCAATCTCATGAAAAAAAGCAAAGGCTTTTTATAAATGATAACAATTTGGCCTCTGAGGTTTTGTGCATCTGGATAAAATCAAAATGGTAAAATTTCAGCATAATTTTAATCGTTTCAGGCTACCTGAAAAGCTGTTAAACGTACTTATTCTTGTTTTCAATAGCAGAGACACATCTTTTTGAGAGTATAATATCTATTTTTCAGGTGGAGGATGCCCCTCTGCTCGTTAGTTGTTTGTATATTCCTCAATGTCTTCTTCTGCACCATTAATGAAGGTAAGTGGAGACTCTCTGTCGTCGGTGGCTACTACTAACTTGCTTTGTTTTCTCCTCTATCAGTGGGTTGGTTGTCACTATGTTTGGTGGCAGTCACAGTGCCTGCTGCCCTTGGCTACCTGCAGGACAGGTGCTGGGGCAGAGCCTCAGAAACGGAACTCCAGAGGAGGCACTATCACACCGTACACCGCAGAGATTTGCAGAATGTGCACCTCAGTAAGCAGGAGGCTATGCTGGAAGTCAAAGACCTGTAAGAAACACTGCATTTTCTCGCTCACTGACTGATTAGTTGTAATGTAATGTCCATAATATGACTCTTAAAATGGGCACAAGAAAATAGTACGACATGCTTACGTGGATGAGAAATGTTTTATTTTTCCCATCTCCAGGTTGAAGCATCTGGATGACATGCTGTCTTCAGCCTGTCAATCAGCAGAAACATTTTACAAGGTCCTGTACTGGGACAATCACACCACATCATCAAGGTAAAGTGTGCTCGTTAATTGTCGGTCTATAATCATAAAAACAGCTACGACTGGAAATAGGGCCCGGCACATCCATATTTATTTAGACCGAATGCTGATGCTTCTCCAAACTTTTTGGGTCCCTTAAAACTTATACCAAGATATGAATCACAGGCTGACTGTTTTACATAAATCTCTTCTCAGTATTTATTTAGCTTTAAGAATTGTTCGAGCGCCAGAGAAGACCACATTATGTGTGGATGTAGCTGTTTGTAAATTTTGGCGTACCAGTCAACATTTATGTCTCATCATCTCTCCCTAGGTTTTATGTAGGATTGTTTACAGTGGTGTGCGTTCTCTACCTCGCTCCTGTCGGCTGGGTGCTTGCTGGTTTGAACAGCGTCATCTTCCTTTGGAATAGAAACTTCCACAGAGGTCAGCTCACCAATGATAATGAACTTCGAATATTTTTCACAGCTAACGTTGTTTCTGTTATTACTTGTGTTCCAGTTTTGGTGGACCTGAAGAAGCTGTTCCATGCCGGCCAGACTCCGACATCAGAGGCAGCGTGTGACGAACTGGATCACAACAATGTAGTGGAGAGGACACCCACACCAACCAGTCTGGAGGTGAGGGAAACAATCTAAGTATAGTAGTAATCACGTGCCAGGATAAGATTAAAGATTAAAGTCCCAATGATCGTCACACACACACCTGGGTGTGGTGAAATTTGTCCTCTGCATTTAACCCATCCCCGTGTGATTTTAATCCATCCCCTGGGGGAGAGGGGAGCAGTGAGCAGCAGCGGTGCCGCGCTCGGGAATCAGTTGGTGATCTAACCCCCCAATTCCAACCCTTAATGCTGAGTGCCAAGCAGGGAGGCAATGGGTCCCATTTTATAGTCTTTGGTATGACCCGGCCGGGGTTTGAACCCACAACCTTCCAGTCTCAGGGCGGACACTCTACCACTAGGCTACACTTGTAGGATAGTACAAGTTGTCAGCACTCACATGATGCACTGTGTTTGTACAACGAAATATTTATCTAGTATCATAGTTTTCCTTTGAGAATGCTATAATGACCGTATTTCATTTTATTTGAATGCAGTCTGGAAAAAAACGTTTGCTTTCAGGACATATCACCTGGGAGTGTGGAGGAAGCAGAAGAAGCTGAGCCTGATGATGAATTTAAAGATGCAATTGAGGTAATACACTTCTCCCTATGTGTATTGACCATTTCCAGTATGTGTTTACACAGCAGTCCCAACTAAAGTGTACTAAGTCTTTGCTGCCTACCGCTGTCATAACTTCTAAAATATCCAAAGGTTTTACTTTAAAATTTAAAAGGGCTTATTTTAACCAGGATCCCTCCTCCAAATTGTGGCCAAGGGTAGAATCCAACTTCACTGATTTAATCTTTTCTTGTACAAAATAATCCTCCACACCAGCGGAGATCAGCAGCGAAAGCTAATTAGCTGAGGAGACGTTCTCTCCAGAGCAACTGGCTTTCATTTTCTACCATGCGTGATGGCAGGAGAGAGAGGCTGGCAGGTTGGCTGCACTGCTGAGATGGGCTGCATAAAAAAAAAGAAAAAACACGCCCAGCCCAAATCAATCAATCATCAACAGTTAGAATATTTTTTTTTATACACATCACAAAACCGGTATTAATTAGACTCTTAACTGGCACAACAATCATAAATGGTTTTAATTTCCTCATCCCTGGGTGGAATAAAAATATTAATTCTATCATTCCTGTTTATCTCCTGCTTTCCTGTGAAATCAGGAAAATGCCATCACCCTGCAGGTGAGTGTTGCCCAATCTGCGCTAACACTTGGTAATCTTGCCCTTTCTGATCTACTTATCACTCGCTTGTCCAAATCGTGTAAACTGACCGGGGTCTGTTACTGTACTTTATTTAAAACCCTGTAGCATGGTTTTTATGTGGTAGCATGGAGGCTTGTGTGTAAAACTGTACTATGTTATACTCCATCCCACAAAGGAAACCCCTTTGGTGTTAGTGGTAAGTGGATTTTCCAGTATCAGTATTTATGCACCCGTAAGTGATGTGTGTAAGGGGCTTGTTGTTTTCATGCTTTGTGCATGAGGGTTTTGTCGGTCTTACTCATCTTACACTGCATGTGGGTATTTGTGCACCATTTTGTCACTGTGTCTTGGATCATCACTAGTCTATTATTTGGTAAAAATGAAGGGCACATTTAAGATGGGCCGCTGTGGTGTATTTCCCAACCATTGCATGTAGTTAGTAATGGAAGTTAAAATTCAAGTTTTACATTCCAGTGTCAAACTCTTACCCTCATAAAACTTTTTTATTAAGGTACATAGGCAACAATTTAAGTGAGGTTCTTAAGTGGTCATAAAGGTCTTACTAATACATCCTTGTAAGTGTTTGAAAATGAAGGTACCGAGGTATAGTTAAACGTTAAACTATTTAATAGTTACATAGTGTAATTGGTGCACGCTGTGGGACTTCACTTGCCCCCCCTCCCTCTGTTTTAGGAGGATGAAGATGGTCCAATTGGAGCCCCTGAGTTTGACACCATCTCTGAAAATGGCCTCCTGAGTCGTAATGAACCCATACGCAGCAAAGTGTCCAAGCTGACAGAGAAACTGCGCAAACGTTACCCCACCACCAGCATTGGTCAGAGTGCTGTGACAAAGTTCTGAAATAGCTGCGATAATAATGCTCGAAAATGACCTGTTTTTTCCCCCCTCTCTCTCCAAAGGCAACTGTGCTAGCTGCAATGCTGTCTTCTCAGTGCTGAAGAAAAGGGTGAGACTTGAAGTGATCGTCGAACTGTGCACGTTGTATTGAATGTAAATTCTAAGTCTGAACGCAAGTCTCTCTTCCTATTGTAGAAGATCTGCAGTAACTGTGGCAACAGCTTTTGTTCAAGATGCTGTTCTTTCAAAGTGCTGAGGTCTTGCATGGGGGCCACCGGTAAGACGTTGCAAAATTACACGTTTTAGAAATAAATGGACTCATTTTTAGTCATTAGGTTGACCTAGTTCCATTGACGGTGAGTGGCAACAGAACTATTACTGTACCCAGTGTAAACAATGACTTAGTAGGTCCAATCCAACATTTTTGACTGTATTTACTATTTAAAGGCTACACATTGTCCTGTTTTGTTGAACACCTTTCATTTTTCCTCCAGCTCCAGAGGCCCAGAGAGAGACTGTGTTTGTTTGTGCTGCCTGTAATTCCTCGCTCATCAAGTTGCAATGACCTGACGTTTGGCCGTGTGACCCAGAGGGATGGTCATCACTGTTTACTCCTCCGCTCGGCACACCCTGATGTAATTTTACTAAACCCTCAGCACATGCACCCTTGAAGATTTTTTCTTGCCTTTTGTGTTATGCCCATCCTTGTGTCACTGGGGTGTTGAGTTTAAGGACCCTTGTTTGTCCCTTTGCTGAGCAAAGGGAAAGAAGAGCATGTTGGATTACCGGTGCTGGTTTACAAGAGCAATGGTTTTCATTCAAACGCTTTGACTGACCACTAACATGATCAAATTTGAACTCTGGAGGGTTTACATACGTTGAAACAAAAAATGATTTGCCACAAGTGACATGCTTGTAAGGCTTTGGGTGTTTTTGACCAGCATGCTATTTTTTCTTGGCTTGTTTGAGCTATATTGGATCATGTTATTTGTTACTTTTAACTGGATCAAAATTCAGCCAACTGGAGTCACTTGATTGGACAACGCAACTGGGTCAAACAATCACATGCCTCACACTCGTACAAGCAGGACTTAAAAGAATGGATGTGGCGGCAGTCTTAGACCGACCCGAGATCGATGCAATGTCGTTTTAACCTTTATGCTGGCACTGATGATTGTAATTGTTTGCTTTGCTTTTATTGTAATCCCTTCTCGAGCTAATATATTTAATTTAAAACGCTTGAAAATCAAAGTTATTTGATAGATTTTTTTTGGTCATGTATATATCTTCTTACATCTACATCTTTTATGGGTGAAATATTCCATTGTTGAAATAAACTGTCAAATCCCAAACTGTTTGTATGTTGACAATGCGGCTTAGCTGCATAGAAGTACTGTGTTATGTTAACATTATTTATATTTATTGGTGGGAGGCAACTAAGTCAGCACAATTCTTAATGTTATCAATGTTAAGGCATGCTTTCTAAACTAACTAAAGTTTAAGTGTAAGATTAAAAAAAAAAAAAAATCACAAACTCTAAAATGGCAAGTGTAAGCCTTGTCCATGGTTCTGAAAGTGACAATTTTTACAATACTCAATGTACATGTATAAACAATTTACAGTACAGTAAATGGCTGACTACATTCATCCAAATTGTTCTTCACAGGAAAAAAAAAGAAAGAATAAAATCACCTAAGAACAATAAGCCAACTACCTCAATCACTTGAACAGGAATGAAACTTGATGGTTGTTGGCACGAGCAAACTTGTCCATGACTTTTTTATTGAAATCCACCAGTCCCTGGATAAATTGGTTTTCATTGGAAAGGATGCAAAGAGCATTCAATCGCTCCTTTCCTAATGTGTTCCTTGCAAATGTGTTAATCCTTTCCATGGTGGACCGGTTCCTGTCAGGCTCAGGGGTCGCCATGGGAGTTGCGAGGAAGATGTTTAACAGAATGCATGTTTCAGACAAGATGTCTTGCAGGCCGGTTTCCATAATAGTCTTTAGTAGCGAAAGTGCAGATTTCCCCGCATACAACTGATCGTGTTGGTAGAGAATATTTAGTTCACTTTGTAACTTTTCCTTGTTTTTTAAAGCTGAAGGCCACAACTTGACAGCACAACTGAGTTGGGCCACTGGGAATGATGTTGTGAATTTGGGGAAAAGTGAGCAGTCCACGAGTTGCGCTGCAATGAGATAGTCACTGTTGGAGAACCGGTATTCTACTTGTGCAATCATGTTGTCGCAAGCCTTCTTCATGATTTCAGCAGTGTTGGTTTTCCTGCGCTTGGCGTCGCCAGCGTGGTCAGCGATTACATCTGCCCTCTCTCTCACCTCCTTCACGTTGCCGATGAAGTTCTCCACGGCGCATCTCACAACCGAGTCGTCAATCTCTTGGTTCTGCAGAATGTTCTGCAGGACATCCACTTCCGGCATGACTTCCGCAAAGAAATGCAGCAGGTGTAGAAACTTGGGGTCTCTCAAATGCATGGACAGGCCGTATGCCTCGCAGACAGTCACGCTGTCCCATCCCGGCTGAGTGCGAATGCAATCCAAACACTCCAGTATGGCGTCCTGACTGTCCCATACGGCGTTAATGGTCCTGCTTTGAAAGTTCCACTGCGGTCGCTGGATGTTGTTGCACGGCACTTGTTTCAAGGCAGCTGTTCTTGTGGGTGAGGTGAAAAAGGTTGCAAAGCCAGTCAAGTCGGCAAAAAACACTTTCAGTTCAGGGATTCGAGACGCGCACACTTGCTGCAGGGTAACATTTAACTGGTCGGAGCAATGCACAAACACTGCGTTGGGGTATCTTAAACTCATCAGGCTTTGCACGCTGCCTTTGCCATCAATCAGCATGGCCGCTCCATCATAGGTTTGCGAGATGAGTTTCTCACCCAGCCGCAAGGGCTCGAGAACTTGTTGGATGGTGTCGGAAAGGCCGAAGGCGGTTTTATCTGTGACTTCGATTAACTCGATGAATCGCTCAGTCAGAGTGTTGTCGACCACGTATCTCAACACGATGCCTATTTGAGAATTGCACGCCATATGAGTAATTTCATGGACCTGTAACCCAACAAACTGGGTTTTTTGTAATTGTTTATCCACTTCCTCCCTGTAGACCTCATACATGCAATCCAGCAGCTCGTCCTGCATGGTTTTTAAAGTTAAATGAAAGAAAGGCTCCGCATTATAGTGTCTTTTGAGCCTGGTGTCTCCCTCACACATAGTTTCAAATATGCAGGTAAAGAGAGATGCGTTTAATGTTTCGTCGTGACCGTGCAGATCCATTTCGCACTTGCCACAAAGTTTGACGCATGTAATCAGTCTGTCCAGAACATAGCGGTTCTCTTCGGTTAGTCTGTTGTGCTCTTCGGTGGCTAGGCGATCGGCGTCATTGAGGTACGACCGTACGGCGGGCAGCCCAAGTAAACCCAACTTCATGGCACATCTCAGGTGAGACGAGGAGCTTTCGTGCTTGGCCGTTCTTTCCGACAGATGTTTAATGTCTTTAAAGCCCATGGATGCCCAAACGGAGTCCAAGCCGCCAAAAAGTAGACAGGGGAAACAGAAGAGCGCACCTTTGCTCGTGCTAGCGGTTAGCCATTTCTTTTTTTCAAACCAGTCTTTTTTGAAGGTACGGGTCACCATATCTCCATACTGAAGCAGTACAAAGTCTTCTGGTCTGTGCGGCCCCAAACGTTTGATTTCCAACTGATCATCCATCGGCAATTTACTAAACCGCACGCACAACAAAAAGTCGACGTGATTCATGATGAAATGTAACAATCACAATTTTATCTGGATAGCTGGCTGATGGGGCAATGTTTTCTTCTCCCTTTTCGTCCTCCTTTCTTCTTCGTCGACTTCTTCCCCTTTAACTTGTTCTTTTTCACTCAGACTGGAAAACGATTTGATCAAACGTTGCCTCCTATTGGTCGTGTTGTGTCATTGCTGTTCGTTTTTACCTTTTATGTTGAACAGTTTATAAATTATTTACGTCTCGCTTTCGAGAGGATAATTACTTCCTTCGTTTCGGACACAATTATTTGTTCTACATTTAAGAATTACACTGTAGCTCTTTATTATTTTGCCATGGCAACAAAGGGGCACAGTGCCCAGCTGCCCCTCACAAAGAGAACTTGTAGAAACACAGTCGCAGGACGAAAGGCAAAAAACAAAAACAACCTGAACCACAAGCAATGGGGCAATTCATGTTCTCATGTTCTCCCCGTGGCTGTGTCTTTCTTCCCACAGTCCAAATACATGCACGGTAGGTGAATTGAGAACTCAAAATTGCCCATAGGTGTTTGCATTCATTCATTCATTCATTCATTCATTCATTCGTTCATTCATGCATTCATTCATTCATTCATTCATTCATTCATTCATTCATTCATTCATTCTGTAGTGAACCCCAACACATTCCCCCTCTTAAAAAAGATGGCAACCACATTGACAGCTGATCTGTTACACATAAGAAAAAGGTTTATATGCCTGGATGTCACTCGGATTAGTTCATGTCGAGATAAATAAAAGCATATATGTAGAGCTAAATCCTGTCCTCCTACTTGACTAGCCCCTCCCCCATCATTTAATCTGTCCCGTGTCAGTCATCAGTGCACGCCGGGACTCGAACAGCAACATGGCGACTGAGGTAAGACTGGCACAATGCGCTCCTTATCCTGCTTTTTTAAATGATCATCATAGCCACTCTTATTTGTGTACAAAATCTGATCTCGTGGACTGGACGCGGTTGAAACCAGCAAGGCGCGGTGACGGTGGAATGAGGACACGCGAGGGCATCCTCCCCATTCGTTCCACCCCAATGCGATGTTTTCTACTCTTACCAACAGTGTTAAACAGGCAGTTTAAATGAGCGCAGATATTGTACGTAGGATTAAAAAAACACGAACCCCTCGCCTAAATGTTAAGCAGTTGTGCTCGTATGGGTTTGGACGCCCTAATAATCCGATGACAGCGTCCCAAGAGTGGATGCAAACAAACACGCACAGACACACACACGCACATAGCTCGTTCAGCACCACGGACAGAGGCTATGACACTGCCACTGCTTTTCTTTATGAGATGATTAGATGACTATAGAGTACGATGAAAGGCACATATTTTACACAAGAAAAAAAAGATCATGGCACAGGGGAACACATAATAATAATGTCACAAACCAACTACAATTACAAACAGTGACGAATGAGAAATGAGTAAACAATGGACTATTACCAGAAAAAAAAAACGTACTACCAGATATAATGAGAGTAGGAAATATCCAAATGGAAGAAAGCCAAAATGCACACGCAGTAAACATTGATCCAGCATCTTCTTGCTGAGGTGGTTTACACACATAAAGAAAATCAGGCTGGTTTTTTATTTTTTTATTTTGCCTCAAGGATGTCAAAACTGTATTTTAAGATTGTCCTGTCAGATTATCTTTAAATCGAGTTAAACAATCTTAAATATTAAAATGGTTTAATATTTAGGACCAAAAATCTTCACGTCTACTCTTGAGCTATTTGACACCGCGGACTGTGATGTGAACTCAGTGTAGCCAATCTAATATGCGGCTTGACTGACTAACAAGGAGGCGGTGGTAAATAAAACAAAATGTCCCACCCAATGTTGTTTTTTGTAAAGGTGGGATCCCCAGCGGCATTGTAAATTCATTCATATTTAAATCAGTGCTATAATAGTGCTGAAAAAAACAAAAATGCATTTTTGGTGATCATTTTTTGCATACAATCCCAAATCTGAAAATATTGATCCGAAAAGTACAAACATATATCGTTCATCTCTACCCTCTGCTTTCTAGTGCATTTAATTATTTTGGCTGTCACATGTTGCTGGCATAGATGGATGAACAAATATACATTAATATAGAATTAAATTGTATTATTTTCCATGGCAGACTTGATGATTTCCAACAACACACTTGCTTGGGAATCATTAATGTTCTAACATTACTGCTGCATCATTTGACCATTGTTTAGTAAGACAGCACATTTTGCATGACCTCACTGACTTCACAGTAGAGAGAGAGAAGTGATGGGTAAGGATAGTGTATCAAACGGGCTTCTCTCCAGCAGCTTGCAGAGCACAAATAGCTCATCACGCTCTGCCTACCTCTCCTATAACATCCTACACGTTACAAGACCAAAACAACAGCTACTATTTGCACACAGTACAACTGACCTGGTGAAATGAGAGCGTAGTAGAGGCATCTTTCCCCAGGGACCTGTTTAAAAGATGTCGAGAAACAACACTCCTTCATTGTCCCTCAAGGCGGAGTATTATATGGTATATACATACTCATTGTCTAGAATGTGTACTACTGCTGTGCAGTGTGGTAGATACAATTAATGAATGAATGACTGACCACCTTAAAATATTTTTATGGACATGACTGTGTTCCAGCACTATTGTATTATATTTTCAATATAATCAGCCAAAAAATACACCTTTCATTATAATCTATTTGTTATCGTTTAACTAAAAGATTGCAAACACACTAAAAATTACATAAATTTATTTGTTGGAAGTGTTTCCAGTGATTACGAAAACAAAAATTTCTGTCACCACACCGTGGTTTTTAACTGTTGTCACATTGGCACTTGTAATTTTCTATCATTGCAAAATAAATAGAATGGACCCTTTTCATGCTCTCTTTTCCTTAGTTCCACAATTTACAGGAGTTGAGGCACAGTGCATCCCTGGCCAACAAAGTCTTCATCCAGAGGGACTACAGTGAGGGAACCACTTGCAGATTCCAGACCAAGTTCCCTTCTGAGCTGGAGAGCAGGGTGAGAACATGAGTTGTCTTTCCTTTTGCGTTGCGCAATATTTGGTGTTCCAGCCAGCATCGCAATTCATGGACCCGCTCATATGTTCAGATTGAGCGGACTTTATTCGAGGACACTGTGAAGACCCTCAACAACTTCTACGCAGAAGCAGAAAAGATCGGAGGGCAGTCTTACTTGGAAGGCTGTCTGGCCTGTGCCACAGCATATCTTATCTTCCTCTGCATGGAGACACGCTATGAAAAGGTGAAAGTTGTTTGTTCCCCCACTCGCATGCAATAATTACAAACACTTTCCACTCCACTCTAATTAACATTTTTGATTACCTCTTGTGTGACACACAATGGTATCAGATGAAAAGCTTTGAAAATTGAACTACAAGCACCTAGTGTTTTTATCTGAGGTACAAAAAAATCCTGTCAACTATAGACCAATAAAAGGGTCAAAGGAGAGCTCATTAAATGTTGGTGTGAAGAAAAAAAAGTGTAAAGAAAAATCGCTTCTTTTTCTTCTTTTCACCATTTGGGTATTTGGTAATTCAGCACACATTCAAAATTATTCCACGAACAACAGCTTATGTGAGTCATAGTTGTATTCATTTGTGCTCTGCTTGTGTGTTAGGTGTTGAAGAAAATTTCCAAGTACATTCAGGAGCAGAATGAAAAGATCTATGCTCCGAGGGGTCTGCTCATCACTGATCCCATAGAGAGGGGAATGCGAGTTGTATCCTTACCCATGTCCATGTACAACCGCAACATTGCTAAACATACCCCTGCGACACGATCTCAGTCCCTAACGGCTTTGTCCAGATTGAGATTTCCATCTACGAAGACAGAGGCTCCAGCGGTTGCAGCTCGGGGAGCAGCTCTGTGTCCAGCAGCACAGCTCGATGATTGAGCACTTCTGGCAAAACAATGTCCCTCTGATCACTCATCACCCTGGAGAACAACTTTTGGGCATTTGAACCGTTCCTTCATCGCTTCACAGATCCACAAGATGTTCCTGAAGAAAGACATTTCTCCTCAGCTGTACTACATTAGTTATAAGGCATTGCCAACATGCCAAATATGCACTTGAGTCATTTGTTGCAATGCACCCGATGAACAAAATCATATTTTATATTTCTGATGTGATGGGAACATCGAATTCCTTACATGTTTATTTTATCAGTGATGTGTCATTTCATTGGTGAGAAGATGGATATGAGTAGATGTATTCAAACCACAATTGTACAAAATGGAGAAAGTACACCTGCACTTGTTATAACTATCCAGGCACACTAACGCTGGCTTTTGAATATTTTATAGCTTTTATAAACATATCACAGAAGGATGTGCTTCACCTAACCTTGCCCAGATCTCCACATGATAGATCAAAACCAATCCAGATGAAGATCAAGGCACTATATCGTATTGTATTGTAGCAGATGAATGTCGTTCATCATGTATGTAATGTAGCAAGTCTTCCATTTCCCGCACACCAAGCCTATATTTTATAAAATCCACAGGGGTTTCAAATAAAACCCCAGTTTCTCTGATTTTGATCAACTCTTCCAAAAATTGTATTTATGCAAGGACGTAGCAAAAAATGAGCATGTGAGGCAAAGTCAAATCGTCTTCCTGAATCGTCACTGTCATGTGTTGAATTACATATACAGTATGCATAATTGATATCTGACCAAACCTCCAAAGACAAATATTTGCCAAAAAAGGAATCATTCGTGCAAATGTCTCAAGTATGTCGGTGACATTTTGTGCTGACTCAAACTTCGGTGCAGCTTAATTGTGTTATGACTGCTGTCAAATAAATACAATGTAATCACAAATGCATTCAACTGACTTTTATTTTTATTCTTTTAACAAATGGGACACTTTTTATAAACTGCAAGTACAAATGAACATAAAGACTTGTTCTATCGTCATGGACATATTTTTTTAAGTGTATGCCATCACAGTAGTGAATATAGTGGATGGAGAATAGAATTAACAGGTAACTCAATACCAAACCAAAATAATTTTGGCATTTGTGTACATGAGTCTCTTCATGTAGCTTGTTCACGACAGTAAAACTTTGACACACTTTGATTGAGTTCTAGAGAACATGCTAAAAAGTGTTGAGAATTTCTCAATCAAACATGCAGACCTGCGAACATATCTTACTGTTGCCGCCTTAAAGACGACAGGTCTCTCAGGTCTGCAAGTAGAACAGTAATAAAAGCATTTGAAAATTTGAGGCCTTCAACCTGGGGCTAGAAATGCTGAAAGGTGAGGCTGGTGCTGAGATGGAAGGTAGGAAAAACAGGAGAGGAGGAAAACATCAAGTGGTAAGCCTGACATATGTATGTTGACGAACTGTAATGAGTATTCATTCGAGCAGCAAATGACCCAACAGGTTGATTGTAAGCATTTTTTTCCCAGATGTTTGAAATGACAAAGGAAGCAAGATGTTATTAATCATGTTTTGTAAATTTTGACATATTTACAAGTGCAATACAAATCGAAAAAAACAAACTCATGGTAAAGAAGAAAAAACTTGGGTTGGCAAGGCAAATAGGGTTAGTTGGAAAATATCCTCAGATGCCTGTTGAAACATAAAAAAAAGAAAATTAAAGGAAAACCTAATTATCTAACTGGGGGAAAAAAGATTTACCTGCACAGCGGCCATTCTTCACAGTAAAACCTTCACCACACTGAAAAACAAAGCACATTTATTACATTTTAAAGAAAGAAAGTAAATTGAGAACTACAATGCGTACCTCTGTGTCATTGCCAAGCGTGGACATTTCTGTGTTAGCGGGATATGCTACTTCCACCACTGACTTCATTTCACCAGCTTGAAGGACACGTGTGATGACGCTACCGTCAGGCCAAGAGACCTCCAGCACAGACACATCATCGTTTCCTAAAAAAGTTAAAATAAGATTATAGACTGCAGCTCTGAATCCTTTTATGGTTCAGTAGTTGACAAAATGAAAATGGGCCATGTTACAGCATAGTTACCTAAACCAAAGTGAGCAACGGGTTCCATCTCGCACAGGTACCCGGAACCTCCGTCAATGATGCGCATATGGGCTCCACTCTTTTTGGTGAAGACGGTCACCTTAGCACCTCGCGCATATGAGCCAAACTGGGTGCGAGGGATAACTCGAAGCCATTTATTGGTTGAGCCCTGATAACCGTGGCGACAGGTTAGGATAATAGCGGACCAGATGAGTTGGATCAGAAGCAAAACGCTTGTACACCTGTGTGACTTTGAAGACAGAAATTGGTTGGGCTGCGCTTTCACCGTGTGCCAGCAGAAGGTCCAGCTGCCCGTCTCCATCCACATCGGTCACAGTGCCGCCTGATGACAAAAAGGCAAAGAAATTTCAGTGCACAACCTCGCTGTATTTGTGAGGAACACCTGCTGCATGGGAAAACTCATCTAATCAGACAGAAAGCTAATTGGGGCAAATATGTGGATATTTGTTCTGACCTGTTCCTCTGCCTTGAGGCTCTGCAGCATCTCCCACATTGAGCTCTTGGATTAAAGGGTCAGCGATAGCTCTTCTTGACACCCTGCAAACACACACAGAAATGTAGAACTTGAGTTTCACCTTCTTCAGTTTCACACAATATAAATATATTTGTCAATTAGGGCAGCAATTGGATATTATTGATAAGAGTAACAACTTCGTCGATGTAATAAATTGGATGCTTTTATTTATTTATTTTTTTCATTTTGGACTCACCTAAAGATCCTGTTGGGGGCATTGCCTCTGTAGGCAATATTGTTGAAAAACACTTCAAGATTCCTGTCGTTGTCAAAGTCAGCAGCTATAACTGTGCGAATCGGAGAGGGAGATTCAAATTCTGTCGTGGCGATATTCTGCAAGGAGGATATTTGGCTCAGTGCTTTTCAGACTTCTCCGATTATTTTGCTGCGCTGCACTCCTTACTCACCCTGAAATTAGAGTTGCTTCCCTGCAGGTAAAGCCTGTGAGGGCCGTTCCAGTTGCCATAGACAATGTCGGTCTTTCCATCGCCATTAAAATCAGCCAGTGCTACTCCTCGACCATGTTGTCTTTGGTCTGCCACACCTTTAAGGGTCAATCAACACGGAGTTAAAATAGAATTCATTCATCAATTTTTTTTCTATGATAAAACATATCCACTCTGTAAACTTTTCACTCAGAGGCCACCCCGATTTCCGTCATTCTTACCTGCCTGGCTGGCGACGTCAACAAAAGTCCCATCCCCATTGTTTTTGAATAGGAAGTTGGGCCCTCCTTCATTGTCACAGAAAACATCAGATTTTGTATCACTGAGGATGGGTCCAACCACAACTCCACGTCCACCTGCAACAAAATGCCACTGTGAATCAAAAGCCCCTCACACACTGCCAAGCTCAAAATTGGATTTTAAGACCAGTGAGCTTGTTGACTCCGGCTGTGACGGCGACGTCAGACAAGGCAATAACGCCATTCGCCACATCACTGGCAGCCACGTCCATCTCTAACAGAGCGTGGGGTCCGACGTTGCCGCTGGCATAGTTTGCCACATAGATTGAGTAGCGGCCTGTTCCCTGAAGAAAAATGCAAGAGGCAGAGACAGTTTGAAATATAAGAACAGGAGGAAAATCGGGATGTGAAGGGTCACTAACCTTTCTGTCAACGCATGCCACAGAACGTCCTGCCATGCGGCTAGCAACACCACGACGCACATTGAGCTCATCACTGAGCAGATCTTCAAAGCGACCATTACGAAACTTGAAGAGCTTGTCGAAGTAAGTGGCTCGTCCTGTAATGATAGACAATGGTCATTTAATCTAATTTTCTCCACGCTGAAAAAAAAAATTTCATTCAGAACTGTGTGTGTCCCCCCTTCTCAAACGTTAGCTGGAATAGGCTCACTTGCAACCCTATAATAAGGATAGGCACCAAAGAAAATAGATGATTGGTGATTAACAATTACCAGAGTAGGCATTATTTGTGTTGAGGAAATAGATTTCCTCCCGTCCATCTCCGTCCACATCACAGGCTGTGACCCCAATAGCATTCCCACCTACATCCCTCAGAGCGTAGTAAGGTGAGGTACTGTCATCAATAGCAATGTTTACCATCTTATTCTGAGTGCGGTCATATTTCAACACCAGGTTAGGCCCGTTGTATCTGAAGGTAGGAGGAAAAAAAAACGGAACAATCCAGACACGAACACACTAGTCATCTTTTCAGTTTCAAACCCCTTTCACTCACCCGGCCACCACAACTTCGAGATCGCCATCACCGTCCACGTCAGTTACTGCCATCCCATAATTGAGCTGTGTTGGATTATGCAGCCTGTCGGTAGGAAGGATGGTCTGTGTAACTTCCTGAAACATTGGTTCGCTGTTTTGAGAGTGGGACTGCTCCCA
Organism: Syngnathus acus; assembly: GCF_901709675.1. Classification (NCBI taxonomy): domain Eukaryota; kingdom Metazoa; phylum Chordata; class Actinopteri; order Syngnathiformes; family Syngnathidae; genus Syngnathus; species Syngnathus acus. Next base: position 9,374,365 of record NC_051087.1, on the reverse strand, counting down.
GAGTCCAAACAGGAGGACCAACAATCCTGCAGCCCGCATTTCTGGATTCTGGTGACACATGATTAAATTTGATACAAAATACATAACAGTATTTTTTACTTGAGCATGTTGGAAGAAAAAAAAAATCACAATGCATGCTCACGCTGGCCATAGTAATGGATTAGGACGATTGAAGTGTGGGTACAGTACTGCCCACCAATCATCGACCTGCATGTTTTGTTCAGATTCTTGTTGCAACATCTTTGGATGACTATTTTTGTGAGATACCTAAAGAATCTTCATGTTATGGAGCCTCGTGCATTGAGTAAAATAAAAACAAAACAAAAAAAGACACACGGTCTTGTGCCTTACCTGACTGTTTTATCCGTAAGTAGAAATGAAACAGAGACAGCTCAGCTTCTGCAGGAGCGAAGATGCTGTGAGCTACGTAACTGCATTGCACAAGCTTTACGAAACATTGCTACGTATAAAGCGTAATTAGCCAATCAAATTTCAGCATGTTGTCCAATGGCTGACGAGTAAGATACATAATGGAAATTGTCAGGAAAAATAGTTTATTACTGATCACGATGGTTAATTGCAGCACAGTACATGTTTCTTTGAAAATAATTACAAGAAAACAGATTTTCTTCTAAACCACTCCGCGTTTCATAACAGGTTGCGGAAACTATATTTCCCACAATCCTTCACGTTCTGAACACTGCCTGCGTCAATCCTGCGACAAAATCTGACGCTAACCAAAATACAGGTAGGTTAATGACACTTTTCAGCTCCCTGCATTAAAATATCAAGTGTAGATCAGAATATTTATCTGGTGAAATTGTATCCATGTTCTTTTCGTTGTAACCTCGATGAATGGGAAAAGTAGCTTGCTATGTTTAGCTAGTTGTACCTTAGCTCACAGCGATTATGGTAGCCATGTTCCGTTTTTTTTTCACACGATAAATGAATCAATATTTTATATTGATTGTGTTTTTGTTAACCCTCACCCATCAGTGTCGTTTAGTTCCAGTTACACTGTCAAAACTACAATGGAAACGGAACTACCAAAGAACGACGGTGCTTCAGACGCACCGACAACGTCTCAGTCCAAGAAGCCAAGCCAGGCTCCTCAAATGCCAAAGAAACGACTCAACGCATCGAAAGACAAACCTCACATAGAGGGAGATGTAAAACCAAGACCCAGGCCTCGCTACACGGACAAGGCTCGAAAGAACGCCAAAAACAAGAAAGACAAGGCAGGGGGAACAGGAGATGAGCAAGCGCCTGTTGAAATGGATAGAGCTGAGCTGCAGACTGCTCACGGAGAGGTTGAGCGGCTACAGGGTGCAGAGATGTCCAATGGACAGCTTGAGTCTTCTCATGTAACCAATGCATCCCATCATGACGAAAAGGAACAAGAGGACAGTTGGGACACCTTATTTAACGATGATGGAGATTTTCTCAATCAGCGACTGCTTGAAGAGGTTGGTAAAATCAATGCAATCAAATAAGTCAACTGTGATGTGTTCAACCCCCTGTTTATAGAAAAAGGACATGTTTATAATTTTACATGTGAGTTAGTATAAACAAAAACAGAAATGTTCCACTCTTTCATTTTCTCATCTGTTGATAACTTTTATAACCTTTTCCGGATTTCTAAAGTTCAGCTAGCTTTTCTCACAGTTTTTTGACAGTTTAGCTTTCCCCATGTCTCAATATCCATTAAGGTCAGCACATTGTGAATAGTTCAGGATCTCAAAGGACATTTAAATATTAATTTCATTCTGCTATCCAGTTGCCGTCATTCCTTTTTCTTCTTTTCTCCAGCTATCTTTGAGTGAAGGTCGCAAGAAGTCGTCAATCCAAGAGGCCAGATTTGATTACGACAACATGCAGCGGTTTGATGATGACGTCATGGACGAGAGTGACGAAGACCTCTCTCATGTCATCGAGATCTACGATATTGCTCCAGAGTGTAAAACCGAGGATCTTTTCAAGTTATTTCAGGGATACCAGTATGTAAATTTCACATCATTTACACTCGCTGTCCTCTCAACATCAGCTACACTTGCATGATATAATGTAAAGTGGTGCATCAAATGTTTGTCCCCAATTCAGACAAAGCATTAGCACGATTGAAATGCATCAAACTGAGAGCTTTTATGGCAATGTCATCCAGTTGAACTTCTCACTGGTGCAGCATGTAAGGTAGTTTAATATTAAACATATCCCTGAGACTCTTGCGACACAGGGATTCATAACTGAGCATTATATTAGCAATCAGTGAAGCTCATCCTGATAGACCAAAAAATACATATATTATTCTTGGACTTAATAAAATGAGGCTGACTAACAGTGCTATGGATCAGATATTGACTTGAAGTATGTTTTTTCTTTTTTAACAATGGCTTTTTTTTCTTTCACACGCTTTATTCAATGTCTTTTCAGACAGAGAGGATTCGATATCAAATGGGTTGACGATACCCACGCTCTAGGTATCTTTTCAAACCCATCTTCAGGTAAGTGACGCACTAGTGGTTGAGAGCAAACCACTTAGAGAGGATATAGAAATTCTACACATCGTTGTTAAAATGTAATTTTTTTGCTTGAAAGAAAAAGTCAAATCAAAGTCAAATTTTCATTATACAGCCCTTAATCATAGAAAAGTCTCAAACGGCTTCTACAGTCGCTAATTATTAACAACATCCGCTGATCTTAACTTAGATAAATAATTTCACAACTTTTTTTTCCACCTTTAACTTGTACAACTTAATTGAAAAACAAAAGTTTTTTAGAGATGACAAATGGGGATTTGTTAATTCAGAACACAGCCATGCCTCCAGTAATATAGCTACTTTTACTATACAGTAAATGCACAGAAGTTCAGTTATCTTTGAGTAATAATTAGGCATTGCTTAAATAATATTTTACTATTTTCATACCCCCACACCATTTTGAATTTTAAATAGTGTTAAATATTGTTGTTGTTGTTTTTTTTATTTCTTTTATTTGCTTTTTTTAAATAGCTCGTGAAGCATTAAGATCCAAAAATCCACTGATGAAGGTGCGGCCACTCTCCAAATCCACTCCGGAGACAAAGGCCGCGGCTCGCAGCTTCTCTGGTATATTTACCATACTTTATGACTTGCGTTGTTTTTTTTTTTTCTTCTGTCATGGAAGACACATTTCTTTCTTCCATCTTCAGAGTCCCCCATTTCTGGTAAGGAGAGGCCTCAGACCAGTGCAGCTCTGGCTCGCAGGCTTGTGGTTGGTGCCCTCGGTGTGAAAAGCAACGTAACAAAGGAGCAGCGGGAGGCAGAGAAGAGGAAGCTCCAGGAGGCCAGAGGTACATACAAAAAACGGAGTATAGTGGATACTCGTATAATCGCAGCTCAGCATTCACCGTTTCACTTAGTCGCTGATTTTTCGGGTGTAAGGACATACTGACCACCAGAGGGCAGCAATTTCCCTAAAAGCCTTGCTGGACCAATTTAGTGTTTGCATCATGCATCAGCATGCTTTTACCACAAGTGGGAGCTCTTCCCCCACTTAGCAAATCAAGTGCAAATTGGCGTTACATCTTGTGGCAAAATGAAGTTGCTCTCTGTCCACTGCTGTGTGGCTCAAAGCAAGTCTATAATCAGTGCAGCAGCCTTTCCCTTCACAGCGGGAACATAAGTATATAGGCACAATAAACCACAAGTGGCTGTCCACTGAACTGCCAGCCAGGAAGGCAAAAACAGCCTCCTTTGTCCTTAGTATGGATGGCCTCCTGTGCTCTTAAGGAGCCAGTGCACAAGTGCATCATGTCCTGAACATTTTGTCCCCAGCCTTTCTGCCACGTGTCCACAGTCAGAACATGCTCTTGCTCAAATCTACGTGTGGCAAAATCAGCCATGCAGCTTTGGCTTCAACAATCATGTCAGAGTGGCATGTCTTTTGCTATACATAAATCTAATTATCTCTGTTGATTCATCCTTCAGAACAAAAGCGTCTGGCAGCCAAACAGAGGGAAGATGCTTGGGAGGGAAAGTAATTGGAGCGAAAAGTCCTCCACTTTGATTCGCTTGACTCCTTTCAAGCCACGCCTGGAGACATGAAGTCGCACCATTATCCAAGTGTGCAGTGTTACATCACTCAAGTTTGTAAACTCATCATGTTTTTTTTTTTTATTTTTAAACGCAGGCTGAGGTTTAACTTACCTCAACATTTGCCTGTGCTCAAGTCGTCTAGTTTTTCAAAGATTCATTAATTCACCGAAAGCTATAGGCAACAATGCGTTTCATCCATTTTTATTGTCCAACTGTAAGATGAAAGGTTTTGTCCCATGCACTTGCAATTTAGATGATCCATCCACACTGGCACATAATGGTTTAATCCTTTATTGTCATGTCAGACAAGTACAGTTGTAAAGAAATGATTTTCAAAAGTGGCTAAACGTTGTATTGTTTCTATAAATTGAGTTGCAGTAAATGTATTACTTTTTAAAATAATGTCAGATTTCTTGTGTGTATACAAGTAGTGCTCATCACTGTTCAATTCAGGGTATCGGTGTCATTGTTCCGTAGTGTACAGTAGTATTAATACTGTAATATGTCTTTTCTCAAACCTCGTCGTGGTATAAATGCTCTACGGTATATTTTTTAGTTTAAAATGAAGGAGCAATGGTAGCATGTCATGCACATAATCACTTGTATGAGGAACCTCCCATTGACTCTTGGGAGTCACTTGAGGTGAATGTTTTTCTGCCACACGATTATATGAACTGAGGATTCTGTATCCGACTGATTTGTGGAAATATACTCATGGGAATAAAAATCATGCCTGCTTTTTATTTCATGAAACACTGATTTAGTAGCAGGTGAACAAAATGGAGTCTAGGATTGTGTTTGTCCATGAAAAGTAAAGGACATGAGGACAAACATTGAAAAAAGAACTCAACCAAAGTTTCATTTCAGATGTATTTGATATCAAGTTCTTTATCTCCAGCTCGCCACGTGGCACAGTTTTCCAATGGACTCATCAATCAGTAGCGCCTGAGCGCTCACCCTCACGTTTATGATTGAATGCATTCTGCTCTCCCGCAGAGTGTAAATGACACATCGTCCACTTAGTGTTGTTTCACAACAACTCAACTCTTGCACAATCACTTTTTGTCTTCTCAGCACTCTGTTGTTCCCAAAGCAAAGGAGAAAAACAATTTATGTAAGCTAAGTGCAGTCTGCTGGATGAGACGGCACAACAGCTAAATATAAGACTGGACACATGGTATGCTGCCATTTATTTCAGCTGATCTGACGGTTTTGAAATTTATGGGCTGAATGGAGAACAAATAGTAGATTTGTGGGTATATATTTTTGAATGCATTGCCTTTTGCATGATCAGTTCTTGCTCAGACCATAAGGAAAATTAATTTAGAAGTTATACACAGATGCAGGCGTAGAAGAAATCAAAGCACAGAAAGGTAAAAGTCAAGAAGGACAAGCATAATTCTTAACTGATGATTTGATGCAGCAGCAAGAATGTTGATAGTGGATGGTTTTGTGGCACGTGGACTAAATTTTCTGGAGTTTTGTCCACGTGGGTTTGAATACACATGTGCACAAAGCTCGGACAATACAGTCTAACTCTCATGTTGCAAACATCCAGTTATGAAATTGTGCTTTCCTACTAAAACGACCCAAACTAAATTGAATATGGTCAGCAAATCTATCCTGAAATAGAAGGTGTCATGTCTGCCATTATTCTAATCCTAATTATAAAAATGTATGCAACTTTATTGCTCATACCCCATTCATCAAAATGTTCTTGTGGTTCATTCAAGGCCTCTGTCAACATTTACTTGCCCTGTGGAATTAAAGTGAATATAGACCAAATTTCCTATATTGGCCCAAAAACAAAGTGGTGGATCTCCCTCTCGTCTGTATCCTTCCCTTAGGTCACTCCTGCAGCTGAATCATCATCGTGTGCGACCCAAAATCTGAGTCACAAGCTGGTTCTTTGCATATGCCACAAAGCGGCCAGTTGGACGCTTCACACGTAGTCATAAACCAACACTCAGGAATTGATGGATGGTCCAGCTTGGCCCTCAGTGTGTTATGCAGTCCACTAACAATGATTTTCCTTCCCATTAAAATTCTTCTGTGTTATCAAAAAGTAGTGCCCACCTCTACTCTATTTCAGTGAACTCTGACTTTCAAGATATAGTATTTTAAAAACCATGTCACTCTAACCATGATGGTTGTCATTTCACTGAAGATGACCCATATCTAAAAGTCCGCAGTCATGGGAAATATACCTAATGTATGTGTGGAAGTAGAGGTGCTTGGAAAATGTCCTCAGAGAGGATGGCAATGGCAGTCACTCTTTTTACGATGTCGTTTTTAACGGCCAAAGGCAACATTTGAGTCTGAGCACTGTGGCGATCTGATTGCGTAATATTATCATGCACTTTAAATGTCCATTTTAAAGAAAATATTTGGCTGAGCAGATTCAGTTAAATCCTAACATTATCCTTTATCTTTATTGTGCAAAATCTGCAGGAAAAATAACCATTCCTTAAATAAGCATGTTTGTCATTCTGATGTTTATTCTTGCTCTACCATTTAAGTAATGATTATGGCGCACTACTGCGGTGCCTCCAGGTCTCATCTGATGTTACCACTGTTAAACAGGTGAACAAACAAGTAAATGATCTCTCAGAATAAAATTAACAATACAAAACACAGCCACGTACGGACAATGCCAACTCAAAAGTACAATAAAATCTGCATAAATTAGAGACCTAACATTGTTTCAGAGAGGTAATATAAAACTGTACATGACAATACATGTGCAATACATTACAATATTTATTCAAATAGGGCAAAATAGCACCATGGAGTTAAAAATGTTGATTCTCATTCAAAATTAAAAAGCACAGGTGTAACTGTAAAAAATGCATTTGCGATTGGAAAGTGAATGTAAGCAGACAGATATCACCTGTGTCAATGTGGGGCCTTCGTGTCTGTATGTAGTTGTCATGTTTTAGTCTTTGGGATTCAATTGTTTTAATTGGTTGGAAAATGAAAATTAGTCAAAGTTTGGTCCGATGCGCGCTTTCCTTTTTTTGTACTTTTCAACATTTCTCCTTTAATCATCTTGACTTGAACTGCCTCTCATGATTTCCTTTCCAAATCCCCCTCGCCCTCTCATGTTTTCTTGTCTCTCAACCTCTTTGTCTTGTTGTGTTGAGGTGTACTGAGGAGTTGAATGGTTCTTCTGTCCCTATATTGGTGTCATCATCCATTCACAGGAAGTTGTTGGTGATCTCACGCTGGTGGTCAAACAAGTCCTCGACATCAGCACTGTAAGCGTCACCTGAAGAAATACAAGAAAAAACATGAGAGACTCACATGAGAGAAAATTACGGTTTGGCATAGCGTCTCAATTGTATCCTCACTCTTTTCTCATCTCACATCTCATCTCCTTTTATATCATCTCATCCTCAACCACAGCTCATTCCCAATCTCATATCATCCCCAATCTCAGATCCATTACAATCTCCTCTCATCCTCAATCTCTTCTCATCCCCAATTTCATTTAATCACATCTCATCTCCTCTGATTCTCAGTCACATCATCTCATTCCCAATCGCATCCAATTTTATCCTCAATCTCATCTCAATTGATCCCTTATCTCATTTAATCCTTTATCTCATCTCATTCTCAATGTCAGGTCCTCCTATGGCATAATGCCTCATCCCATCAAAATTCTCATCTCATGATATTTCATCAACCCATCTCATACCCCCACCTATGCCCCTCGGGTATACCATCTCATCTTGTCTTCAAACCTTACCTGCGTGGCATCCGAACATGTAAGCGCGTGCTCCATCATATTTGCACCGACAGCGGATCACATTATTCTTGAAATCAGATTCAGCCATATCCAAAGACGGGTTGACCTCCACCTGGAAAGAAGGGACACGTTTGATTACACAAATGCAAGTCAACATATGTGCAAATAAGTCTGGTGATTGTGATGCATATTTTTCAAAGACCTACAACTGAATTCCCATACGAATACATCCAAGAATATTTGTAGACATACAATGGGTGTGTCCTTTAATCTCAGCCTTTGGGCAATGGCTTGATTCCACTTGATTTGCTATAATTATATTCCTACTCCAGCCCTATAAAGCTGATGCAGCTTTTCCCCCCTGCAGCATTGGGGCCCTAAAGTGCCTCAAGGATCTTTTTAATAATGTAACAGAAGAAAAAAAAAACTTTTGACAGTCAGGAAACAGGCAGCTATCCACAGGGGCGGCCTCTGAGGAGCCGCGGGATTATTGTTCTCTCTTTTTCTAAATAGCTCAAATTGGGGGTTAAAGAGATGGATGACATCATTTTCCACTGTTATCTATGTGCAGGAAACAAAAACAGCCGAGGGATGCAGATGACAGTTTTGGTTTAGATTGAAGTTGCAGCCTGTCATTAGACTGTAGCCATGCTTGGTTGCCACGACTCGACGTTTTCCACCCTGTCTGTGCTGCCTGCTGCTATATGAGCAAAGCATATTGTAAATTAATGTGTTCCCTATGCACACATCAAACAGATAATTTGACCACACACTGTCATATGAAAACCCACTTTTAATATCCTGAGGTTGATGATATAACCAACATACATAACCTACTTAAACATAACCTACTTATTTGTATTCTTCAGACAAAATGACAAAATTAGTCATCCAAGGATTTTAGCACACTTTTTGCTTTCATAGCACAATTTTTTTTTAATATGAATGTAAAAAGATCCTATTTTAGACATCAGTCAAGGCTGTCACTAGCTCTACTATATAGACAGCAGAGATTGGATGGTAATTGACCATCAAGCCGCGCCAACGTGACTCATTGCGTCAAACAACAAAAGGTCCTAAAATTGTCTGCCATTGCTGGTAAAAGCCACACCCAGCTGGTGGAAGAAACCTGAGCAAGCATCTGCAATCTCCCTCCCGCCTGCTCTCACTCCTTATGAAATGTATGGACAGCTGCCGGGACACGTAGTCACAAATCTCTACTCTTACGTCCCTACGTGGTTTGATGTCCAGCTGTCGCCTTGTTGCCCCATGTGTGCCATGCAGAAGGACGTGCACATGTCTGATGAAAGCATCTCTGATAATGCAAACGCTTGGGAACTAATTAGAACCCATAAGCATCATCTATGTGGTGCCACTTAGCTTGCAGTCAAAAATAGAACAAATGACAGAGCGGGAGAACAGATGAGTGGGCCGCCACAGTAGATTGGATGTTTAGGAACAGACAAGACCAACCAACTTGAACATAAAAAAATTATGTGAACCTCTGAGAGTTTGTCCACTGGCCAAGAAGCTGCACTCTCTCGCTAATAGCAGGTCTACTTTCTATATAAAGCCACATTAAATGTACTCGCCTTAAATACACACACCCACACCCTGACACAACATGCGTATGGCATACCTGAATGGCTGAATGCTTAGCCAAGAGCCACTTTACTACAATTATAGTTGGTTATCGCTTTTATCCCACATGGGCTTGCAGATTTAAACTTCTGCGTTTCCCCTTTTTCCGCACACTTGCATGAAAGTTGGCATTCATTTTGGGTGTATTTGCCACATGGCTGGGCTTTCACCCATCTATTCTATAAGGTTTATACTTGAAGTTTGCAGTGAAGTTGGAGTGCACCACTTATGACTGGATAAATTCACTATAGTTCTGTTGAGTTTTTCTTTTTTTTCATTTTATTTTGTTTGTTTTAAATATTTGTTGTAGTTATTTTGTTATTTCTATTAGCTATAATAACCTATTTTGTTATTTTTATCAGCTATGATAACCTTGCTTCATACACTCTGAACATGTTTGACCATAAGGCACACTTTAAATGTACATTTCAAACATACTGGAACACAAAAAGATGTCTGTGTACACGTGTGTGCCTTTAAAAGGCTGGGCCTGGTCAACTTGCGTGTAACATCAGCAAGCGTGAGTGTCTGGTTGCGAGCTGTGGCCAACAACAGTGTGTGCATTATGTTTAGATTTTACTCAGTAAGTAGGTATATTGCAAAGAAAAAATAAATCAGATCTCTTAAAAAAAATCTGCAAACTCGATCTAGTTGGCCAACACAGAAGTCCAAACTAAAAGTCCTGCTTACATTGAAACTTAAAAGAATAAAGTGACATGTTCCTGGAGGATATTTTTTCATAAAACATTTACCTGGAAGACATATTCACCAGGTCGTACGTCTGTGATGTCAATCCACTGGCAATCAATGTCATGGCGATAAGTATCCCAGCAGCCAATTGAGATGCCTTGTTGTCCCATGTTGTAGCAGGAATACCGCTTGTAGAGACCTGGGAGTCAAAATAAATAATATCACGTGGATGCCCTCTACAGGCAACATGGTTGGATAATTTTGATGTGATGTCTTTTGAAATGATTGACAAAATGTATTTTGCTTTGTAATTTGAATTTGATTGTCTGACCATCAGGGCAGTAGGTGTCCTCCAGACAGAAGCTGGCTTTGTGCCCCTCAGCCACTCTGGTTCCATTGAGGGTCAGAAGATCGTAGTGAGTAAACACCTCAATGCTGTGGTAGTGCCTAAGAAATGGAAGAGGGCCACATTTTATTCATGAAGACAGCTATAATAGTGGGAATGCTGACAGAATTCTGTAATTTACTAGAACGTTCTTGAACGGACTCAATGAAATACAATTTGATCAGGATGGGTGAATGTCATGCTTTTCCTCATGGTCCTGAACTGTAATTTTTTTTCTATAAAAGATACAAAAACTGCGCTTTCATAATGATAATTTGTGTTGCGGTACACAATTAACTCCTTTGTTATGTTATTCTTTTATCTGAACCAAAACATTGTTTCTCAACATTCAATTTGATTTGGGCTTTGGAGTTTCAAATTCTAAATAGTAGAGTAAGGATAAACTCTGTTATGCAGTTACACGGGCGTCACACTGCGGGTTGTTTATTTGTTTTCTGTCGCTCTGTCTCTCGTTATAGAACCATTCCCGCAAGAAGCACAAGCAAAAATGGGAAACCAAAAACCAATGTGCTGGCTGGTTGGGGAGGTAGTGATTGAGGCTGGAAGAAACTCTGAGCTCTGGATGCCTCTTTTGTTTTAGAAGATAAAACCTCAGCAGCTGAGTAAAGAAATCAAGCTGCCCTGTCAGTTTTAGCACTATTAACAAACAAGTAATCAATGAGGAGGGCTCTGATATAATTCTGATTGTTGATACCAATATCGATCCCATATGATATCAACAGGGATGATATGTGCATTTTTTTTTAGTATGTACTTGATCAAGTGATACTATTCAAACACAGAACAACAGTCAGCAACAGTAGGTATGTGAAAATATGACCAATATGGGTTACATGATGATATCAGCATACCTGTGACACTGATGCCAAATCCAATTCTCCCTGGAAGCCCGAGGTTGGAAATCAGCACGGCCATTGTTCAAGATACGGGTGGAGAACCTCAGCAGACGACGGTGTCCGTAAGGCCAGTTCATCCTGGCAGCAGAAGAGGAGAGGCAATTCTCCTCATTGGCACAGGTGAGCAGGTGAAGAGGCCTGTCCTCCAAGTAAGATGACTCCTGGAGCAGCTGGGCATCCACAACCAGGTCAGGAGCAGCTGTCAGGGTAGACGAGGGGGAGTTACAAGTTATTGCACACAAATATCTACCCCCCCAAACATCTTTTTTTTTTTTTGCTCACTCTCCACACAGGTAACTCCAGCAGCTCTGCCATCTCCACCTCTGGGACAGTAAACGTGTGTGTTTTTGCGACACTGCTGGATGGACAGCTCAGAGCCCACACAGTGACTTCCACTTAGAACCACATCTCTGGCATCACTGGATCCCGGCCAGTACCAAGTCTCCTGGACACACATTGGAGGCGAATGTTTTTGCACAGTTGATAGCGTTGTCTCCTTTAATACTTCAAGCCCTCTTTTTTAACAGAATCTGTCAGTACATATTATCACGTTTTATACTCTTTCACAATTTAAATCGGCCTTTTAAACGTCCCAACATAACTGCTCTGCCCTTTCCATGCACATGCTTATTTTCAGCTTGTTTTTCCTGAGAATTTTTTGCCGATTTCTCTTTGCCTTACTTTGCCTCTTTTATTTTCAGAGCGCCTGAAGTGGACTTTGGAGAAGCCTATAATTACCTCAGGCCTCGATAATAACACAGCACAGGCACACAAACAGCAGCCCAGAGGCAAGGCAAATGTGGGAGTACAAAGGAAAAACACCAAGAAAAGGAGGAGGAGGCCAAAGACAATATGATGCATATTGATGTCGCTGATCACCTGGTGTGCTCTGGAGGCGAAACCCAAGCCGAGCTGTCGGCACACCACCATGGCCTCGTTGATGCCCCAGTTCTCGCTGCAGATGGAGCCCCAGCGCTTCACGCCTCCGACCTCTATCAACACCTCCACGCGACCTTCGCCTTTGTCTCTGCCTCCAGCAAGTCTCACCTGATGACAAATTGTTTTGTGTGATTTTCACGCTGTCATAAATTACCGTGTGGAACTTGTGGACAAATTTCTTACAGTGGCCTGCGTGCCAGTGTTGGGGACATTGCAGCGGACCGCCGCATCCTGGTTGTGCTTGACGGTGTACAGGGGAACCGGTTTGGATTGACATTCTGTTAGGGACCTCTCTCTGCCTGTGCACTGGACACTGTTCATGTGGATGGGACCGGAACCTAGGATGGCAAAATTACAGACTTTTATGAAACAAAAAACAGGAATTCTACTAAATGTATCCCGGAAATGTGCAAAACCGCTGGTTAGTTTATGGCACATAACTTACTACATTTGAATGTGTGACTGCTGCCCCTTACTTTTCAAGCAGTGTACATATGAAGAGCTGCTTTTCAAAACACTATAAATCAATTTAGATCCTCCTGAAAATAACATTGAGCCAGACCTATACAAATAGTTAGACCACCTTTCATTTGATCACGTTATAAGAATCTATTTGCTCAGTCTGAGCAACAAACGATAACGGCGGCTTGTATACAACAAAATGGCAGTCATCCACCGGGGAATAAAGTCAAAAATAGTCTAATTCTACAGATGAGTATTGTGAGTCATGCTCAGTCCTGTGATGTGGCTCATGCAACGAGCCCTTTGAGAGCGAGGGAGCGAGAGAGAGCGCCTTTTGTCCTTTTATTACTGCACACTCCATTCTGCTCACCACAGCCAAAAATCTCAGAACTTGCTGAAGTCTGCGAAGGTGTACGAGGCCAAAGTTTTATTAAGCTCTATATTTTTTCTCTCAAATAGCCAATGATGTCACCAACATTGAATCAGGTCACTTCTCAAACTGCACCACCCAGGAGTCCTCCCAGAACTCCAGCAAGACCCAGACCACTCCCCAGTGTTTGTGCAACACGGCTAAATTTGCCTGAACTAGAACCATTTCAACCCGCAATGCTCTGCTGTGACATTTACCATCATCATTATTTTGACATACCACAAGCACGGACGGCACCTACTTTAAGAACCCTAAAAGGTTTCCATGAATGACTTCATTAAGGCAAGTGGAGAGAAGGAAATGCAGCCACCCTTGTGGGTCATGCCGCTGTATGTTCTCATTTGGGCAGAAAGATAATGGCAGGAAATGAATTTAATTGCAGAAGAAGTAGGGCGAGAAAAGTGGACAGTAACCCAGCTTGTGAAAGTCAGTTAAAAAAAAAAACAACCCGATTTGATCGTTTTTGTTAGAAAACTGCATGGTAGTGTTTCCAGGGACACAACGGAAGCAGAATCTACAAAATGTAGGCCATTGTGAGCTCCTGGTCATGGGTAGATGCAGTCGACCATTAGCTTTTGCGTCAGAGTTCATTTCTCTGCTTGCGTCTACAATTTTGGGATTATTATTTTGGCAGACTGGGGCCGGTGCGTTCAGCGTAAAAATGGGTGTAACTTTATTTTTGTGCCAGCGCAAGTCTATTCTAGTGTATTTGAGGCCGTGTTGCACCCATTTGGGTGTTTCGGCGCATGGAGTTGCCTTGCCCTTGACACATCCGTCTGTTTGGTAACAGAAAGTAGCAGAAGAAATGGCTTATATCAGCAGAATGCTAAAGTAGAATTAATTTTAGACTGGCTGAAAGGAGGTCTATTTTGTAGCGCAGGTGGTCTAATGCGATTTCGGTGTATTTGAGATGGTGCAGACAAATTTGTGTGATGGACGTCAAAGTGTTTCAATCGGTCATTGGAACTTTTAGCCCAGTGGTTGGTGCTCTGCGCTCTGAAGCTAGCGGATCGGGTTCGATCCCGAAGTTGGGTGATTTTCTGTTTTCGCAATGTCGGACACGATTGGGCGTGCGCTATGACAGCTGTGAATGTGCTGCAAATGAGTGATGCTGCAAGCGTTGGCTGGGCTGAAAAGTCTACTTTCATCCCACAACAGCGCGCAATTGCCCCGTTACACCTAATCCTACTGGCGCAAAGTCTAGCAAAATACCATAAGAAAAAAAACTCCACCCATGTGCACATTTATACTGCGCTTTGCGCTAGACTTGTGCCTGGCACAAAAATAGGGCCCTTAGAGTGTTTAGTCTGACCTTGTTCTCATGGGACTTTAGTCAACTGTCATAATAAAAGTAATGAACTGTAATTAGTAGAAAAACAACGTATTTTGGGATTGCTTAAATCTTTTCTTGAAATTAATGAATGAAAATAATATGGCCTAACTCTCACGCCCTAACCACTTTAAAATTATGGGCAAATACAGTGTCAACAGCAGAGCATGTGTGCCAGTGGTATTCACGATGCAATGATAGTTAGCATTAATTTAATCCCATGCTTTATATACAGAAGTGCTTTGATGTATTCAAGGATATTTACAAATAACTCAAGAAACTTGACTGACTTTCATGGTTTTAAAGTCACTCAGCACACCGATTAGCACTGTGGCATCAAAGGAGGAATATTCTTAAATCTTGGCTTTGCTCAGTTCTTTCCTCCCACAGTACTAAAATGTGCATGCTGGTGTCACGCCCGTGCCAGAGCACGCTCGGCCGTCAATTTCCCTCAGCCACACCCCTTCATCACCGTCATGTCTGTCACCTGCTTCTTCTTGTTACCTTATGTATTTAAGCCCTGGCCGTGTGTTTCTCCTGGTCGGGGTCTTCTGTCAGGAATGATGGAAGCCAGGGCGACCAAATTCAGCTTAGACCAGGGTTTATTGAGGGGAAAAGGGAGTTGGAAGGTGGGCAACAGAGACTCAGACGGGCTAGAGACTCACGGCCAGCAAACAGACAGAAGTCCACTTGGACACAGATCAAATTCTGACCGTGAGCCTCCGCACAAGACCGGGGTGTCTACTGTTGTCTCCTTCCTTGTGTTCCTGTCCTTCTCGTCCAGTTTCCCCCCGGTCTTGTTTGGAAGCTCACGGTAAGGATCTGATTTGTGTCCGAGTGGACTTCTGTTTGTCTGCTGGCCGTGAGTCTCTATCTCGCCTGTGTCTGTGTTGGCCCACTTCCCTTTCCTTCAATATATCAAGCTGCATTCGGTCACTCTGCTCCATTCCAATCCGTGACAGCTGGGTTTAGCAAAGCCTCATTTGCCCATATAGGTGTGAACGCAAGTGAAAAGGATTATTGGAATCAGATGGGATGGATGGACTTCAAATTCATTGTAATCCTGCAAGAACGGAACTTGATGTGGAAAGCAGAAGATCTGCGTTTTGTAATAAGGTGCTTCCACACTTAAGTGTGACAGTGTACAATTGTCTGTCTGGTCTCACCCTCTCCTAGTTGAGCCTTGGTCAGGGCCTCCTTGGCTGTTCCAAAGCCCAGCTCTCTGCAGACAACGCTTGCGGCGGTGATGTCCCACAGGTGGTCTGCCACGGTGCCCCACTTGCCCTCTTGCAGAACCTCCACACGACCCTCCCCAAGGCGAGGCCCCGCCTTGAGACGCACATTGGTCTGGTAGGAAAAGGAGAACGAGTCAACATTTGCTCTTTTAAAACCTATTTGAATGTTTTTTATTTTAGAATGTTGAGTTTTCCATCTTCATTCTTCAGTACATTTATTTTTGTTTGCATTTTCCTTCTCAAACCTATGTGGTTTTACCCAAAGTTAAACTGAAGGCAACAAATATTTTTACTCAGAGGATCACTTCTACTAGGTTGTTATACTTTTCAAATGTAATGAACTATTCACATATTAAAGATGAGAAGGTGATTAGGCACCCCGCACTGACCGACATAGTGTGTGTTGAATGTCTTCGGCCGTTACGTGCAAACTGTGCTCCAGGTACACAACGGATGACAGCGTGCATGCCCCCCGCGCATGGTCCGTCTCTCCTGCGGACAGCCAGCTGGGCCTGGCACTGGGACAAGGTGACCTCCCCTCCCTGACACTGCACTCTCTCCACCCAGTAGGCCTTCTTGGTGATCTGTGTCCTCAGTCTGAGAAGGAATGTTGGATGTAAAGTGCAGGTATGCGTGAATGCTGCGTTTTGTTTGAGAACATGCTTTACCTGGATGATGGATCTGCGAGTTTGGAGTCCCACAGTTTCCTGAAAGACAACAGCATTGAAATTAAACTTTGAAAGCTCTTAAACTGCTCAATGTGATATCTAGTAGACAGAATCAAACACGCACAGAGTCTGAGCTACTTCCTGGATTTCACATGACTACTCTCAATCATCCTTGTTTGGTTCTTAAAATACAAACATACTTTTGGACTCATCTGTATTTGTGGATGAACTGAAATTTCTCCTCCAAATGTTTCCTGTCATGCATTTTTGGTTTGGTCATACATGGTATTTATCTTTATAGAGGGATGTCTGGGACATCTGTGGGATTTAAAAATGTGCAGATATGAATAGGCTACATCAATCTTTAAGTCAGAAAACATTGTACATGTTCTTATGCTGTACATATCCACACCTTGTATTCATTTATTTGAACTTATATTGGGGAAAATTAGGTCTAACATTTGTGTACGCCAACATGCACATTCAGCTAAAAATGTGTGGAAAAAGGGAACACTAGAGATATAAAAAGTTTCCTGAGCCAGAGAAGGCCTGGAGAGTGTCATTTTGTCACGCACACTCACACCAAACCACTTGCATCAACTAACGCAACCACAAGCAGGTGCAGCCTTCACGGACACCCTTTGTGAATTCAGTGAGTCAGAACAGACACAAGTGTATACTTCAGAGAACAAGTTGGTTACCTGCACCACCAGACCAGTGATGCAAATGTAAATATTGGGCAAACTAAAGTGGGAGATGGATCGGGACTGTTACTAAATCAGGAATTCCGATGCAGACAAACTCTTGTGATGCTATGATGGCTTTGGCACCTTGATACATGTTTTTGCAGAGCTATAATGAGCATATGTAATGGACTGTCAGAGCAAAATAGGAAAAAAAATAATTGCTTTGTGCATTAGCATGGGTTTAAATTTGTGTTGGGTTATCCCTTTGCATGTATGGATTCCTCACCATTACAAAATTTTGCATGATAATTGAAGACTAAACGGTCCACAGGAGTGAATGTGAGTGTTTTGTCTTTTCAGTGCCCCGTGATTGACTGGCTGGAAACCAGTCCAGGTTGTACCCCATGTCTCACCTAAAGTCAGCTAGGATAGGCTCCAGGTGTCGTGACCTGTTTTTGTGGATTTAATAGGTTTTAATTTTGTCATGTTTTTCCATGTGTCCCATTTTCATGTTTTGAGTTTGGTTTTGTTTACTTTTTGTGTCAAGTCTGGTTCCTTGGTGTTCATCAGCTTGTTTGTATTTAGTTCCCTGAGCCCATCTGAGTCTATTCCCTATTTAGATTTATTTTGTGTTTTGTGTGTTGGACTTTGATTTACTTTGTTTTTTATTCCAAGTGCCTTATATGACTAATTTTTGCGTGTTTTGTAATTAAAGTCCCGTTTTTCAGTGCAGCATTGCTTTTCAGTTCTCAGTCATGCACATCCTTGACATCAGGTCACTAATTCGGGGTTTTCAAAAATGGATTGATGGATGTTTGCGCATTATTTATTGGCGGATAATTAACAACTAATGTATTGTCATTATATTTTGGGTGTCTGAGGGTTTCCAGACATACCGTTATAACTCAAACAGTGAAAATAAACTCCTGTAGCAAGACTCCCACTCAAGGGTACCCCGCTTGATCCATAAAGCACAACTCTACAAATTGCTTTTGTATTTTTGGTGCTAACTATATCAATATCTAAAATGCACAAAATTACTCGTCAGAAATGTTCATTTATTCGGACAACACAGTAAGCGGTGGTCCAAGACTTTTGGACAGTACTGTTCACAGCAAGGACTATTTTTTTGTGGCATCAGCCTATCCTTGCTGCTGCTGAAGAAGTTTCATAACCTGATAGTTGAGGAACAATTGAGGCAATGGGGGTGTTAGTTCACGGGGTTCTGAAGGCTGAGGTTAGTGGGGAGGAGGAGGTGAGAGTCACCCGTATAATTGCCTGCTGTGCTTGGCAGTGTCTGCCGTGCGGTCGACTCGAGCAGTAGCATGTTGGTTCACACACACCAGACGTGGAAATATGCACGTACATATCAGCTTTCCCTACGTCGCCGCCTCTTTAAAAAGCCTTTAAAGCTCAAAGCGACATGGTTACAAAGTGTCATGACTGTGTGCCTGGAAACAAGAGGCTGGTGATGTAAGACTCTCTCTGAACTTTTAATAGGATTTGCCCAACCTCAGAAAAGTCACACTATTTTGGGTTCAAGTCTAGATATATTCCGCGTGGTCATCTTTGTCAAGTAGGAGATTTGAAGTGAAGGAGGTAAACAACATCATCAACAGTGTTTTTTAGTTCTTAACTTGAAGAAAGCTGGCTGCAGTATTCCTTTATGCAAGCCCGACCACACAATTCCAAAAGCAAGATTGGAAAGAGCAACTCAGTGTTAGAAGAGAAAAAAATAACCTGTTATTATGTTGTGCTAGCATGAAGCTGCCTGAAAGGAACAATTGGCAGAGTCAAGTGGTGGCAGGTCTGACTGACTCCATGTGCACATGCACCAGAGACAGAGCAAACTCACAAAGGGCTTCTTAATCACGCCCTTTTTACGGAACGTTAAACTTCACATAATTCACATCAAAGAGAGAATACAAGATGGAGAAGCCAAAAGGAGAAGTTGGGGAATTGAGTGGCTCCCCATTTTTATTTGTGAGAATCGCATGGTTGGCGGGTTATCAAATTAAGACCAAATCCACCACGAAACGAGAAAAACTGTAACTTCCAAGCGTTCAAAGTCAAATACAACGCATAAGTTAGTGAGTCACAAGCCCTCAAAATTCGGAGTGTCAGAGGGATCATTGTCACTGTATTGGTGAAACACATCAAAGTTTGAAACCTCAAGCAAATATTGATCTCAAATAACTTGACCAACTTGACCAGAAGTCATCACAAGACTCATTTTGAGTTATTTGCTCCAAAACAAAGTTAGCTTTTCAAGAAAGTCTTACTTTAGCACTTTCTTCCCGGGCGGCCTGACACCTTGCAACAAGGTTCTCCTTGAAAAGCGCCTTGAGGGGTATTTAGCAGCTCAATCAGACAGCTAACAAATGATAACAATAGAACTGAAGGATTGACTACTGTATGCAACGTATATTTCAAATTCATCATCACATTTATGTTCAATTTTTAAATATTGACTTATTGTGAAATTGGATGAATGAAGCAGATCCTTTGTAAAATTCAACATTGTGTGATACCTTGTCATCATGATGAATCATTTCATGAGATCCGTCCATCCATTTCCTATGCCGCTTATGTTAATTAAAGAGTGAGATGATCATCGGTAGTTATTGCCTTTGGTGCTAGACAAGACTCCAGCGTGTGTCCTATTGGCAAGCTGCTGAGCAGTTCAAGGACAAGGGGTAATTATTGGCGACAGATGGCACTGTGCAAAGAGGCGGTCAGTCTAGTTGTGCTTCTAGCCAGGCTCGAAAAAGACCTCTGTGGGCAGCCACATGGAGGACTGTTTGCATGTGCACACTGGCTGGCACGTGTATTTGTGTGCATGTTTATGTAAAGTCTTGTAAGATGCTTTTCTATGAAGGGCAAGGTGATGTTTTTGTATTTGTGTCTTGGAGTTTGTGTGAGGGAAGCAAAAGGGCTGATCTTAGAAAAGTTGCGTTCGCGAGGACCGAATTTGCATACGGGGCAGACATTTGCAAATAAGAGCTTTTTGTTTCCTTTTTGTCAATACAAGCTAAATGCGTCTCAAGTTTTTTATGTAGTTTGTAGACCACTGCAACTTTTCTGTTAATTATAAGTAACGTTTTAAAACACGACAAATAACATTTTAATGACAGACTTTTTCTTGTAGGGCATAACACTTTGAAACAGTCAACATCAGACATTAATAACAGACTCCCCTGGATTCTTATCAAGGCCTGCATTGAGGCCTAGTCAGCTATTGGGCCAGACAGTCTTGGTGGACACTTGGCTTTAGCTAATGCCACAGGGGACGAGTAATGCCAAGTGTGGTCGTACTAACGGTAGCAGTTGTGGTTACCATCCCGGAGACGGATGGAAAGCGATTCAGGCTCGTCCGCAAAAGGAAGTGTCTACGACCACACTTTTCCATCCCTTTCATAGCCTGTGTCGGTGTGTGTGTCTGTGTCTGTGCACGTGCCTGCTCACACACACACACACACGCACGCACGCACGCACACACACACACACACACACACACACACACACACACACACACACACACACACACACACACACACACACACACACACACACACACACACACACACACACACACACACACACACACACCCGTCTCACTCACCTGTAGGCATTTTGATCAAAGGTCTCGGCAGAAGGGAATCCCAACATGCCGCAGACGACGCGGCTACTGCTAAGGTCCCAGCCGTTACTACACACATGACGCCATTTCCCGGCGTGCTTCACTTCCAGCACTCCCTCGGTCACCAGACCGCCGCGGCTGCCGGACAGCACAGGCCGTAGACGGGCTTCGGCCAGCTGAACACTCTCACCGCTCTGAAAACGTAAAAAGCTTGAGTTAGTTTTTTTTTTTCCATCTTCAGTAAAGGTTTTTAATCAGAAAGGGATTGGAATCTTGGAGAACTAAAATGAGACAATGCTGTTGAAAGAAGTTAAACACGTGATGATTTCTCACTTGCCTGTAATGAGAGACGTGTGTATTGGGGTCTACATAAGCTTTAAGTGAACTACTGTGTGCTCAAACAGTTGCCGGATTCTAGACTGTCTGAAATAGATTTACAGGAGTAATCCATTTCTGTCCCTCTAGAACAATCTACAGTAATGGGTAGAATTAATGAAATTTAATATGCCCTGAAATACGACCATCATGCCACTGATAGGCCATGGTACCCAAAATGTAACATTTTTGAAGAGACTATGTATATAGGGTATGTTTTACCTGGATGTACTGGGTATCCGACTCCAGTCCCACGTCGGGATAAACAGGGTCAGGTTCGATATGGTTCCCATTGTCCGGCTGTTGCCTCTCGGGCTGGGGCGGGGAATACGTCTGCCTATTGGACTGTCTGTCGGGCTGGCGTCTTGGCGCAGGTGGTCCTCTCCTTGGTGTCTCCTCCTCCCGCCTTTCAGTGGTGCTGGCTGCTGGCTGCGAATTTGTTGGCCCTCTATATCTTCGTGGGATCTGTATCTCGTGGCCGTTCTCCTGTGGTGAGATCCTGTTGCGGCGTGAAGACGGCAGGTTGCGGTTGAGGGCGATTTCGTGGCCTCGATTGAAGGAAGATGAGACTGGTGGCGTAGCTGGCTGCTGTGGAGTTCTCTGTCTAGGTTGTCTTGGCTCATGTGTGGAGGAGGAAGAGGCTCCACCGTGGCTTCTTCCTGGGGTACAAATGATCCCCAGGTCCTCAGCATGGGTGCAGTCATGGACTCCCCAACCATTGGAGTTGCATTCTGCAATTGAACGCTCGTGGCCTCTGCAGTTCACATTATCCAACCAGATTTTACCTGGACGACAGAGCGCGGAGAGAATTTTACACACCAAGTGAATGGAAAAAGTACTCAACACTGGGGAGAACTTACCTTGTCCTTGACCAAACTTGCTACTGTGTGCCCAAGTCAAACTGCTTTGAAAGCCCAGCTGTCTGCACACCACATTGGCCAGGTTCAGATCCACCTGGTCGTCACATACAGTTCCCCAGGCGCCATTGAAGAACACTTCCAAGCGCCCTTCGTTGGCATCGCGGCGGCCTGTACCCGCAAGCCGCACTTTCACCTCTTGTGCAGGCAGCTCAGAGGGGTACAGAAGCAGCAGCAGGAAGACAGTGGATAGGGAGCTGAGGAACAGCATCCTAGAGTGGTGGTTATGAAACAGAAGCAGCGTCGCTTTAGGTGAAGACTTGTAGAATGCAAAGGAGCTGCTTCAGAAAAAAAGACACCACAAAATTCCTTTCAATCCTACAAAGCCTGATTGACATTCCTTCCTTTGACAGAGCATATAATTAGAAATGACTCCTCTTTCCCTAATGTGGCATTCAGAGTTTTATAGGTGAGTTTATTTAGAATGTTTATTGATTCTCAAAGTGATCTAGGCAAAGTGAGAAGTTTGAGAAATGGTTCAAAAACAGTCTAAACAAATTGGGGGCAAACATGGCTAAAAGTAGCCCCTCTATCTAGCCAAAGAAAATGTTGGCTTTCCACAAACCCCAAAGTTTGGCTGCATGCATTCCGCCAGCAGACACAAAAGCAAACAAACACCACTGTAAAAAGGTTGTCAACAGCAGGTATGCATCTGTAGGAGACATTTTCTTAAGAAGCAATTATGAATCATCCTTCTAATATGCTCACAGATAGACAATGTTGCATTAGGACTTTACAGAAGCATAATTCAAAATGTTTGTTTCTGGGTTGCTAAAGAGCTAAAAGAAGAATCAAGCCCTTGTTGCTGCAATGAGGAAATATTAATTAAGGAAAAATATATTTAAGAGCTGATAGATGAAGAGAAACAACAATTAAATCAAGAAGAGAGATGGATGGAGAGGCACTCACCTATCTGTTGTTTTCAGCCTGGAGTCGCTGGGGGCAAAGGAGCGAGGGAGCAATGGATGAAAAAAGCAATGACTTTTGCTCCTTCTGTCTCTCTATTCCCCACATTTCCCTCCCTCTTTTCCCTTTTTTGTCACTCCCTCAAATGGCCTTTTTTTATATCTCCCTCCCATTTTGCTCATTAAACTTATTCTCATATATTCCACCAAAATATCTGAACAATCAAATGTTTTCTGTATGTGCACATGTGATGTATGTTATATTACCATTAATGCTTCTTAAATCTTATTCCATATTGTATGTATATTATTGCAGTTGACCACAGGAAGCATAAGGTTCCTCCCACTTTTTCGGAATGGTCACATGGTCTGAGTACACGTGAGTTTGTCAACTTACACAAGTCCATGTTTTATAACATTTCTCAAGTACTCTTATATGGGCTGCTTTCAAATCCTCAATCAGACTAAATCACTCAGGTGACAAGTTAAATGCTGCTTTACTACCCGGTTATTTATCACACACAATGACGAAAACACAAAGACAGAGACACACCAGTCATGCATTGGTGGTGGAGGCATGGTAAGATGTTCTCACCAAAGCCAATTCCACCCTTTGGCATGAAGTTAAGATTTATAAGTTCTTTCGTCGTGGCACACCCTCAACTGATGTAAACCCTTCAAATACAGTTTGGTCTCTCATTGAGCCATGAGGTGACAACTTCACCAAATCTTGTAAAATAGTGATGCTTTTGTAGACATGCCGTGTCCAAATGTTCTTTGGATATTTGTATGCAGGGCTAAGTTAATAACATCTAAGTTCAATGTAGTTACAATTACACAACACTGCAGCAAAAGGTCACGTAACACATGAGTCTGTCTGACGTGTCAACTGAAAAATTCTGATGACAGAATGAATGTATTGAATCTCAGACGAACCTAAGGGAATGTCTTGTTTTACTTTGAATTTCCCAGTAAATATGCAAATTAAATCTAACATTTTTCAATTTGAATGCATCCTTTGGACACTTCTCTACACTCTTCAGTGAACCCGCAATTGGGATGAATTCCCGTGTGAGGCGGTTTAGGAAAATGAGGCTCAAGCGCTCCCTCTAGTGTAATCAATAATGTAGTCAATAATTGCCTCTAAAAAGCAGTCTCAAATTGTTGCTTTAATCCAACAGCAAATAGGCTTCACTTTTAAACACGGCTCAGTTTAGCCAACACAAAGAAAGCAGCCAGAGATAAAAATCCAGCAGATGACACCAGAGATTATCATGCGGTTGAAACACTTAAAATAAAATCAACCAGATTGCCAAAGAATTATGCAAGTAAACACTTATCTTGTTTAATCAGCAATTTCAATGACATTTCATGGAAAATTCTATCCATTTTATTCATCGTGTACATCAGTGGTTCCCAACAGTCTTTTTGTCTTGTGTATCCCCGAGCCCTTTTGTTATACTCGGATTACATACATAAAGGGTTAATGCTTCATCAAAAGCAGAAAACACAACTAATGATATGAAATTTTAGTCACCTTCATTTGTACATGTAATATTTTGGTATTATTTTCTTTTTAACGCAAACAAATGTTGCCTTGAAAATATTTAATTAAAAATATGTAGTGTAATTATATAATAAAAAAAACAGGATGTGTGCAAACACCATTTTACGGGCTTATGGAACGACTGAGAATAATTTGGGAAATAAAATGTTTTGCATATACCCCCTGCAATGTGCTCGAGTAACCCTTCTGGTTGGGAATCACTGCTGTACATGAACATTTAAAAGTAGATGAGATACTGTAAAGAGCTCCTGTCATTCCAGGGAGGAATGGGGTTGGAAAAAAAAGTCTAAGATTTAGTATCTTGAAAAGTGAGGTCTTCAGACAGTCTGAATATTCTGAATGAGCATTTTATTCCTTCCCTGAACCTCACAGACATTGCAACATCCCTTGGAGAGTGATGAGTGGTTCAGGGAACATCAAACAACATTTTAAATCATATAAATGACCACCCCAGAGCGCACACTTGGACACTATTGAGAATATTTGGTTATGTGAGCAAATGTAGTTCTGGGTGGAAATAAAACACGAGACATGACACAAATCATGCTCCTTGAAATGATCTTAGGATGAGTGAATTCTATCATGACGCTTCAGGCCGTGTGGTTATGTGGTTATGGTTGCTCACACTGCAATTGGAGAATAAACCCACTCCATGCAATATAATCCTCTCCTCTCTTTCGGAGTCAAATCTAAGCAAACATACATTCAGTACCCAGAAAGAGTGGAGATTGTCGGATACAATTTGCGTTGAGTCATGCATTTCTCTCTTTCTATGAAAAGCGAGTTGGATTTACACATAATGTCCTTCTCGAGTGCCATGCGGGTCTCCTCCAGGTGGGCTAGTGAGCTGCGAGCATCACTCAGCTGCTTCTTTAGAGATGCCAGGGTTGTGTCAATCTCCCTCACCTCTCTTTCCAAGCTGTACTCGGGCAGGTAACCGGAAGTGAGACGGCATACAATTTGTGTGTACATGTGTGTGTGTGTGTGTGTGTACCTGATTTGGGGTTCATCCCTGCAGAGCTCCATGTTGGTTCTGTGATAGCGGCGGTACAGCCTGGACTCAACCACTCTCTGTGGGGCATCTTTGTCATCAATGGCTTTCTGCAAAGCCACTATATTCCTCTCCTGGAATCCAATCTGCACCAGGGTCTGCACACACACACGCAACAAACACAATAACAAAACAGTCGCGAGTTGTGCATTTGGTACCTTTGGACCTAATTGACCTAATTATCACCAAACCAGGACATCAATATATGACTAGTGTCACCAAGAGAAGCCTTCCTGGCCCAGCTTGCCCAAAAATGCTAAAATGTCTGAGTGTGTTCTTGTCAATGTGTGTGTGTTGACCTGCTTGAACTGCGTCTCCAGCTGGATCTTGGCATCCATCTGTTCTCCACAGCGCTGGAGGAAGGCTTGGTCCACATTGGAGCATTGGACTCTCAGGTCCTTAGTGGTGTCCAGTAGCACCTTCTGTACCAACTCACTGATGCACAACACATACACACAACAGTTAGTGCCCCAGTGATGCTGTCTGTTGTGACTCGAAAAGTCAATTTCAAACAATGCTCTAGCCTGAGATCCTTAGAAGCCTTTTCCTCTCGGAAGGCGCTGTGGAGGTTGTCTTGGGTGAAGTTAATCCACGAAGGGACGTTAGACATCCTGTAAGACCAAAAGAACATTAACGGCTATGCTCACTTCCAGTTGATCATTTATTCTATGTCCTGTATTCCTCACTGCGCCATCATAGCGGCTGAAATGGCATGGTGCTGCGTGTCTGTACTCTTGTCATTGAATCTTCCACATTGGAGGTCCAAGGCGTAGGCCTCGTACTTATCCGACCAATCAAACTCCAACGCCTGCTTGGTATCTCTGTTCAACCTGATACACAACGACATCAGAATGAGATTCTTCAGATTTTTCTTTTTAAATAATGAAGCTCAACTATATTTGAAAGCTATCATGTCATTCAAGGGGGAACCATCAAACGATCAATGTTACCTTGTTATGTACTTTATATTGAATACAGAGTGTTACATCCACTATCTATTGTGCTTGTCCTCGTTAGGGGCACTGCTGGAGCCGATCCTAGCACACATTCGGGGAAGAGGTGGGGTACACCCCTGGACTGGTCACCAGCCAGTTTTCAAAATTAATGTTAAAAAAATAAAACTAGGCAAAAATAAACTTGTCTGACAATCCTTTGGTAGTATTTCCTTATGGTGGGTCTGTCTGACGACTATACAGTAACGGTGTCAAGAACGTGATACTTACTTGATCTGAGTAGCAACCTGGTCAATGGTTCTCTGCAGAAGAGTCTGTACATTCCTGATCAAGTCCACTTCCTATTTGAACACACAAATGTGACGTATAAACCATGCGTACTGCCATGTCAGAATCAGTATAGTATTGATCAATGTTGCTTACATTATTTTTAATGATGGCACACACGGCACTGGTTTGAAAACTGCACACTTCTCACGGTTTAACTACTTTGTAAACACATTTGAGCACACGCCCAAAATAACAAAAGCATAAAATGTCCGTGTAGCCTTTGAGAGGCGGAGCCTGCCGGAGTGGCGTGTGACGTCAGGGAGTCTGCTTCAGTGATGTCGTTTTTCCTTGGCTCAATGGGTTAATAGAAAGATTGTTCAATGTACCTTGTACAGCTCCTCCTCCACACAGTCCCGGACGAGGTCTGATCCCAGTCGTCGGCTCCTGCAAGTCACGTTGTCGATGGCGATGGCGTAGGGAGTCTCGGTGGCGTCCAGCGCCTTCTCCAGCCTCAACTTGAGCCCCTGCAGGGCCGTCGTGTCGGACAGTAGCCGTCCGATGTGCTCCTGCAGCTCAGACTTCCAGCGGTGGATGTCCTGCAACCTCTCTCCGAGCAGGCGGGTCCCTTTGGTCTGGGTGCAGACTGTGGTGGCCTCGGTCTCCTTTCGCAGGACCCTGGACTCTTTCTGAATGGTCTGGGCGTCGTTGTGGTCACCACCGGCCTGCTGGAGGAGGCTCTGGTAGCCGGCGAACCACTCGGCCGGGGTGTATTTAGCGGAGCGGAAGCCCGCGGAAGCTAAGCCCGCGGTAGCTACGCCCGAGGGCGGCTCCAAAGGGGCCCCTTGCTCCTGCAGGAGCCCCTGAGACACCGCTCCGCCATCATAGTGTGACTTTGACACTAACACTTCCCCTCTCATTTCCCGACAACGACTAAAACAATTCAAATGGAATAAAAGCAGCAGTGAACACTTAGTTACACAAAGGTGACAAGGAAGTGCAGCATATGCGGCGTTTGTTTACGGGTTGCCTGGATACAAGAAGCAACTGTGGTCATTTGAGCAAAGTGTAGCCAATAAACAAAATGTGTGCAGCACTCTAAATTATTCAAGTGTGTAGTGTAAGATGTCCCTTTATCTCTTAGACATTTTCTGACCTGCACATTATTTGCTTTGCGCTGGAGGAATCCATAACTTGTGGTTCAGTCATCATTTGCTTTGCGCTGGAGGAATCCCAAAATAGCGGATCAGTCTTCAAGTCGGACACAATGTATAAAAAACAAAAACGTGTGGAGCTATCTATTTTGTGGATATGCCCCAATTTTCTGACGACCTTTTCTACCTTCCCCCACGACGCTCTGTAACAGAGCCCTTCTGTATATGGTCGATTAATCTAATCTCAGATAGAAACCTTTGAAGCACGTCGGACCACGATTTGAACTCGTCATGTAAGCAATGTGAACCGTTTTTGTCAAGATACCCAATTCGGCCGCTAGAGGGCGCCGTTGCCATACAAACACAGCATTGGACATGTTTATCCGGGAGCCTGAACTTTTTTAAGATGCGGAACCCACGCATGGGCCCCAAGCAAAAGTGGATATTGGGGCCCTCTATATCTGCCAATAATATTGGTCAATGGTGAAATATATTGCAGCAGTGTTATACTACGCGATGAATGAGGTTTATTGACTTAACATAGTATACAGCCTTAAAACTGTTTGTTTAAAAATTGGACCGACCCAGGAAGTTCGATCAGTTTGACCCAACTTCGGGTTTTGTTAAAAAACAATAGAATCGTTGGGTTATTTTGTACAGAAAAATGTGTTGTTTTTAGACAAATTGACCCTACTTCCCGCATCGGTTGTCTAGACTGTTTTTTTTTCCCTTCAAAAATCAATTTTATACAGTCATTAATTGTGAGTTATCCAGCCCCCAGCAAAAACCATTACACTGGCCCATTCCAACGACTTTCACACACTTGCGATAGCCTGTAAATAGTATTGTGGCCTGTGTACATTAACAGCAATAAATCATTCAGTGGATGTTGACATGAATTTAATTGTGTGCATCTGTCATGCTGTGCTTCTCGGGGTACTCGATGGAATCCAGCCATAGCAAGAGGCTAAAATATTCCGCCACCTTTTAAAACTACTGACCCCACCATGCCCTGGCCGGTGCATCGTGAACGAGCATGGCCGCGTTTGCTGCGCATGCACTGATATTTTCCCTGAGCTCAGCCATTCCCTGGACTCCATCTGACCACACAGCTGTGCTTCTTGCATACCGCAAGTCAAACTGTTTCCATACCTCACCCACCCAAAGGTTAGCAATAGCAGAGGGATAAGTGTGTCCCGAATTAGTGAGTATGGCAAGGGGAACTGTGCCTGTTGCCAAGGGAAATTGCCAAGGGTGGTCGCAGGCCAGCTGGTGCTTGGCTTTCTGCTGCTGACATGTGAGCAACACACAAGACATGAGTCCTTTTAAGTTTTCTTAAACAACAAGCTAAGACTAATATATCCCCAAACGTGAAGCCAAGTAGTGGTGCAAGGCGTACTGATATTTATAGATAATCCTTCCAAGGCTCCAGGGCCTTCCTCCAACCTTCACACTGCTTTATGTCTATTCTTGGTTGCTTCCTTTCACTTGTCTCCACACCTTGTCACATTTACTTGATGATTGGAAAACCGTACTACCCTAGACTTCACAACTGCCCCCCCCCCGAGAATTGTATGTAATTAATATAACATATTTAGTATTAAATGTGTTTTTAGAAACATAACTTTTGACAAGGCCTGTATGACTCTTTAAACAAAAAGACGAGGAGAAAGTGTGAAAAGTGAGAGTCAAATTGTTGCAAAACTCACATTTCCCATTGGTGAGACCATCAACTTGGTTGCATCAAGATTTTTTTTTCATATGTGAAGGTAATAGTATAATAATACTTCAATACTTCATAAATACTTTGCTTTCTGGTGCATGTCTGCAACATCTGACTTGTGAACATAACATGAGCCTTTAACGATGGTCAGTTTACTACAGATTGCTAGTGTTTTAGTTCTGAATGTGAAGATGTTACTGAGGCGGATCTATTTAAGAAGTCACCCAAAGTCCTGAAAAATCCTATACTCTTAGTTATCACCTGTAACAGAAAGTTATGACGTCGATTTTTTAAAATGATATACATAAAACTGGATACATTTGCTACATTTATCAGTATGGCCAGTGCAGCCTTTGTTTTTCTGTATGCTGCCCTTGGAGGTAAAAATTGGGACACACCCGAGTTTCAGAAATCATTCATGAGGCTCATGAATAATCCCACAGCACAGCTGTTTTGCAAATGTGGCTGCATATTTGTTGACTGTCTAGCAGCAAGACTCACTATTTTTCTTCAGTATTTGTTTGCTTAGAGGTCATGCGGGCTTGCGTTAGTGAAAAAGAAACACATGATTTTCAACTAAAATCAAATGTCAGCAGTTATTCTGCTTGGAAAAAAAAACGAAAACAGCCGTTGGTGCTCGACAAAATGACTCATCACTAATACAATTTGAATTCAGATTCAGTTACAAAAGGCTTGTCATTAGCCTTAAGGGAACAAAACAATTTTGAGATATAAAATTATTTGATTAACCCCAACATGCAAGCAATGAAACTGCCAAAATGTTTTATTGCTCTCCAGTCAACGCACAACACATTTATTTTTCGGAATTCTGGTAGTTTTTCAATTGATATGACATTATTTACATTTACCACAAGTTTGTGAATGACCAAATCAGTTTTGCGCAAAAAAAATCTAAAAATAGGAAGATCAATTAAAAAAAAAATCTGTAAATATAGACACAGCAAAACATGAGGATAACTGGCAAAATACATGATATATAAAGACTCACAGAGTTGAATATTACACACATCTGAAAGAAGATGATCCTGTTTTTAACAGAGCTTTTTACAAAGCAAACATTCAATTCAAGAATGATCAAACAAAGTATCACCTTGAGGAAAATATCAACCTCTTAAAAATAATGGACTAAGTTGTGTTTTGACAAAAAGCTTTTTTTTTTTTATGTTTAACGTCTCCTGAAATGAAACTAAAAATAAGTATTTGGTTAAATCTTTTTGTTTGCTGAAAGAAATTGAAAAAAGTACTTAGGCCATTATTTTAGGAAGTTCCAAACAAGTTAGTGCTTCATATCTCATTATTTACAAACACTTATCCTGGTACAATGACTTGGCAACAGCATTATATTCAATAACAAATAATTTGATTAAATTCATTGATTGGCAGGTATGATAACAGCACATGATGACATTTGATACTTCAGTGACTCGAAGTACAGAACATTTTACACAAGCTCACTATGTTACTTTTCACCAGCATAGTCAATTTTTTCTTTGATAAAGCAAAATGTCTTTTTTTCTAAATCTTGCAGGAACGTTACCTTAAACAAGAATTTACAAGCCATAAAAATGAATGAAAATGAAAAAATGAACGCCTATTCATAATGTCAGACAAACTCAATAGCAATTGAGAAATAATACTTCATACCCCGTGTAAAATATTTCATCTAGTCTCTTCAAATCATGTAGTAATAAGCTCTAAGATATTAATTTGATTCCATTGGAACCAGATGACGAAAACCAACCTTTACCATCAATAACATTTTGTCGAGAAGAAAGCCCTCGGAGAGGTCCATTGTTTACAGATTTGCTGCACAGCAACAATACAAGGTTGTAGATGACCTCCATTCTCAAGCTTTCCGGCTGTTCCACTTTGCATTCCCTCAGTCAACGTCAACTTGACAAGGGTTGGTTCCTGTGCTCCGCGCTCTGCCGTAAAGCCTCAGGAAGTCCTTATAGCGAGGCGCGCAGCCAAGCCACGCTTCACCAAAATGGACCGAGCCGGTAAAAAGGTACTCGTCTCCTCTGTGGGGAAGGCCACACTTTGTGGGAATGCTGACACGCCCCGTCCAGCGCCGCACTTTGGCCCCACCGCTGACAAACATTCTGTTCTTCTGGCGGAAGAGTCGGCTCAGAGTCAGCTCGGCCTGGGAGTGCTCGTCGCCGATCGATAGCACGGCTTCAAAGGTGCCGCTGCCCGCTACACAGACAACAGAGACCTTATTCTTATTTACAGTGCATCAATGTTAGCAGTGTCGTGTGAAGAATTAATCGGATTCAAATCGACATCCCAATGGAGGAGAAGGCAATTTTCAAAGCTATCATAGAGAAAACTGCAAGTCAGTGTTCTGATTGAAGTAGATACACATTTATATATATATTTTTTGAAAACTCCACACACAACGAAGAATCTCCAAAATCCTGACCTCAGTCTCAGAAGATGGAGGGGATTGCCCCCCACCACATGTATAATTTCAGCAAATAAATAAATACATTTAAAAAAATCCTTGGACTAATCAACATGAGCACAGCTTTGTTTTTATATTTACCAAAGTCACTGGTGCAGACAGCCAAGAGGACTTCTTCATCCGAACACGGTTCACAAGTGACTAGAGTAAGAAAAGGAAATTGGAATTAGCTAACATTGCATTGTAGCGAACATCAAGGTAATAATTGTGTGGTTGAGGTTCTTTGAACCGGTTGGAGCAACAGCACACTTCCTCCCTTGCCTCCAAGCTGATTGACTCTTATGGGTGGCCTACCCAAAATGCCTCAATCCTGTGATTGACAACCAAGGGATGATCGGCTGACTTTTATGCTTGACCCCAAAATGACCTTTTGATTGGCCTGTTTGTTTTCACAAGTCTGGCTGAGACAAGATGGCGGGGGGCAAGGGAGTCATTCATGCTGGGTGAGATGGCTCACATGGGCAATGTGGCCTTTTACGCACAAAATCACCCAATTTTGTCCTGTCACCTTCGCTCACATCACTGAGACAGACCTGCGTTGAACAGATTAACATCTCATTAGAGATGATCACCTACAAATTGAGGACAACTACATAATAATGGACTATGTGAAACCTGACTTGTGACAGCTGTTTTTGACTTTGTTTACATTGAATTTTCGTCGTTTTTATTAACTGTGCAGACTCCCTCCTCAAAATGAATTTGAGACTTCTGCAAGGATTTTATTATACTTAGGTATTGCTTTTGAAACTCAGTGCAAAGTCAACCATCATTTTCTGGAAATCTTTTTGGTGCCACCACAAAAGGGTGCCAAAGTCAGTAAAGGGGAAAAGTGAAATGACAATAACAGAAGTGGAATTTGGGAAGGTTAGGGAAAACGTCTGGCTCTTCCAAGTACTCTGCTTTCCACCCACATTCCAGAAACATGCATGTAAGGCTCAATGAAGCCTCTCAAATGTCCATAGGTGCAAATGTATGTTTGTTCATATGTGCCTCGTAAATGGCTGGCGGCCACTCAAGGGTCTACCCTGCCTCTTGCCAGGAGTGGGCTGGGATAAGCTCCAGCTCACTCACAACCCAAATGAGGCCTTAAAATGAATGGATGGATAGTGAATGCAGCAAATCAACACTTCAAATCATTGGCATCAGCAATATGATCATTATCTTTGTTTTTTTAAAGGAAATTGTATAGACTAAAATATACATTTTCCAGCCAATTCAAAATAGCTCCCATGTATTTTAATAAAAGACCTCAGACATTTTTTTGGTCAGGATAAAGAACTGCATACAATATGGTGGACGGTTCTTACCAAAACCAGGTTGAAGGTGTGGGTACAGGTGTGCTCCGGGCCCTTTGCTGGACACCAGCTCGTATTGGAAAGCAGTTATCCTGCGACTGATGTCTGCCTGGTGGACGGCCTCCACAAAGAGAGCTCCGTTGGCCAGGCTGAAACAACGTATTTTTCCCTGCGGCTGTTCACTCTCGGCCATCAGCAGCCTCAGATCACCGGTTCGCTCCAAATAGAGGTGAGAACCCTTGATGATGATACACAGTTTGTATTATGCACGTACAGTAAAATGGACTTTCTATAGTGGTATCTTGACTAACGTATCCCAACGTGCACGGTTTTCGATTAGGAGTTGTCGCTCAGTCTTTATGATTTAGAAAATAAAAATGCCTCAAAATGCCTGACACCACACCGCCATATGGAACTTCTCAACATTCGCCCACCATCTGCACCGAAAGATATTTATTGTTTTTGGTGCTCACATTTTCAGCTATCAAAATACCTCGAGGATTTTGTCAATTTCATTTTTTCTAACCATGGGTCCTTAAAAGGTGAATGCAGAGAAGAAGGAGCGGATGATGTCAGACTTTCCAATGATCTGATCGGCTGGATCGGATCTACAGATATTATGCATTTTATGCAATCTTTTTGATTGGAGAAAAAAAAAACTGTTCAGCGACAGTGAAGCGGGAAAAATGTATCTTTTTTTTATAATGTTCTTATACAAACACATTTACATAAAAATGTTGATGTTTTTTGGGTGACTGGGATGGATTAACTGCATTTGCGTTCATTTCAATGGGGAAAGTTGATTTGGGATACGACTTTTTTGAGTTACAAGCATTGCCATGCACCAAATTAAACTCGTAGGTCCAGGTACCACTATATTGATAGTAAAGACACTACCTGTGAGTGACGCTGGGGTTTGACGCACGCATGTAGACCTGCCATGTTTGCCGATGTCGGTTCTGTGTTTGGACGCAGGTTGACGATGATGGCGCCAGTCGGGTAGAGCCACTCCAACGAGCCCTGGGAGCAGCGTAAGTAGACCTGCTCCACGTCTCTGCGATGCGACTCGTGGGTCAGACCACTAAGGGGAAAAAAAAGATTTAGTTCATGGGGCGCAAAGATAATAAAGACAAAATTTCTCTCTTCTACTGATGTGGTCAGCGTGCACGAGCAACCTCAACATCCAAATGACAAGGGGGTTATTAAGTCGTTAGAAGTCGGCTAAAATTTACAGCGCCACATGTGAAGTCATCCCTCTCGTTCTTTACAACTTTAGGAGGGGGACAAGTGATCAAAGGCTCCATATGGTTTTTATTTATTTAAGATAGGAACTGGAGATTAGACATTCTTGTGCTTTGCAATGTGGATTGCATTTCAACATTTTAGATCAGCATCTTAAGTGAAAAAATAACAGTTGAGGACAGATGTAGCAGGATTTGTTTATAAGCAGATCCTCAAAAATAAATGTTATTTATTAGTCTGACCTAAACAAACACGCAGTCATACATATGACGTCTACATAATCCCCATAAGGGTATTTTCTGCTGTAAACAATAATCAAAGTGGAAGAAGAAAAGTGACTCATTTATATTCCCATCAACGCGTCATATAAACAAGTTCATCCATCGATGCCAGCGACAACTTGGCAGATGATTTTTAACTTTAGGCAACTTTTTGTTTACGGGTGCGTCTTGAGACTTTTCTTATGTAAAATTTGTGGCTCGGAAAAAGTTAAACTGCACGCTGAAATTCAATTCGAGGAACAAAGAACGAAAAAAAAAAAAACCTTGAAGCGCTTGAATCTCTCCGAAAGAGAAGTTTCAAAATAAGACGCTCCTGTTCACTTTATTTAAAAGACGCGACCACCTACCTACCTGGAAAAAGACAAACAATGTTAACAATATGGTGTGAGAAGGCAAAAGTGGAATTTATGCTCGTGATTGCGCGCATCGTGTGTTTATTGGCGTCGGCTCCATCCTTACCTTCCTCGCCAGTTGCACAGATCGCTGGAGTACTGAGCCGCGGTACACAAGGCCCGGTACACAAGCGCCATTGTGACCCACTGGAGTGCAGCCCACGGCCGGATCATCCTGGCGGTCCGGATTCCGACGATTGTACTGTGCCTCTCCAAGCCGTAAGAACCGGTAACAACGCACGGTGTAAAGATCCGCGTCAGCTACATTGCGGGTTAGAGGCTCATGTGGGGACTGGGGAGTGTGCGCACCACCAGCCCTTTTTAAATAAGTTTTCTTGGCCGTGCACGGTGGGAGCGTGCCAGAAGCTGACTGGACACGCGAGTACTTGCTCCAAGCCACGCCCACACTACACTCGCCTTGAAACTGCAGTACGCGTGCACCGCGCAAATTGGTGTGCGCGCGTGCGTGGAGTTTCTGCGGTCAGCAAAATGAGCTTCTGTTGACCAGAAATACTGAACCAATTTTAGATTCAACACAAGTGAATAAAGTTGGGGCATTGTTTCTTTCAATGAATAATGGGAAGTAAGAAATTATGCATTTACCTCGTTAAGTGCATTTTTCACATTGCTGTATTTTAGTTGAGTTAGTATTCTTCTGACGTCTTTTGTATTTTGGCATTGGGATATACTTTAGACATTTTTTCCCGATGTTATGATCAGATAGCATTAAAGATAGTGAATAAACACATATACCGTAATTTTCGGACTATAAGTCGCGTTTTTTTTTTCATAGTTTGGGTGGGGGGGCGACTTATACTCAGGAGCGACTTATATACATATATATGGGGTTTTTTCACTTTTTTGGGCATTTTATGGCTGGTGCGACTTGTACTCCGGTGCGACTTATAGTCCGAAAATTACGGTAGGTAATTTTTTCTGATGTTATCATTAGATAGTATTAAAGATAGTAGTGACCTTTTGCCAATATACTACGTTAATTCAAGTATTAACTATTTGTATTCAAACTGCACATAGAATAGAAGAATTACAGATCTCGACACGATGCGTGTTGGTGGAAAAAGACACAAGGAAAAGTCACACGTGTGCTCTAAACGCCTCTTAGGTTTTCCCGTGAGAAAACAGTGGGAACGGCAAGCATGTTGCCCTCTTGTCACATTCCCACTGAGCGCCACAGCAATGAAGTGTATTTCGAGAAATACCTAAAGACCACTGCACTCCCCTCAACACACACACATACACCCCACCACCACTGATGAATGGTACTAGGTGGGCTGTCACTTGTAAATTTGGTACTCAAAACACTTCTTCCCCATTCACCTTCTGATGACACACCATTAGCAACTAGGGGGTTCAGTGTCTTGCTCAATAATAGGGTCTCAATGGCTGGGAATGGAACTCTTAACCTCTGGGTTGGAAGATGATCACTCTACCACTGAGCCAGGCCCCAGGAGGCATTTCTCTAAGCAGTATGGGCGACAGTAACTTTCATTTTTAATCGACGCAGACAAGCTCAGACCATTACGTTAACTAAGGCCATGGATATCTCAGGGGGTCCTCAAAACAAACATTTTTGTTTTTTACAAACCCAAAACATTCTTCAAAGAAGGCTGATGAACATTATGTTCCCCATGGGGGATAAGTGGAAAAAATTCCCGGAATAATCAGAAAATACATAAATATAAATTATTTGGCCTGGAACTTGGGGGTTCAAAGCATAGTTTGTGGGAGGAGGCCAGGGGGCAGTGCCCCTAGTAGCTGAGTCCCGCACAATGGCAACTAGTTGTTGAGAGTTGCTAGCCTGAAGTATGATTGAATTTCCCATTGAGTATAATAAAGGGGAAGAAATACTGAAAAATAGAGACTGACAGACTTTGATCACTGCTGCCAGATGTGGAGGCAGCAGAGGGAGTGTCATCCTGCCACCACAACAGAGGAAGCCAGTGATGTGTGTTTTGACCTCATCGCTCGTTCACCATAGTACAGCAAGTCGATTTCACCCGCTCCCATGTTTCACCTGGCCCCTCTCAAGCAGTCCCATGAAGGGGAAACATTTTGTCAGTCCACACACTGCTTCCTGATGGTGACACACACACGCACGTACGCACGTACGCACACACGCACACACACACGTACATTCCTCAGTCTCTGATTTCAACCTTCAAGGTTCTAACTTCCTCCACACTCACACATGGCACACTCTTCTTTCTTGAAAAGTGGAAGGGGGGGTTCCCCTGAGGGTGCACTTGAAAATAAAATACCCGCAGGGAGCATCTGAGTCATAGTGATCCACATAGACCTTCTGGGTTACACAATTTGCAAATATCTTTTTGTAAATTACTTATGAATGTTAAAATAGTAAGCAACAAACAAGACCTTTCAGATATTTAGGACACTATGTTTACAAAGGAATTATTGCAAAGTAAACTGGAAAGAATTAAAAACTTGCAAACAAAACAGTTGGAGCATAATCCTTTCATGCAGCAAAGAAATAAACATGTTCCCACTCATGGCATTGAACTACCTTCGTGTTCGTGTTCTTTGATTTGTTGCCTTTATCTTCCGACTTTGTCGCTTGGATGATGGACACATACCGTAATTTTCGGACTATAAGTCGCACCGGAGTATAAGTCGCACCAGCCATAAAATGCCCAAAAAAGTGAAAAAAAACATATATATGTATATAAGTCGCTCCTGAGTATAAGTCGCCCCCCCACCCAAACTATGAAAAAAAACGCGACTTATAGTCCGAAAATTACGGTAATCACTACTGAGCTAATTATTAACGAGTGAACCACTAAAGTGCAGCACAAAGGATATTATCCTCTGTGGGGCGTGACTTGAAACATATCAGAAAATAATTTCAACTGATAGATCACAAGGTTTCTTTCCTTTGTGTCGTTACTGTCAGTGCAATACGAAGATTTACGTGGAAACGTCACAAAGGCAGATGTCATCAGACCATGTTGTGCATGTGTTCCTTGGCCTTGCATAGCGTGACGGCACAAAAAAAAAGAGACTAGGAAACAAAGGAATGTGTTAAAAGGCCTTCAGTGTCTGACCTTTACGAGCGCACTTCACCCAAACACACCCGATTCTTATCAGTTGCCCTGCTTGGTGCGGGTTTATTTGACCAGCAGCCTCTGGGGTCAGTGTCATTTATTCTGCCTGTGTGTGTTAGTTATCAGGACTGATGTCTGCAGAGGGATGGAGTGTAAACACAAAGTAAAGCTATGTTTACTCTCTACTTGGATCTTTTTCATGGATTCTCCATTAGGGTTCATTGTGATCAAGTGCTTTATCATGAAGGATTGCAGAGGGGACAATTTGTGTTTGGACAGAGCAAGGTCTCCCTCAAACAACTGGCTTTGGTTTGTTACTCTCTAAAATGTGTCGCGTCAATCTGGCAGACTGAAAAGATGTGCTGAAAAGATGAGACCAATCATATGGGTGATATAAACCAGCCATCGCCTCCATGCAAACATTTGGGGACACATGGAAAAAACATGCTAACCCAGAAAGATTCTTTTAATTTTGGTGCGCTAGTCTTCATTATTATATTATCGATTCACGTTTTATTCTTGCCACAGCCTTGCTTATCTCCCCATGACTTTCTTGTGCAAAAAGTCAACGTTATGGGATCAATAAAAGTTTGAATGAGTTGTTGTTTTTGGATGAGCACGGGATGAGATTCTTTTACTGATTTTAATCAGTTGAGAAATGGTGATGCTATCAGGTGCTCTTAAAACATTTTGTGCCATTCGTGCAACAGAAGACGAGGCGTGGACTTTTGGAACGTTAGCCGCATCTCTGATACTGGCACGGGCGAAGACAAGTGAGCTCAGCCAATCACAAGGAGCCTCTTGGAGCGAGCAGATGTTGAAATGCATCATCTTGGACCAAAGATGTGAAGTGGCTAAGAGACAAAGAATCAAAGGAGGCAACATTCGTTCCAAACTATTAGTTGTAAACATCTTCTGATTTTCTTTATTTTAAAGTCATCGTTTGACTATTTTGTTGAGAAACATTGAAATGAATCAACTAATTGAAAACAAGATGGATAAGACAGACAATGGTGATGATAATCTTTAATTGCAGAAGCATGATGATACAACTATGTGGAGAAAACACAATAAAATACACAATATTAGGTCCAGAGGTTGTTGTTGGACAATTTTGATGAATTTGCCAACACAATGAGGTTGCAAATAAAAAATAAAGATGTGCTTTAATTTCAGATGTTTCACAAACATTTGCCATTTAGGGATTGCAGCCATTTTATACTCCATTTTCATGGGCTCAAATGTATTTGGACAAAGTGACACCATTGTAGTTATAACTATTCTTTTTTTTAATACTTGGATGAAAGTCCATTACAGTCAAATAACTGTCTGAACATCCCCAAATTCTCAGTTACCTCCCTAGGGTTTGCTTTGCAGGGGCAAACTCGGAGCCACAATCACATTTTGTTTTATTTACCTCACTGTAAACGCTCTATTGCCACGAGTGCTCGGCAAACGTGACTATCTTACAAAAAAAAAGACTAATAGCACTATCAGGCCCAAACAGTCGTGCCTATTCATTGAAAACAATGCTGCAGTGTGCCCCTGCTGCCTCCTTCCAAGTTGCAGAGTGCAGATTTACAGAAAGGCAGGAACACTGAAGGAAATATGTGGTTAAAGGTCTGTTTGGCTCCAGGCAGAAAAGGTTCACGCTCCGTGAGGTAGAATAAACTATTTGGAGGGTTTACGTATCAGAGCTGTGCTCTCTTGGAGAGAATATTGTTTCATAGGAGTCTTGGAGAATGCCAAACAAGCACAGGCTGTGTCCATGTTTGTAGCAGATGTGTCCATGTGGTTACATCAGACAGGGAGGCCACACCCATTGTTGAGTTCAGTGCTCTGATGCTCCACGCACTCCCTCACATCTTTTAACATTAAAAAGTTCAAGTGTAAAGGTCACACCTTTGAGACTAACAACTTGCAGCTGTAATCATCGAGTCATCTTTTAACAAAATGTGTCGACTCCAATAAGCTAAAAATGAAGGAATAGCTTTGGAAGGTCCCAATTGATGAGCTGTTTCTATCTTCTTGCCATTAGGAACATCACTATGGATACAAAATACATTACGTATGCGTATGAAATGTGCAGCAAGTCAGGAAGCAGGTGAGAGAGTTAAATGCAGACATTGCCAAAAGCTGGGATGCCTGTGTCCAAAAGTAAATCAACTTGCATGCACATTAGCACCAAACTAGTCTCCTCATTGCAAGTTTGCAGGAAACTGACAGTCCAGAAAGATGTCATTATTTACATAAACCACATCAATGCTTAACATATTGCTTATTCAACCTTGTCGTAATGTTGCACTGATGTTTCCAGTATGCTCACAGTCCTATCATAAGCCAATCATTTCCTAGCTTGACAGAAAGAATTTAATTAGCCGTGCGATATGGCCCTAATTCCTCCTGACACCTCCAAAAATGGAAAGACTCCCCCAACTTGCCCCATAACAGCTAGACTCAAGATTCTCTTAAGCAGTCAGTTGAAATGGAAGAAGTCTATTCCTTCTTTCAACTGCAACGAGTTGAGGTTTTCTTCTAGAACGCCACCTGTCATGTCCTAAACACACAAGAAACAGTGCGTATGAGAGAAAAACATTCAGAAAGAAAAAGCAAAAATGTTTATGCAAAACCTCATTTGACATTCTCCAGTATTTGTTCTAAGAACTAAACTTTTTTGGGAGGTATCTTGTTGACATCCTGTCTTCTGAGTTTGCGCTGGAGTTTATAAATGCGCTAAAATTTACACCCACATTGACAAGCCTACAAATCAAGTTTAACCTTGGCTTTGTGAACACAGTTCAAAGACATCCTATTGTTGCTTTGAGCAATGTAGCATTTGGCTGACAAACATGGGATCGAGTCCAGGTGTTTTTCAGAGAAAATGACACCGACTCCACATCTAATTCCCATAATTGACCAATTAGTATTGCCTGCTGATGGGGTCAGTGTAGATTTGATGTCTGAGTCTGGGAGATAAGGATGCTATTTGTCATTTGGCAGCGAGAATGTTTTTCTTGGCTGCCTATGTGTGCATTTTACCAGACACTGCAAAAGAAACAAACGTGAAAAAAATGAAACTTTTTTGAAGATTTGACAAAGTCCTTTTTGACAACAATTTAAAAATGAGCAGATCAGTTGATGTTTATACAAGCGCCATGTGTTCAAAGATCAGGCTGCTGTCTCTAGCCATTTCCTGCAGGCCTCCTGTGTGCTACGTCCTGTGCCGGGCACACGCCCTCGCTCATTATGTCGTTAACGCAGATTGTTGAGCTGGGGGTTAGAAACAGCAAACACACAAAAACACTTTCAGCTCACCAGTTTGACACAGATGATAAACGGGGGCGACGCATCTTTGTAGTGCAGGATGGGAATTCTTGGCTTTGGTCGCTCCTAAACAGAACGCAAAAGACAGCTTAGTGCTAACTCTAGATGCACAGATAAGTGTTTAGTTAAGCTCACCTTGGAGTCCTCATAGGTGTAAAAACCTTTATTAATTTTTTTGTGGTCCACATCGCAGAAAGCTTTGACCTTAAAAAAATGACATCACAGCCATGAATAGAGAACTGGTGGTGCCCATGAATATCTGTCGTGCATCCATTCATCTTTTCCATTCTTGCAATATATACGACGACATACTTTCTTCCGATTAGTGTCGTTAAGGCAACGATACAGCTTCCGGCCCTGTTTCCCGGCATTCCATATGGTGAAGCTCTCCCATTGGCTAATGACTCTCTCCTGAAGGAATCCAACTCGCAGGTTCCAAATGGTTTCCCTAACAATTGAGATGGCATATAGTAAGCATGTTCGTATGCGTCCTTTTAACCTGGCTCATCAACACGCTGAAATTTTTTACATAACGCACGCACAATCACGTTCATAAATTCACACGTCTTCATGTGTCAGACAATCATCTCAGTACGTCTTTGTCACCCTCCCAAGTCTTTAAGAAAGCATTTCTCACCTCACAAACATTGTCTATAATTACTTTATGTGTGCGAGGCCAGGTTTCACTTGTCAAAGGAAGTAGCGGATGAGGAGGGGGTGTCAAGGAGTTGGGGGGGGGGGGGATTGGGTAGAAAGTAGGCAAGCTTGAAATAGGCTTCCCAAAATAAGGCGGCTAATAGATAATGACAGGGAGGAGGATGCTTGGTGAAGGGCCTTGTACATAATAATAATAATAATAATATTTTATATAATAATAAAGAGAAGTTCAGGAAGAAAAGTGAAAAAAGCGAAAGAGAAAAAGTATGATAAAGCTGAGTACGTCCTGGCCAAGTGATGCATTGCATGTCTGTGTTGAGCCGAGGGAATCTAGGATGGCAGCGGGCAGCTGTGAGTAGGTGGAGGATCAACAGTATGTCTAAGTGCATGTGCTTGAGCACGAGTAGCTGAGTGGAGAAGGGTGAGATGGTGAAACTGACTCTTTCACGGAGTGTGTTGTGGCCTTCTCGTGGTAACGGTACACCACAAGGCACTGGTCAATTCGGGTCACCAGTCCTCCTTCCCGAAGACTCTGGTAAAAGAAGATCAAATCCTCTGGGACTCCCTGGAGACAGAGACGAAACAAAGTGAAGTAGACGATAACAACTTGCGCAAGAGAAGATCTTGCAAATAAAACAATACAATACACCTTGATTTATACTATAGTGCATTTTCCAAGAGCTGCAGCTGTAACAAAGCGTTTTGCATACAGCAATGGGACAAGGACAAAGACAGTGAAAACTGTAAACTGAAACA
This sequence comes from Syngnathus acus, assembly GCF_901709675.1. Classification (NCBI taxonomy): domain Eukaryota; kingdom Metazoa; phylum Chordata; class Actinopteri; order Syngnathiformes; family Syngnathidae; genus Syngnathus; species Syngnathus acus. The sequence goes on along the minus strand of NC_051087.1, from coordinate 9,331,094 downwards.
CAAATTAATATACAGCCGCAGAACCGTGACAGTCGAAAGCAAAAGAATAATTATCACTTCAAAAATCACTATCCAATTTAATTTAATAATTATCCCACAAACTAACAAAGAAATGTATGTCATACATGTGTTTGCAGTGTGGAGTGTAAATGTTTTTGTGCTTTACTTTGCTCTCCTCGCTGAACCATCCAACAGTTGAGAACCAGTCCCTCGAGCAGAACCAAGTCGGCATGATGACTGTTGGTCCATGTGATGTGTATACCTAAGGTGCAAGAAATGTCCTCAAATATCAGCACATAAAATATAAAGAACAGTGTTTACACTGCAAAGTGGATTGGCCATAAAAGGAAATTCTGTCAGCTTTTCAAAGATATAAATATTGTAGGAGCGAGTGCCTATCCTTGATGACAACATATGAAATTAGAGTGAAGCCTCTCTGCCTGAACCAAAGGCAGGAGAATGAACATCATCACTGGCTAAAGATATTACTACAGATCATTCAGGAGGAATTAATTATGCTCTTGTTTGGATCAAGGGCTCCCTCTATAGTTATGATGTGTTGTTTACATTCAAGTGACTGGCAAATCCAAATCACCAGTGCCTAAATCAGTCAAATCTGACTGTGACAGACACTGACTACTAAAGAAAAATAAATTCTTCAAGTGTGAGTGAAGTGTCATGTCAGAAACACAAACAATACCACAAAGGCGGGTCCAATCAACATTGGGGGCTAAAAAAGGTGATCAGAGGTCACCATGGTAATAACAAGACAGCATGGTCCTACTTTAAGGTGACATCCTTAAACATGGCGCTTAAACGTAATGTCATGGTCCGTCCTAGCAGCAAACGCATCATCTCTATGATAAGTGGCCTCACAAAGTCCCACCATGTGCACATGTTGATTTTAAAATCTGCAAAAAAATGTGCTCCTGAATAACATGAAAAGGTGTGTGCTTCCAGACACGTACAAATACAATGGAAACACAGATTAATGCCTTTCTTTTTACCGTTTTTATTTCTTTGGCTGCATCCCCTAAACACGCCATTATAAGCTGTATATTTACGTTCTCACAGACCCCCACCTCACTGCTCTCCAAGCCCCCCCTTATTCCTCTTTCCATCCTCTGGGTGTCCTGTCACAGTTGTTGTGTTTAGCGTGTGGGGGTGATTTCAGGTTAATGTTGTCTTTCTTCAGTTGCCTCACTATATTTCACACGATGTGTAAATGTGCGCACGTAAAATTTTATGTGCACACAATTGCATGGCTCAAAATGAAAAAAAGACCAAAACGTCAGAGTCAGCTGGACGAATCTGCTAAATATGAGCATGTGTGTGTTTATGTGCATCCACCTACGTGCATGTGGCTCCTCTGTTGCAATATTGCAACACTTTGCAGATGTAAACTAAAGCCAAATGCATGAAATGGATGAATAAGAATGTGGGAAAGCATGAGAAAGTCTGAGGCTGTGACTAGTGAGCAGGGTTGGGAAGGCTATTGATAACCATACCTAATGTCCTGCAGATGAACACTCAAGAGTCCTGCTCTGAATCAAGTGAAGCAAGCACCACCCAGAGTAAATCTGGTTTACGTCTACCTAGGCCCGGCTTTTCGACTCGACGAGTAGAGGCAAAAACGCAGAATGTGGAGAAAGAGAAGCGCAAGGAAAATGAGTTGTTTTAAGAAGGGAGGAATGACCACATTCTCATGAAATGTAATATCATATAAATATCCTTGAATGCCTGGCAAAGCATTATCCAGACGGTGTGTGTGTGTCTGTGTGTGTAATCAAGAGACCTGTCGTCTTGGTGACAGTGTGTTTTGCTCCGACAGCAACTGCAGTTGCAATGCTACATTCCACTGCTACATAAATTCAAATACAGGAGACGCTGCTCAATGTTTATCGCAGCGAAATTTATTTTCCAGCTTTTAGCTTCTCTGCTCTGTAAACTTTTGAGTGTCCACAACTATGGTACAAACCATCTTTAAGATGCGGCTATCCAGCCCAAAATTGTTTGCAGTATAATTGCACTTCTTGACTCAATCATCCTAAAATGATCTGTGCATTTTCTATTCAAGTTTATGGTGGTGGGGAGCAGGAGCCCATGTCAACTCCCCTTGGACAGGCGGCAGCCTACAACTTGATTGCCAGTCAATCACAAGGCACATATGGAAAGGAAACAACCATTCAAAGAGATTTCAAGGTCTGCATGAAAGTCAAGTACGTGAACCAGTACACTATCAATGACCCATATAGTCCTGGAATCCCTATTTTTATTTTTGGATGATGTTGGATGACATTCAACCTTAGGAAGTTGTTTTCCCGTTGAAATACCTGACTTCTAACCAGTGAGGGGATTGGCTGTCTCCTCCAGTTTTGGCTTTTAATTGTCTTTTTGCTCCTTACACAGCATCTGGGTTAAACTTTAATATGCTGGCAGTGTGGATGTGAACGTCATGTACTATTGCAGCACTATAAGCATACCCAGATGTCCCCTGCAAATGAAAGACAAAGTCTCCTCAGTAAACTTCACAGTGCAGTTTGGTTTGCAAACCTAACAGTTCCACGACCGACACTTTCCACTAATGACAGATGGCAGCCCGAGCCGCTTCCTTTGGTGGGACTGAGTGACAGAAAGGTCACCAGCGATCCGTAGCTAATATCCAGTCCGTGGAAACGGCAAGGGGCAGGTATGTATCCTGTTTTAAACTGACCTGCTCAGTGCCTGCCACATGACCCCTCTGAAAGGCCCATACAGAGTGCAGTGAGCTCAGAGTGTTTACTTGTGTGAGGAGTTGATCTTGAGTGATTGTGTTGATCCAGCGCGTGTAGCGTTCCGTGGAGCTCTCTGGAAGCCGGCGAACTCTGCAGCCTATCAACTGTAATAAAAAACACAAATTGATGAGAAAGTCAACATGGCTGCTTTTCAAACTTTGAAACTCTAATACATTCATTGGTTTATTGAACACAGTGAGCACAGCTTCCAGAGGTTGGGGAAGTGCCTTGTGACTGAAAAAGGACAGTACATAAAACAAAAGTTCTAGAGTTGAAACTTACAATTATTTGAATAATTCGATTCTGTCGATTATTTTATCGATTAACCAATGAATTAGAGAACAAATGTTTAATTTTGATTGAACACAAATATAATCAGTCTGCTTTCATGGAGGATGACAGAGATTGGAGAATATTAACTGTTGACAAGCTGAAATTCAAAGGGTTTGGACAGTTTTTTGATTAATCTTGTCATTGAATAGTTGACAATTAATCGATTAATCATTGCACCTCTAAAGAAACATTTAAAAACAAATGACAGTGATTTTCCTTTTTTACGATTACAATTAATCAACCTAAAGTCTATCTATAACAGGTTTACCTTTGCCAGAAAGTTAATTGTTCAAAGTATTGTTTATCTTAGTTTGCTGCTTGAAAAGTATCACACAAAAACATTTGACCAATATCCTTTGCGCATGAATGTTACAAAGACCAGGGGGAAAAAAATAACACTAGCATGAAACCACAAAATCATCTTCTTTTTTTAGAGTGGTATGGAATTTTTAAAATATGAATACATATTTAGGTTTTCTTTATATAGGTATATTGACATTGGCAGCAGTTGTAATCCAATGAAGATATGGTTTCATAATCAGAAGTTTTTAATATTCTTTTTTTGGCAGATTGTAGACCCAGATTCCACAGTCAATACCTAGCAGATGGGAGAAGCCGAGGCCCTTGTCCAAAAAGAAAAAGACCTTCTGATGTTCTGCATTTTGACACAGAGCTGTCAAGTGAAAAAAATGACAAGCGTAACAGAAAGGGACAGGCTGTTTGTGCAGGGCGGCAGGCCTGCTGTCTCTGTACTGTCTCCCTCACTTCCCTCACACACATGACCCCAACCCCTGACCTGGAGGGCCACAGAAAGCATCAACACCGGATACTCACACTGCTCTGCATGCCAACATCATGGCATGTGGACACAGTCGCTCTTATTGTGCAAATATTTCAAACATTTGGATAAGATTCACTTCCCGCACACAGGTCTGCAAAACACATTAATGCAGACAAAAATGCCTTCTGTCTGAGCGAGCGGTGTGAAGGACAAATGACAAAGTGAAAAGAAAAAAAAAAATAGAAGTCGGGCGAGGAAAAAGGGAAGGAAGTTAATGTAAAAAACACTTGTAGCAAAACTTACGGAGCTTGAGTGGAGGACAGATGTCTCAAACTGCAACCGAACTCTTTGGGGCAACATGATGTCATCCTGCGACACACGAGGAACAGTAATTCACAATGCACGTCAAATATAAGTCAGGATGCAAAAAAAAAAAGCGTGTGATCGCTGTTTGAAACGGTAGAGGCTTTTTTTTAACCTTTTCTCTTTCTTCGAGAGAATACTCATTATAAATCGTATTAAACTGGATTAGTTCTCGGAGAACAGAACCCCAACATGAAAGAATTGGAGCAGATTTTTTTCCCCCTCATCTCCTCATCTGGAACCGATTTTCTCTGAATGTATATGTAATCATGCATGGAGAGGAAAAGATCAGACTTGTAATAACATTTAAGATGTGCTTGACAAAGTCTAAAAGAAACGCTTTCGCTTCATCTACTTTTGGTCTTTTGTAGGACTTGAACTGTGTCGAGCAGAGGGACAAGTACAAGCGAGCTAATGCAGGAATTTTATGAGAATACAGTCGGACTGTCAGGCACCGTGTTTTGATGGACACCCTCCGTTGGAACGAAGAAAAGTCTTAATGTGGAGTTTAAAAGCAAAACTAAGAAGTGATGAGGTCAACTTAATTTGATTAGTGGCGGAGGGCTCCAGATGGTCTTTCCATTCCAGGTTTTTCAAATTGGACGGAGGAAGACAAGTGACGTTTTAATAGAACTAACATAAGACTGCACACGCACTTACCGCATCCTGAAAGCACAAGTATTTTCCACAACTCTGCGCTACTGCCTTATTTTTTGCATATCCCACTGAAAGAAAAAGCAGCATTTCCATAAGTTTCCATTTGTGAGATTTTACATTGACCTGTATGAGGGACAATGGTTAGAACATGATGTAGTCGGTAGATCAGAATACTTCATGTATTTTTCAAATAGACAAAGTACTAAAACATGCATGCATTCACACTAGTATTAGAAGAAAATGGTGACATTTTTGCATGATTACAATGATTTATGTGAAGTTAATTATGCTATTCTGAAAATTACTGATCATTAAGTATGACTATGTTAAAAAGCAAAGTTGCTGAGGACAAACAAATGTCTTGCATGATGCATCTTTGGGAATAATTCGATGAGTGATGCCATCATTCAGGAAGCCAGGAATGCAGATTGTGTTTACACGCATGCAAATACTCAACATCTCCTCAAGCAACGCACATCTCAATTACGTGATGTGATGTTAAAATGTCAAGGTGGAAGTCATTTTCATTCAAGCTGTATAAAACTGGGAGTGGGGTGGAAACAAAACTGGCTGAATACAAAAACACAGCTTATTGTGTCATGCAACTTTCTGAAAAACGATTGCTTCTAAGATGAGGACTGGATCGCTCAGTACAACAGAACAGAACGGACCTCCTCTTGGTTGGTCGGAGTTATGGCCACTAATTACCACTGAGATGCCCCTTGCTTCTAATTTCCCCCTCCAAGCCTCCATCACTTTTCTGGAGTCATCCTAGAGAACAAGCAAATGGATAACAAGATGGCTTTGGAACAGAGAAAGCTATGTGATATGATAATTCAATGAGAAAAATATTTTTTTAGAGAAAAGATGGATCCATGTTGGAAGATTGATGCATGTTGAGATTGTATACATACAAGACAAACCACACACGGTATGCGGAAATGTGAATAAATCTAACAAAACATACAGTACTGGCATCATCAAACATGGATAGTTCCATAATCCCGGTGAAGTCTTGGGCCAATATTGATTGCAGACACTCATCTAGCCAACAGGAGGCGTTGTACACGGGCATGATGACACTCTGAGACACATAAGGTATTCTTATTCGGTATCCGACGCCCAAAAGTACGGAAGAGGATTAGGGCCAGTGAAGAAAAAAAAACGAGGGGTGACAGGATTCTGACTTTATTCGCAGAATTCTGACTTTATTCTCAGAATTCTGCGAATAAAGTCAGAATTCTGACTTTAAAGTCAGAAGGTGGGAATTCTGACTTTATTCTCAGAATTCTGACTTTATTCTCAGAATTCTGAGAATAAAGTCAGAATTCCCACCTTCTGACTTTATTCTCAGAATTCTGACTTTATTCTGACTTTAAAGTCAGAATTCTGACTTTAAAGTCAGAAAGTGGGAATTCTGACTTTAAAGTCAGAATTCTGAAAATAAAGTCAGAATTCTGAGAAAAAAAGTCAGAATCCTGTCACCCCTCGTTTTTTTCTTCTTCACTGGCCCTAATCCTCTTCCGTACAAAAGACTGCTGGGATAGGCTCCAGCATACCCGCGACTCTCGTGTGGATGAGCAGTTAGGAAGATACATATTCAAATTATCATTTATATTTATGTGTTTATTTGTTTCTCACCTACCACGTCAACTTTACCCAGTGCGTTAGGTTCTGTTTCTGCCCCAGTTTGTACGCTACGAAGACGCTTTGAAGGCTTCATGTTCAACTCGAACTCCTCGTCTCGACATGCCATGGTCATCTCAATGTGAAAACGGACAATCACGGGCTAATATTTCTGTATAGAAGCTATTCACTCATCGAACCACTTTGATCATAAGTTTATTTTAAGTACTGGCAGTTTATGGGGTATTCTTTACGTGGGTAGCTCATTCGCGTGTGCGCTCCGCTATGATTTCCGTCAACAATCCAACTCATTCTCTGATTGGTTACGCGTAGACGAACAACGACATTGGATTCGCGGATACTATTGTCAATCATAAAATGTGGAGACGTCACAGTACTCAGAGTTCTTCACTATAGTCATACGTATCGTTAGCCAAATTGCAAAGTGTTAAAGTCGGTGTCAACGTACTGTTACCAAATCAATTTAAAAAGTACCAATGTGCTTTCTAAACTGTTATTTTGTTTTTTGTTATCCAAAGAATAGTCAAATGTGATATTGGGCAAACAGAATTATAACGTTTCACAGTTAATACAAGGATTTTTTTTTTTTAACAAGCTATGTAAAAAAGAACAAATAAAAATGATCTAGTTTTTATAGAATGCCGCCCTAAACAAATGTGCTTTTAATTTTTTTAAATGTTGCCTGAGTATGCAACAGTTAGCTCAAAAGGTACACCCGGTAGAAGTTGCCAGTCAGTCCAAGGGCACATGTAGACAAACCATCATTCATGCTCACATCCAGTCCAATGGATGATTTGGAGTCTATAATTAACCTAACAGGTACCACATGTTTTGGTGCTGCAGGAGGAAGCCACATAAGTATGGAGAGAACATACAAACCCCACATAGGAAAGCTTGAGCTGAGATTCAAACCCAAACCTCAGAACTGTAAGGCGGATGTGATGCCACCCTGCTAACCCAAGAACAACTGAACAAATGTAATAAAAAAAAAACATTGAACACAGAAGCCTGTACATCCCTCCATATTTCTTCCCATGTGTGTTCTTTTAACATTTTACTCCACATCTGCATAGATGCTCAATCCACCCCAATCAGGGCACAATTTAAGACAGGATACAGTTTTGAAGTGAACTTGACTACAGAAGCTCTCTATGTACTTCATGTAGTTCATCTCATTAGTCTTTGCCAGGCTAATTGTTTCCACATTGATCACACTGACCTTTATCAGCTTTAAACTTGATGGGTCATCTTATTGCAGGCCAGGAACAACAACTCCAGGGGAGAAAAGACTGAAGCCAAGCTTAGGAAATATAGTGTCATGCTTGAGTGCATGATAAGTGTAATCATGAGAACTTTTGGCTCGGTTGGACTACATCTTGGCCTTCGAATCACAGCAACTCCAGACAAACCATTAGAAATTGGTCCTTGACAAGAAAGGCAAACCAGATGTTTAATTTGAACAAATGGAGATTGACAGAAGCAGGCAGAGCTACTATGCTAATATATTAAGTAAAATATCATTCATATATTAGTCTCAAGAGTTCCATTTGGGGTCCTGAACCAATTATAGTCGTGGCACATACTCCTCACTCACTAATCAATGTAGTGTGTAGTAACTTTACAGAAATTCACAATATTTGGCACCAGCGCTTACAAGTTTTTTTGCTCAATCATTCCTTGCCGTCTGTACAGGTCACGCTTTGCATCAAACGAACATGATACAGTACTTTTGTATGCACTTAACCTAGAAATATCTGAAGGTCGAGGCTGCAGCGGTTGAGGTTGAGTTCAGACTGCACCTGATTTTTAAAAAAAATTCTATTTAGACAGAACCAGATGTTTGGAAAAGTGAACATGGACTTGTAACTTAATCATAGAAGGTACAGTATCCCTCCTTATTAAGGAGTGTGCAAGACCACATGCAGAGTTATTTAGCAAGATGACATTGGTGAATGAATACTGTATATTTTGAAGGGACATAAAAAGGAACTTTCTATACTAACACTTGATGAAGTCTTTAAAAGAAAAACCTACTGAAAAGTGAAGGTCATGAGGTTGCTTTCAGTATTTCCTGGAACATGGTTTCTTGGTCTCGTTGCCGTGCAGTGATGTATTATTTACGCAATTTACTTTGAAATATCATTTAAAAGCGTGACTCGAGTGAGCTACAAAACACTGAAGCGATTAAGCTCACTGTTTTAGAAACGACACTGAGTAATACAGTCATCTCTTGCATATCAGCAGTTCATTCTGCAGAAATCAAATTTTTTTTTACCGTGGAACTTATCCCAAGCAATTTAATGTAAAATGCAGAGATGGGGTCCATCGTAACTGGTTGCCAGTCAGTCGCGGGACATATGCAGACAATCAAGTATTCACACCTCCAGGCAATTTTAGTCTTTGATTAAGCTAGGAAACATTTTCTTAGAATGAGGGAGGAAGCTGGCGGACCTGAAAAAAAAAAACATGCAAGAAAGAGGAGAACTTACAAACCATACACAGGAAGGAGAGAACCAGATATGAAACCCATGTACATATTTGTATGTTTAATTTTAAGGTAACTTCTAGTTTTACTTGCAGAGATACAACCTAATTCAGTAGATAAAAATGTCTATAAGCAAAAATGAGGACACGCTATGATCAAAATAATTGAGGGCTTTACTGTATGTTTACTCTGTGTGGCTTCATTGGCACACTGATAAAACCCACTACAGGGAAAGTCCACCTTGATCATGAGCAGCTCAGGCTTGAAATATGTAGATGGGATCAGTTCTGCCATCTAACGGCCACTTGGTGCATAGCAAGTTGAGAGTCAAGAGCTCTGGCTGCTATCAAGTATTGTGTCCACAATAAGGCAATTGTTATTATCATGGCCACCGAGGAAGCATCAAGATAACAGATATATAAAAACGAGAAAAACTAAATTTAATATTAAATTTCAGTACTTTTTTTTGTCATAACGTATGTTAGTGCCAAGGTATTTTTAATGTGGGTTTTCTTTTATTATGCTTCCAACACGTTTGTCCACGTGTAAACATGTACTAAAACAAAAACGGGTATGGTTCTGGAAGTATTTGGACAGTATCAGACTTTTTATTTATTTGTGCATCTCACTAAATTATGAGGAACACCTAATTTATTTCAGTATTCAATTCAAAAGTGAAACTCATATTCAATCACTACACAGTGAAATATTTCCTGATTTATGTTATCATTTTTAAATAAGCATTCCAGCATTTTATTTGGTGTTCTAAAAGATATTTATAACACATTTCTATGCCCTCATATGTATTGAGTCAGCCCATCTTCAGCCCAGGAGGAAAATAAATCCTGCGTTACGGCAGACTGAAGATATTTTCTACTACCCCTCCCAAGGGAAGCTGCCAATTTGGTGAGAAAAAGTAGAATTCATTTTAGACTACCTGAAAGCAGGTCTAAACAGTAGCGCATGTGGTGTAACGTAATTTTGGTTTAGCCTATTTGACCGAGGCGCAGGCAGATAGATTTTGCGCTTCGTGTGTGGTGGCTTTCATGATATTACATTCATAAATATGATGTGGAACAATCTGAATCATCAGAGAAATTAATTGAACGAATTATACCTGGAATCATGATCACATTAAAACTTTTTTTTATTATCTAAAAATTATTTTACTATTAGCATCCTTCTGACTGCGCGGCACAAATATTGTGCAGCCCAGTACATCATCCTCAAGAGATCTTCTTGCGGTTTCTTTAACTGTAAATATACTTTCCGAGATCGATCGCCTGTCTGCACCCCAGAAAGTCCTTCCTCATATAGGTAGACCACGTGCACACCTTTCTCTGTGATGCGTGCCTCCCTCTGCTGAAATTAATGCATTCATAAAGGGAGTCACTCGGATTGGCTGGGAGTCACCAGCCTATTGGCTAGCTTTGGCTAGCACAAAGCCTATTCTGTTTGCGTGATCAAGCATAATACAAAAAAAACAAAACATTGCCACCTGTGTGCAGTTAGACAGCGCTTTGTGCTAGGAATGAAAATACAGAGCCCAACCTGTCAAATTAGTGAACAATTTATCAATGGACAGTTTTGCTATTGTAACCATAGCATTATTAATGCTGCAATAAGCATTTTGATGAAATTAGATGGACAGGGACAGAAGTGCACTGTAATATAGATTTGAAGATACCTCGACAAAAACGTTCCTGCAATATCATGAGGCTTGCTGAATTTCCAGTCGATGTTTGATCCATTTCATGTGTGCACACAGACATTTAATAAGATCTTGACTCTGGTTCCGGCTCAAGTTATAGTCCAGAGTGTGCAAATGGCAAAAGCAAATGAAGTCTCAGAGGAACGGGTTGTGGTTCTGTGTCTGTGCTTGGGATTGAATGTTAGCCATGGGCTGCGAAGAGAGGGGGAGCATTGGTTGGAGAAGGTTGGAGGGAAGGTCCATAAGTCTGGCGGGAGGCTGGGTCTGCGAAGAGGGAAGAGTTGACCCTCTGTGAAGGAGAGGTAGTGGAAGTGACGGACTGTAGGACAGCATGTGCGGGGGCAGCGGAGATGTCGAGGATGGGCGCATTTGGTTGAGGGTAAGGCGAGGCTGGTCACAGTGGAAGGGGTTGGTAGGAGATGGACTGCTCAGACCTGCGAGTGGGGGCATTTCACTGGTTAGAAATCTAAAACTTAGATTCTGTTCTCATAAGTTCGCTCGAAGCTCCTACCTGAGAGGAAGGGGTTGTTGTGCGCCTTGCTTGGCGGAGTTGGGGGTATCAGTGTGTCCAAATTGACCAATGAGGCCCCCGTAGGTCCAAGAAAGGCTTCAGGGGTCTGACACATACGTGGCGTAGTGCTTACAGGCGGTGCGAGTCGAGACGGATCCATCATCTCTGGACTGTCTGAGTCCCGACCATTGAGCTGAGGTTTCACCGGAGCTTCATTTCTGAATGGATCATCTGCTGCTCCACAGAACATGTCTTCAGTCTCACGTACTTCAGAATCTGCACAGAGATTAGTCATTGTGGAATTGCAATAGAGAGTAAATACTACACTTGATGAATTTGTATACGACACAAACTGTACATTTGTGACTTGTTTTACCTGTTTGACTCTCTGGCTGAGAAGAAGACAATTGAGGAACATCCTGCTGAGGCTTCTCCGTTTCATGTGGACTCTCCATATATGTCCCATCACTCTCTGCATGAACCATGTTTCATTGATGAAATACACTTTGATATTAGAACAAATAAAAAGAAAGTTAAGCAAACGAGCCAGTGATTCTGGAAATTACCGTGCTCGTTTGATCTTTCCCACGTGTGATTGACTGGAGGGTTGCAGGTGGGCACCGCCTCCCATGGCTCTCTGCACGAGTCGGCCCAAGGGGCCCATGGATTAGCAGCGTTCGAGGATGGGACGGCTGTGAAGATGGAGAAAGCAAGCTTCGTGTGTAGTGATGTTTGAAACATGATCCCTTTTCTCTCCCACTGTTGTGTGAACATGACAGGACACTCACCTACAGAATCCCAAGGGTCAGAAGTGATGTTACAGGAAGGCCGGGCAGCGTCCCAGGGGTCACCAGGCGGAGGTGGCCTTTCAGAGGATGCACCAAAGACGTCTACAAGGTCCAGCATTGTCGACTATAGAAGAAATAAAATAGTATGGATATATCATATAATAGAATTGTTTTTATAGACTTGTGCACAATGTTTGATGATTTGTAGTTTCTGTGCATGCCTAAAATGCTTTTAATCCATGAAGAGAATATATGCAAAATGTAGTTACTGCAATTCTGCATGTTGGTTTGCTTTTAGTGCAGCGATAAACACAGTACAAAATGAGAATTGATCAACAAACAATATTTTAAAAAACGTCCGAGTCATGCTGATTTAATAATTTATGATTCATTATATGCTTCAATAGCAATAAATTGTCAAGTTGAATTTGATCCCGATAACAATTTTGCATACAAGGCTGCATGATCAGGTCAGATGACAATAAGGCTTTTTGAGAAACAAATATTGGACATCTCTATTAAAGACCATCACAAAGTTAAGATGACAAACTGGGAGAAGTAGGATCGTCTTCATCATCTCATCAAATATTCATAATAATAATAAATTATTTATTATAAATCTAAATATTTTTTATTTGTTGTATTTCGTGCTGACTCTAGCCTACTGGCTGGCTTAGAGTCAATAAATGGAATGACATTTGAGATGATCAATTATAACCCTTCAATACTCAAATCCTGCATTCAAATCAAATACAAAGACGTAAGGACAACCACACTTGCGTTTGAATTGGAATCCAACTGCAATTAAAACTTTCTATTATGGAGCAGTCAAATAGAAAGGCAAGCATCTGCAGTGAGGAGGCAGATGAGCACATAAGGTGACTTTGTTACTGGAAGCCCCAACGATTGATTGTTTATCGAGGGAAAATTGGGCATTCCCTCATGAAGAGACAGCGTAATGATGTTTGCAGCAGTACAAGCCGAGGGACAAAGGAGCGACGCATTCCTCACTTACTTCATTAAGAGACTTGGAAAGTGCTGTGTTAAAACAAACACCTCTACTGCACTGCAGTTTCCCCAACAGGGTGTTTTAAGGCATGTGGCAACACTAAGCTTCAAACCTGTGTGGGTGTTTCCTCATGCAGTGATTCAAACACACCTTCATTTATTCACCATATTCTTCCTGCCACTTTCAAACAAAATAATCAATTATGGAAATGTAAAGTGGTATTAAAATGCAAATATGATGGGTTAGTCTTGCAATTTCAGAATCATACTAAGATATGTAAATTAATGTACAGTATTTATGTACATGCATGTGAATGACAGAAGGATGCATATAAACTATTGTATACATCAGTAAGCAACTTTAATTGGCCTGCCAACCAACCGGCCAATGATAATAGGGGCTTCTGTGCAACCAGATAAGGAGATCGTGTTGCGGTTAATGTCACGTTGTGCTCAAGGTTAGACAAGACAAACGTGTTATCATTCAGCTGCACCTCTTTCACCTCTCCCACCTTTCACTCTCATTATGCTGATGTATGTCTTTTTGCTTCGTATCACTCTCTACCACCCAAGTCCACACAAGTGAACAAATATGCTAGCGCACAATCATAGAGAGAATATACGCCCCCACACGAAAAGCATGCACAAACGTTTTCTTACTCACCTCCTGTGTCCCTGACTGGCTGGCTCTCCTGCTCTCAATCACGACCTTCTGCAGGACAGACACGTCTCCTTGGCGACAGCGCCGCTCCTGCAGGGTTGGCATCTTTGACATCATCAGTGAGCACATCAGATTCTTTGTGAAAGATACATGACGTTAACTCGGGAATGTGTCGGCAATTATTTTTGCTGATATCACGTAGGCTGATTTTGAATCACAATGGTAGCTAAGGGATTTTTTTTTTTAGTAAAATGTATGTTACCGAGATTCTGTTAGGGAGAGGAACAGATTAATGCAATACAGTACAATATTTTTTTAAGTATATAAAATTGGTTGGCAAAGATAAAGTGTGGTCCATTTGGAAAAAAATGTATAGCATAACTGAACTGATCAATGATAGCTAATGCACCATCTGGAGTAAGTGTACTGTTGTTGTACCTTCTGATTCTCTTCTCTGCTCATGGCTAAAGCCAGCTGGAGCTGAAGCTCTTCTTCCCCAGTGGTTTGTGGTCGAGCCTGTTCCAGCTCAGAGGCATCTCGAGGAGATGAAGATGAGGCTGCTGAGGGACAATAAGGAGGGGTGCCAATGTGATATGTATGGGTGTGTGTGTTGGTGTAAGGCCACAGCAAATATGTGTGTGTGCAATAGCAGAAGCTCTGGGACAGCAAAGGCAGTGTGATGCTGACCTAATGTCGTAAAAACCCCAACGCAGTGTAATGAATCGACTGAACGCTCACAGTTGAAGGAGGATGGAGAACCTCTGGAGCGGCTTAACTCTTCCCCATAGAGTGCAGCCATGCTGGGCTGGCTAGTCCGCCTGCCCGGGTGATAGGATGAGGGTATTCCTCCATACATGGCCCCTCCGCCACTACCCGCTCCACCGGCCATTCGCTCTTTAGTCTTCAGAGCTTGAGTTCTCTCTTGACGAAGACGGTCTTCATCCCGGAGAAGACACACCAGTTGGCGCGATTTTTCTCGGACGTTGGCCCCTTGGTCTCTGCCATCACGGTCAACATATTGAAAATCACGAAGCGTCTGGACCAAGAAAAAGACAATCCTCTGGTTTATTTGTACATGGTTGCAGTAGATGGATTTTCAATGGGTTCATGATATCGCCATAATTGGGGTCCTACTTAAAAAAATTCCGTGATGATTTAAAACTGTAAGGCACGATTGTAAAAACAATCAAAAAATAAATATTTAGAAACATTCTTAGAAATAACTTTTTATATGTATTAATGCTGTCATTAACTTTTTGCAGGTTGTTTTAAATTGTCAACATACAGTACGATCTGTGTTAGTATTTCTGTAGTTGCTGTGCCGTACCTGAATAGTGAATGCATTCTCTCGACACTGTTGAGCCACTCTCTCTGATCCCGTCTTCAGTAGGTAGTCCAATAGGGTCAGGGACTGAAGTCAAAATACACACTGCTCAATGTCATTACACCTTCACTATATTGATATAGAAGCAAAACACAAGCTTGGAGCTCACTTACTCCTTACACTGAGAAAAATGATCCGATATGAGGGTTAAATCAAAAACTCAGCTTTTACATAGATAGCGACACTCAGTTTTGAGGGGTGTAGTGTTTTCCTGCCCTCGTGTTGCTAGGTGGGCGACCAAAATATCAGCTGCACCTATCCGTAAAGTGTAACACAGGCAAGTTAGCTGTGTCTTTCACCTTGTAGACATGTCTCCAGTTCTTGCCACTGTCATTGAGGCGCTTCCACACCATGCCCATGACTTCAGCAAAAGCCACCACATTAAATGTCAAATCAGCAATCTCTGACATGAGAGACGATGGCGGCCCCCATGGATCATTAGAGGTTGCCTCACGAACCTACAGACAAGACAAGAACAATGACTAGCACTTTGCTCTGAAGCGTAACGGTCACTTTTTTTATTCATCCTCCATCACCCATCACTGACACACAATGATCACACAGTACCTTAATCTCCGCTTCGGAATAGTTGTGAACTATGTTCTTCACCTGCCTACGCAGGGCTGAGGTTGTCATGTTGACAGGTGATGGAGGAGTCAGAGTGATCGTAAGTGAAGAGCAGGCCTTCAACAGGTGAAGCTGAAAAAGAGAAAAGGGACTGAAGAAGCAACTAGGGCAAATAAATGCTTCTTTATCAGGAGACTTGGTGTAGGAGTTTTTTTCTGTAGATTATATTCAGTCAAATATAGATTTCAGGTCAGATTTTTTATTTGTTTTTACACAGCATCCCCACGTGTGTGGAATTGGTCAGGTTATTCTCAAAAAGCAATGGGAATAATAATTGATGGTAGTAGTAAGTGAATGAGTGGCTCACATTTGGTGCACACTCAGGAGGAAGTAGGTCAGAAGCACTGGCAATCAGGTGTCTGATGAAGCTTCTTCATAGCTTAGCTTATTGAGGTCAGTGCACAGCATATTTTTTTTCTCTACGAAAATGATGAAGGCAGGAACAAGGGAACTGATTATGAGGGGCTCCCGTGAAGAGAATGTGAGTCTACTTATCCTCCTGAACCTAACTAAGTCAGTCCTCTTTTGGAGGGCAGTTTTAGTGGTCTCATTGTTTATACATAAACGCAAAGCACTGAAGGGCACGGCTACCGCAAGGATCAACTTTCTGCTAAATCCGCCTTGGCATCACCGACAGTGCTTAATAGGCATTGCAGTTAGCACTTTGTAGACTCGATGCACAACAATTAATATCGGTTTTGATTATATTGTATTTATTTTACATGTACTATTCAAGATTGGACATAGCGGCTCATGACAGTCGTCAACACTGTTCACTCAATAGTGCTGACATGATGAGTGACAAAGTGGAGCACTGTTTGGGTTTTGCAGCAGTCACAACACCAACTGAGTTAGATTAGATACCTTGGTCAAGGTTACCTTAAATGCCTGTTGGAAAACCTGGAGCATTCTCATCCGACTCATTTACCATTAGGTTTCCCCAAATAACTGAATTTCGTTCCTCTTGGGAAGATGGACTCCCTTAAAAACATCTTGGATTGCTATAACATCAGCAAAACTAGCATTATCCATCCATCCACACTTATCCTGTTCCTGCAGAAGCTGGAGCCTATTCCACTTGAGTTTATGTAAAAGGTACACTACATCCTCCTATGGTCACCAGTTAATCACATTGTGTACATTAGTCACATTCACCCAGGGTGACACAAATGCTCACATGCTTGTAACAATGCTTGTATTGAAACTGAATTGCATCATAGAGTATGTGATGATAATGATGTTTAATGTTTTGCCTTCTCATAGGGTAAGCCAATTGTTATGAATAGCCATCAGTATGATGCAATGCAGTTTAACATCACTGCAGAATACAAAACAATTCTTCCATCATGTTCAATATTGCTTGTCTTTATGGTGTGGTCACAGGTAACAGGTGTCTATCCCAGTTGACTTTGGGCAAGAAGTGGGGTACCATGGACAGTTCACCAGCCAATTGGATCGTCAATTATCCTTTCTGTGGAAGTTGCCCCTGCTTGATGGTCGATACACTGTAGCTTATATTTAATCAATTTCAGCCTGCATACCTGACAATGCCTGAAGTTTGGGAAAGGCTGATCTACATGAAAAATAGTCATAGCAAGCTCAACCAAAACCATTATTGGTAGCATGTTTTTTTTCTTAAGTCTTCCAGTGACCTTTACATGTGACTGTACAAACATCCTTGCCACAGCCCATTTTGCATGATGAAGTCCATGAAGGAACTGATGCCTACGTCACCACGTTGCACGGCGAGCCGCGTGTATAAAGCAGAAGCTCTTTACTGCATATTTCAGGTGGCGACTGCCGAGGGCGTCCATAGTAGGTCTTCATCATGCGTGAGCATGCTCAGGGCGCCCCCTCACCACCTCCTCACGTACATAACACACGCCCCCTCATACAAACACCTTTACTCCCAATGTTAGCGACTATGCGTAATGTAATATGTAAATAAAAAAATTCACGTATGATATTCGCAAATAAATGAACCCGATAGCACAAATCAATCAATCTCATTCCGGTTACCTTTCCCATTGCTCATTCCCTCGCCGCACTGCCTCTCCCCCTTGCAGGTCCAAGATGATGTCCTCCCTTGCCTCGTGACCACAGTGAAACACGCAGCGTTGATAACAAATGCCGACCCAGGTGAAGACCCCCCCGGACTGTCTAAATCACGGTTTTGGTGCGTGGAAGCCGGGCGGGGAGTCAATTGTAAAATCCGCATAGGAAGCTCACCCACTGCCTTTCCCCACCTCACTCACCGACACACACCAATACCACACACGCGTGGAGTAAGGGGAGTGCGAAGGGGGCGTCTGTTTTACTTTGTGCAGAGTCAGCGCTGCACCGGCCCACAGTCGTGACTGTTGCGAGGATGAATGAGTCAGGATTCACCAGGATCATCACTGGGATAACTGAAAGATTTATTAATACACTTCATGATCATGATGCTTTAAATAGGAGCACGGTCCGGCCCATATTTGAGCCTTCACAATTTAAAGAGAAATTGCAGTCCTGCAGTGTTTAAACCACAGGTGTCAAACTCAAGGCCCGGGGGCCAGATACGGCCGGCCACATCATTTTATGTGGCCCGCAAAGACAAATTGTACAGCGAATTCGTGTGTCATGACTAGAATTGCAAATTGTCTTCACTTTTAATAATATATTTTTTTTAATATTTGACCAGTTTTTACTCATCTGATTTGAAAATGAGTTATTTGTCAGTTTGTTTTGTAGCTTTTACTGTATATAATATGAGGTGCTCATACATTTATTTGGGTTGACAGTCATAATGGCCCTCCGAAAGAAGCTATGACTACAATGCGGCCCGCCAAAAAAACGAGTTTAAACTTTAAACAAATGGATGGATATATCAGATGGTGCACCAAGACATTGCAATCCCCAAAATGATGTTGGCCCTATATTTTTATGTAATAAAATTTGAACAGAGATATGACTGTAGTCCTGGATACTTTTATCATTTTATTTCTGATGCACCCAAATCATTCATTCCATCATTCAACTGTCTTGTCTTGCGTGTCATCACAGTTTGCATCTGGCTCATCATCATTGAGCTTATCCATCGAAGCACGCCGAGAGTCCGTTTCATCGTCCAGAGGATCAGCCTGTCAAAAAAATAATTATATTCATGACGACTAAGTGAATACTGAACTGTTTCTAACTGTAGAGATCTTGAGTGACTTCCATCCATCCATTTTCTACCGCTTATGTAAATTTGGGAGATTGCAAACAGAGTTGTTTGAGGCATTTTAAAGCAAAATGCTTTTGACCAATGCAGCTCCAAATCTTTAGTTTTCCGTTACCATAGTTCCCCTAAGAGTAGTAGGTTGTAGCTTACCTGTGACTCATCTGTTAGAAAGAGGAGAAAAAAAACACTGAATATAAAATTGCTGGCATTGGGCTAAAACCTCTTGTGTGAAAATTTACTCAATTTCACATTTTATTTGCAAAACTATACTATCAGTCAGTCTAAGTTTGTGTTATTTTCTCAAATGGTTTAATGGGCAAAGAAAGCACAGCAAATATAAAGAGGATGTAAATATGTCTTATTAAAGTACATTATCACATAATGTTTCTACCTGTCTGGATGTATCAGAGATGTCCCAGATGTGTTCTGGATTCATTTCTTGCAGAAGCTTATTTAGGTCCTCCTCTGATTGATCAATATACTGCAACTAAATACAAAGAAGGATAAAATGTTGGACTAAAATTCACCAAAACAACCTGTCTGAATCAGGATGTTGTGATGATGCAAGAATCAAACGCAACTGGCACTAGCTTGACTGGATAAAGGGTCATGAATTCACTAGATCTAAATAAAATAATAATAATAATAATCAATCAATCAATCAATCAATCAATCAATCAATCAATCAATCAATCAATCATGTTAGTAATAGCAGCTGCATTGATGGAAACATAAAAATGGGTTCACTGTAAAGTTTAGTTAAGACTGGTTTCAGTCATTCATTTTAGTGGTAGGTGATCTTTAGTTATAAAGAAGACACATATTGTGCCGAGAGTAAGGTGGAGTGCACACTTTTGCGCCAATTATGTACTCACGGACAAAACCACACAAAATAACGTCATACTATATTATCATTATATTGTCATATTATCATCATATTATCATCATTCAAATGACACTTCTCATGATGGATCTCTCAGTAATTGGGTCATTTAAGACTCTTGGCTAGGTCCTATTTTAAACAATTTAATCAACTTCTCAATCAACCCAGTTAGGTAACATGGCAACATAACTCTTTTTATAATGTAGGGGCATTAGTGAGAAGTTCAAGATCATCAGATAGCTATGCACCAATAAATTAGATGAAGAGGTGATTTTTTTTTTTTTTTTTATACCGTGTATGGCTCTGCAGGAGAGGTGGACCTTTCTGGAGTCTGAATTCCCCGCAGTACCTCATACACAATCCTCCGGCAAAGTTCCAGTCGAGCTGTCTCTTCCAACTTTGTCTGTAGACACACCAACAACAACAATAACAACAGTTTTTTTTCTGCATTCCACTCCTTCTCAGACAAATTAAACTCGTATCTCAAGGCGCCACTGTACTGAGTATACCAGAAGGTAAAATAATGTAGTTTGTTCCCTTGACAATGTGGATCATACCTCTATGTATTGTCTCTGATTTGCTGTTCTGTCCTGCAAAATCGAAACCCCCTTCAGTGTGACCTGAATTGAGGCTCCTTGTAGCAGCAATGGGTGGGTTTTGAGTTGCCACTGCTCAGTTAAAATGCCTGGCCTCGAGGACTTGAAAATGAACTCCACTTGCAAGGTCTCACCTGGATGGATGACCCCTAAATGGAAGAGAAGAATGATGGAAAGTTAAGCAATTTGAGTCTTGCTTTGACGTCAAGACAAAACTCTCAAAGATACATTTCTGTAACCCTGTAGTATCCATCAAACAAGTGATGATGTGACCTGAGGAGGTGTTGAAGTAGAAATGTGGGCGGCTTGAATGGGACTGCAGGTTTGAGAAGTTCTGCTGCAGAGGAAGCTGCTGCCAGCTGAAGAGGAGGGCTGTGCAGCCCACATTTGATATCTCCAGTTGAGACGGAACTCGTTCCCCAACACGAGCCTCAAATACTACTGTCGTGCTGATTCCTACCGTTCCCTGGTCAACACATATAAGATCTGATAAACGTAGGAGACATTCGACAGAACTACCAATATACTCACAATAGTGGAAGAAAGCCATTCTTTACCTGCAGACTGGAAGTGTTTCCGGTCCAGTTTGCTCGCCGACCAGCGAACGTCATGGCAGGAATGTGGATAGTATCAGACTGATCTTCCAGTGACTTACTGGAAGAAAATAAAACAAAAAATACGAACGCTGGTAATCTGATTTTTGAGGATGGTAGTCATTATTATTATTATTATTATTATTACCAAATATTTGGTATTGGCACATAATGTGAAGAGAGCTACAAATTATATGAAATCGATATTCAGCATGGTGGTAAATTACATGTCACATTGGAAATTCAACAAAAATATCTTTAAAATTAGCTTCTAAATCATTTTAATGACATATTGATTAGTTATGTTGAATGTAAGTCAACCATTTTCCCTCAATTCGAGCGATGTCTGGACATCAGGATTGTCTCGCAGTTACCTGAGCAAGATGACACACATTACTCACATTTTCTCATTTTTTATCTCGGAATCGTTCTCTTCCTCTTCCAAAATTACACCGTGGGAGTCTTTAACAACAGGTACGCTGGAACCAATCACCTCCAGTTTACTGAGATCCTAAAATTAAAATGGAACATTCAGATTATTTAAATTATGACACTCTATCTTCTAAGCATGTCACACATGCCTTTTGTATAAAGTATGTGCATTTTCTGGCTCAGAATTCTCCCTATTTTAAGTCTCAGGTCAAATTACAGATTCAATAATTTTTCATCTTTTACCACACATGAAGTTGTGGTCTCACCATGTTGCAATAATTTCAGGTGTTTCAGAAGATTCTCCACATATATTGGTAGTCTACAGCTCAATAGAACACATTGATATAATTACTTATGTCAACAGCACAAATAATTGAAAAGGGTGGAATATGAATAAATGAGTCCATAATGTGCACCTGGTACGTTCGAGTAATTGAGAACTGGTTGCCCCTGCTGATATCATAATTATAATGCAGAACATTGATGTTCTGATACCTCAGCTAGGGACTGGATAATGTGGCCAATCAACAAATCTTTTTGACAATTTGGACATTCCCTTCTGTCTCAGCCAAAGTAATTAGGTTGCACAAAAGTACTGCAAGGGCACACTTGGACATCCGTAACACATACAAAAGGAATTTCACTGCATATGTAAGAACTTGAATATTTTTGTGTCAGTTCTGTGGTTGATTTTTTTTAAATGAAATATGCAAACACTGAAATTTCTTGGTGATTTTAGTAGCATCACTTTAAATGTTAAACATTTCAAGTTGGCATTATGTACTTATAAAGTAAATCACCAAATCAGAAGAGAAGATTGCATTGATATATTAAGGCGAACCAGACTGACATATAGAAAACGCATTCGGGGATGAAATACATAAATTCATTTGCATTACCTTCTTGTTGAGTTCCAAGCCCTGCAGGACTTCTTGAAATGCACGTTGATGCATGTCCTTATTTGGGTCCACAATCTGAGAGGCTGGATACAGCAACTCAGCACAAGTGATTCCTAAACATTGCCCAGAAGGATATAAATAAAAAATAAAATAAAATAAAATAAAATAAAATAAAATAAAATAAAATAAAATAAATGAATGAATGAATGAATGAATGAATGAATGAATAAATGAATAAATGAATAAACAAGGCTTTGGCCGAGTGTATTACAGCTCAGCCACTACAGTATGTCAGGCATTGGGAATGGAAGGTAGCAGGTCCAAGACTCACTATTGTATATAATTGCAATGGCAAATGCAGGTTTATAACACAGTTGCTCAAAAATAACAGTAATCACCAGACTCATTATTATGGTTCTGTTATGGTTAATAAATCGGTATCTAGAAGCTCCTTAACTGAAATATTTTACATATTGCAATGTTCAGCTTCCCCCGTTAGGTGTCGCTGAACTCGTCGCAGTAAGTCACTCGCATTGCTTGGATCTGTTTTGATGCAGTGTGTGCATGTGTGTGTGTTTGTGTGTGTTTGACTCTGTGTGGGATACTTTACCAGATTCCTGCAGTATGCTGTGTGGTTGTCCAATAATCGTGACAGGTTTCCGAATGCCTCGTTCCGTCTGTGTCAGAGTGGCTCTGATGCCACTTAATTCATTTCCATACCGTTGGGGGAAGCTCCAAAATTCACTTCCCACACGCTCCCCCTATATGGCATTGAAGCAAATATACACGAGGTTGAAGATCCTATCAAGACAGTCAAAATAAATCTCTGTATTTTATTATTTGGCAAGTGACATTAAACAGATCCAGATTACAAAACATAGATAAAAAATTGGGTCATACATATCCTGACTGGACGAGTGGCAAGACTCGACGTAGAAGTTCTCTTTGCTGCTCTAGTTCTTTGAAAGGGTAATCTCGGTTCATCAGTAAGTTTTCTACTGGTCTGTGGAGGCGTCCTGGAGACAGATGGGATTGTCAAAATACATAAAAAAACACCAAGAGTTCACCAAACGCTTTGACAGGAAATATATTTATATTTATAATCAGCTCACCAGATAAGTTGTTCTGTTGTCGTTTGCGCTGCCTTATGTATTCATCCCAATTCTGCAGGGCATTAGCTTGGATGTTTCTTTGGCCTGAAGGAACATCTTGCTGGTTCTGTACTCCCTCGGGAGGATGCATCCTTAGGACCTGGGATGGAGGGTCTCTTCTAGAAATGGGTATTTTTCGAACCAACTGGAAGAGGTTCAACATGGATACAAAGATTAAAAAGATAATCATTTGAATCATTTTAGAACAATTCATGCAAGGACGTGTAAATATATATTTATAAATATCCATCCATCCATTTTCTGAACCGCTTAGTCCCCACGGGGGTCGCGGGAGCGCTGGAGCCTATCCCAGCCGTCATCGGGCAGTAGGCGGGGGACACCCTGAACCGGTTGCCAACCAATCGCAGGGCACACAGAGACAAACAACCATTTGCACCCGCACTCACACCTAGGGACAATTTGGAGTCTTCAATCGGCCTACCAAGCATGTTTTTGGGATGTGGGAGGAAACCGGAGTGCCCGGAGAAAACCCACGCGGGCCCGGGGAGAACATGTAAACTCCACACAGGGAGGGCCGGAGGTGGAATCGAACCCGCACCCTCCTAACTGTGAGGCGGACGTGCTACCCAGTGCGCCACCGAGCCGCCCTATTTATAAATATAATATGTATAAATGTAAAAGTAACATTTAGAATTCACCTCTGTCTCTCCTCTCATCTCCAGGTACTTTCGAAAGCCATCCAAAGTACCCAGGATGCTATGAGGAAGAAGCATCCCACTGTCATCGTACTGAAAGCCTTCAGATCCTGAAGACATGCCTTTTGCAGAATAGACACATTTTCTCCATAAGTACAACATCCGTGCTGAGAATTGTGCCATTGTGAACACAACACACCTAAATGCATCAAAGATTGAGATGCAAGGTGCCGAGTCAGTAGATGAGTGTTTTTGTTCACATCTGCTGCCTGGTTTTTGAACGCATGAGCCATAGGCTTGTTGTCTGTTGTTTGTAGCTTGCTGTTTTATGAATCTGCAACGGAAAATCAAAAACAGTAGTCAGCTGGAAGAGATCATCGAAACCTCACAAACCACAATTTTTCTCTTATCTTAGTGTAGTTCTACCCATTCCTCTATGTCGCACCGCACAAAAAACATTTGCTATGTTACATTTGAAAATTGTGATTACATCCCTACTATGCACAAAGATGCTTTATAGAATTCACGACTGCATGCAATAGTTTAGACTGGCAAGATCTGCCACATCTAAGATGGTAAATACACTGACGTATCCCAGCAACGTTCCAAAGTGATCAATGACACATGTACGGATACTCAACATATTATTGCAGGATTCGTTCCTGTGCAGGAAAAATATTTGGAATGCGTCATTATTACGGTGCTCGTTTCAATGACGTCTTTATGCATTGGATATAACTATTCACGGGGGATATACGTTCTACACAAAATAGCACAAAACCATCACCCATACAAACAATTCACAAACAAGCAGAGTTACTGAACATAGTTTTCACTCAAATACTTGCCGTCGTCTGGCAGTGAGCTGCGCATGTTGGGTTGTTGTCAAATGCACTTAGCAACTGCGCACACGTGTTTACCGTAATGCTTAGTGCTGCCGCACACTTATACTTGACACACGTCAGTGAGTGTGACGAGAGAATGTAAATTACAAATCGGAGAGGTCCTTCATTGGGAAATGCAGTCACCTGTTACTGTTACACTGCAATTATAGAAACCACCAATACGTTAACAACACACTATTGTGCAGGCCAAAATGATTATTTACAAGATAAAATGAATAGAATTAAAAAAACAAAAAAACAATCCATTTTCTCGCCAGAGAATTTAAATATTGAGTCACTTCAGTGATCTCATCCAGGTTTTACCAGAAGATTCAGAACATCACTCAAAAGATCTTAATGTGCATGGTGAAAAACGCACTCCGGCGAGCATCATGACGCAGATGGATCACGTGGTTGAGGCTATAAATGAGCAGAACAGAGGAGTCACGGAGCCAAATATTAGCACGCTCTTTCACACACGGATAGAACAATTTACATAAACGATGGAAATTGGGAGCATATCTACTGGTGCAAAGACACCCCAGCAATTTTGCACATGCTCTTCTCCGGATAGCTCCCAGCTCATTGACAGCAGAGACGCGCAGAGTTCTGGGTCCTCCAAAGTCCTATTGGCGTACAAAAACGCATCGCAAAACCTCAATTTGTCGGGGATCAAAGTAGGTTTGGGGATACTTAAAGTAGCCACGTCTCAGTGGCGGCAGGACAAGAAGACGCGCCCGGGCGCAACCACGAGACAGCCGACTCATTGTGAGATGTGCAAGAGTTCTCCACTAGACCAGCTGGCAGCTTTGCTTCTTCATTGCCAAACGCGGCGACGGCAAATAGGTCAAGAACCCCGACATGAGCATTCATTCTCTACCAAGCCTCAAAACTGTAAACGCATCGTGGTTCTTGGTGCGCCAAGAGTCGGCAAGACCTCCATCCTGCGGCGGTACTTGCGAGATGGATTCGTGGAGGAGTACCAGCCCACGTCCGAGGATTTTGTCCGAAAACTGTTCCGCATACGCGGGGAAACTTACCAAATTGATGTTTTAGATGCATCTGGGGAGAGGCACTTCCCAGCCAAGCGGCGATTGTCTATCCTTACTGGTGCGTATATTATTTATCATATTGCACGTCGTATTTCCCCATTAAGGCACTCATACATGGAAAAAAATCAGCCTCAAAAGTGAATTCTGAAATTTCGTGTCAATTTACTCACAATTTGAGCCTGTTTAAACATTTGCAGGAGGCTATTCTGTTGTATGAATGACAACAGGTGATCTTGTATCTAATAGAAGAGCATTTAAACGTCCTGCCAGTCACAGCAGGTTGTTGTCTTAGAGAGATGGAATGAAATATTTCTAATGAATAAATAAACATTTTCAGACAAATTCCTCACAGCAGCCATGATAATCTCTCATTTGATTGCTATGCTGTAATGTACCCTGTGCCAAAAATCAATTGGATAGGTACTGCCTTTGTTTTTTTACATTCTTTGTTTAATATATTGAGTGAACACAATGCCAAGCAAACAAATTGGCATTTGTGTAAACATACAAAGATTTAATCACATTTAAAATGAACAGAATCAACAGTGTAAATCTTGTCTTTTTAGGAAATTGTTGTCAACTGCCGTTTTAGGAATTGAAGGGTAGAGTCAGTGGCATGCGACTACAGTATGCGGCATTACACAATTATATTAAATAATTGCGCTTCTATTTGACTATATGCGTAACTAGATTTGAACAGAAGTCAAGCAAGTATTGTTTCAAGCTATCATATTTTCACATAAAATGAAATGAATTTGACACCCATGATGAAAAGTGTAAATTACTAATTGAAAGTAATAAATCCATATTGTTGTTTCTACAGGGGACATTTTTTTGCTTGTCTTCAGCGTGAATGACAGAAGCTCCTTTGAAGAAGTGTGCGCTCTCAGACGGGAGATCCTGGCAGCCAAATCCAAACTAACTAAAGTCCCACACAATTTTACTCAGCAGAAGCTCCCCTTAGTGGTCTGCGCTAATAAAGTCGATCTCCAGGAAGGTGAGAGGGAAGTCTCCTGTGCAGAGGTGCTCCGTGCTCTCGGTGAAAACTGCGCCTACTTTGAAACCTCAGCAAAGGACAGCACCAATTTGGAGAAAGTATTTGAGGCTTTGGCAAAGCGAGGCGGACTTCCGGCTGAAACTGGACCGTCACAACACCGCAAATTGTCACTCCATTCATATCAAGCCATGCGCACCGGTCACCTTCCAGTCCAACTGATGGGGGACGATGACGCCTGCGGCCTGCTGTACCCGCTGGCCAGTAGGCCGAGCTTCAGCGCTGAGCTACGACAAGTCACTGGACCACAAAGTGCACACAAGACTGGCAAAACAAAAGAAAGATGTCAGATACAGTGAGAGACCAAACACACTGTTAAAAAAAAAAAACAACATCCTCTGACATGAAAAACTTTATTTATATAGAAAGTGTGTTTTCTCGGTTGCATGTCACATGAAATTAGAATAAATCTTGAGTTTTTCTCAGTTTTGAAGAAGTCTGTTATTTTCCTTTCAACTCATTCTTTGTGTGTCTCTGTGTTTGTATGTGTTAGGATTTGTACAGAGTAGTCAACTCGTCGCTTTATTTGTCTTGTCGACCTATATCCAAATGTCACAATAGGATCACGACATGAAGCTCAAGATGCAATAATCGTCATGATATTGTGGGGAGGGTGCCCGTATAGTAAAAAAGCTCAAGTTAGTGAATAAAAACAATAAAGAAATCACTATATTCAGCAGATAGAGACAATGTTGTGTTTTAGGACATAAAAACAGCAGTGACAAAGAAATAGGATTGCCCAGTCATTTAATTGTTTTGTGTTCCTAGAGCCACTCTTAACCAGTATGCAATTAAATCTTAGTCAAGTTAACTACTCGACTCTGACATCTTTGGTGTGATGTCGACTTAACGCTAATCATGATTTTTTGTTCAGTTTTTTTCCCTTGAGGAAGATTCGGAGCAGCTTGCAGCAACCAATGAGTCTGCGTAATGAAATTAGTCACGTTAATTGATTTTAATTGTAAAATTCATACAACAATTAATCCCAACCCCCATGATTATCACAGCCCGTCGTATTCACGAGATCGAAATAAATAGATAAATAATAGTAATAGCAGCTGCATTAATGGAAACATAAAAATGCGTTGACTGGTTTCAGCCATTCATTTTAGTAGTAGGTGATCTTTAGGTATATAAGAGACACATATTGTGCCTAGAGTAAGGTGGAGTGCACACTTTAGTGTCAATTATGTACTCACAGACAAAACCACACACATTTGAACAGGTGAACAGTCATCTGTAAACAATGAGGTCACACTGCGTGCTCCCATATTGGGGTCGGAAATGCACAAGGTACACAGTTTGCGAATATGCAGCATCAAGTTTCACTGATTGATGCCGCATATGGCAAACTCAGATACTCAGAGAAATTCACGCTCAGTTCAGTCTTGTATTATATTTCATTGATGGAAAAAGAAAAATGAGGATAACGATGCTTGGACTGTGCCTATGTGCAGTATTACGTAAGATCTGTCCTGTTTTGTAATTTTTTAACTTTTTAGTTGAAGCTGTTGTGATTTTCCGCCCTGCTACCATGCAGCTATCCATCTATCAATCCGTCTGTCCATCCGGCCGTCCGTCCATCCGACCGGCCGTCCATATGTCCGTCTGCGTGTACCATTTGATTTTGTTTTTGCAATTAAAATAATTGATTTTATTGAAAAATATAATCATTATGGCTTTCTGCTGAAATAATGCAAGTCTTTCTATGATTCTTTGAGCAATGACTATTTGTCTTTTCCTTTTTTTTAGGTGTTTTTGATTTTGTTGAGCTCATCAGTGTGTTCTTTCTATTAAAGAATGTAACACTGCTGGATTATCTATGCCCATGTTTAATGATATAATTCTTATAAAGCAATATATTTTGCCATAAAAATTCAGTTTCTAAATACAGTACTTCTTGACAACATTGTATGAGCTTGTACAAACAGAAGATTATCCAAACAAATATTGTGTTGATTGCTTCTGGGTGCGAACCTTTCTCAGCATTTAAATATATACTTGTATCACAGACATAGCACAGATGGATCATAACCTTAACCGCTCTTTAGTCAGTATGACATCAGACATCTGGTGGAAATGTTAGCATCATTGTGAGGGTGTTGTGTTTGTCAACAGTCCATTCAGTCCTTAGTTCACAGCAGCTGGGAGATATCATTCAACACAGATATGTGGACAACGAGTCACGCAAGTATATGAAAGGGCAGCTCAATCAGAAGCAAAGAACAAGCACATACGTAAACAAATAAGCCTGCCACCTGTCAGTGTCCAACCCACTCATCTTATCTTATTAATTACTGCTTGTGGTCAATGTGTGTTTGCTATACTGCATGATTGTACTAATACTAATTTCCAATTGCTTTTTTTATAGTACAATTATGTGCAATGTGTGTTTGTTATACGACATGGTTGTACTAATACTAATTTCCAATTGCTTTTGTTTATTGTACAATTATGTGCATTTTCTTAGTTAACTAGGTCAAATTAAAGATGCTGATGATGCTGTTGCATATTACTGGGAGTGTTGATTGTAATCAGTAGCACAAATAAATACAAAACCTAATTGGGTTTTGCAACAAAACTGTACGAGAAACAAATCTACTTTAGAGCTGCTTTTAGTGAGAATTTTCCTTTTCAGTCATCGACTGTAGATTAAAGTCATATTAAAAGTTGAATTTGAATGAAATGATGCTTTCTAAGGTGACTGGAAACTGGGGAGACTGACGCATAAATGAGAAAAAAAATCTGTGTTACATGATCATGTAACTTTTGTGTATTGTATATCACACTTTGCATGAGAACGGCATAGAATTCTAAAGTATGATGAACCATAGAGTTTCCCAGTAGAAATGTCGTTGCAACGAGAAAGCGGCATCTCAGAAAGGTCTATGAAAAGCACAAATTCCCAGCTGAGTGGGAATTCTCCTGATGCCCTAGAGGGGCCACTCCAGGCTTGACTGAAGATATTATAATGTCTGGCTTTTGAGGGGAGGGGAAGTCACCAAAGGAAGGATGTGATGTCTTCTCCCTCCCCTCTCAACAAACCGGCTCAGCAAAAGGACAAGTCAAATCAACTAATGTTAATTAGTTGAAGAGGAGGAGTGCTGGTCATGTGTTTACTTTTATAATATCAAAACATGGAAGTTGTGTTGATTCTCCAACCCTCTTAGGTTATACAGAGCGCGCTAGACTGCTAATGTGGGGATTCAGTCTCAAATTGAATTTAAAGACAATACAAGGAAATAGGAAGCCCCTGTGCTGATCCCGGGCTTCCAGAAGTTTGCCAGTCAAACAAACGGGCAAAGCTGGCTTGATCTCAATTCAAATCTGGAGGAAGATTGGCTCACTGGAAATCACACTTAAAGTAATGGCAGAAGGTAAGACAAAGATTTGATCCGAAATAACAGATTGATTGTGTGATGGTTAACTGCCCTTTCTACCGTACTTTGAATGTGATAATCAAGACAGAAACAGAAATTTGAACAATGATGAATAATGCATTTCCCTTGGTGTGTCTACATGATTATTTGACCTTTCAGCAATACCGTTGCGAGAAAAGAAGCAGAAAACTCTACCTCGATCCGATGGGTGTGGTCTGCATAACGTCGATGGTATGCTTATTCTATATCCTTATCCTTTGTCTTTATGATTATTGTGAGTCCCAAGTTGATCAACCAATTTCTTCAAGTTAAATACTCAAATACTAATGTTGCTTGTTGCTTTCCAGGCTGTACAATGTCCTCGCAATCATTGTAGTTTAGGAGATTGAATAGAATAACTTCACACTATCTTAGATATTTTCTGACACTAACGAGTTGTGTTTATTAAAATTACACTGACCAGCCACATCATTGACCACTGGCACAATCTAACAAGCAGTGTCAAATATTCCACTTTTTGAGGCATTACAGTCTATATATTGAGTCACACAGTTGGAGAAGTATTAAAGTAAAATCTTATTAATTAATTAATTATTAATTATTAATTAATCTTATTATTATTTTTTTTTTAGTATTTTATTTATTTTAATTATTTTATTTTATATATATATATTTTTGGCTCTGTGTCATACTTTTTGGACCTAATTCTTTTGTTGCAGTTATACAGAGAAACAAAAATCACAGTCAGACTTGTATGACAAAACCAAATTGAAAGATATGGTCAGGCCTAATGACCGAATCGTGATCTCCTTTACAGCTGTTGATCTGTCTGGAGGTCTTCGAATCGTCCTAGTGGGGAAGACTGGATCTGGGAAGAGCGCAACAGGAAACACCATACTTGGCCGAGCTGCCTTCAGAGAGGATCCGAGCCCGGTGTCGGTGACCAAACACTGTGAGACGCAGAACGGGGAAGTGGATGGCACCGCGGTGCAGGTCATTGACACGCCGGGCCTGTTTGACACGGCCATCACGGAGGAAGAATTAAAGTCAAGAATAGAAGAATGTGTCAAGATGTCGGTGCCGGGCCCTCACGCCTTCCTACTCGTGATCAGGCTCGGCGTGAGGTTCACCGAGGAGGAGAGAAATGCTGTGAAGTGGATCCAGGATAACTTTGGTGATGATGCATCCATGTACACCATCATGCTATTCACATGCAAAGACCAGGCCAAAGCTGACAACGCCCTAAAGGAGTGCAAGGAGCTGCGTAGACTCTCCATCACGTTCGGACGCAGATATCACGCCTTCAACAACAACGACGCAGATGATCGAGTCCAGGTCAAAGAGCTTGTTACCATGATCAAGGAAATGATACAAGACAACGGCGGGAAACATTACACAAACGAAATGTACGAGAAAGCCCAAAGCAAGCTCAGAGAGGAAGAAGAACGGAAGAAACAAGAGGAGGAAGAGAAGAAGGAGGAGGAGAGAAAAGTGTGGGATGCGGAGAGGGAGAGGCAAGAGAGAGAGAAGGAAAAGAAGAAAAAGTCGAAAAGAAGGAACATCCGTGTGGCCTCAGCGGCCGCCGTGGTGCTGGTGTTGGCTGGCATGGTGATCGCGGTGGGGGCCGAGACCACTGTGGCGCTGGCGCTTGGAGCGCCTACTCTACTCTTGGGAGTTTTATGTGGCTTAGCTGCTCTTTGGTTTTGGAAAGGAATTAGATGCAAAGCTAAATCAGATTTTCCAATATAGAAGGAGGTCAGTGCCAAGGACATGATGCACCATATTCAGCATGCAGTATTTGTTTTGACTGTAAATGAGTGAAGTATGTTATTTCGGCATCATCCATTTACAGAATTAAATCATTTTCACCGAACTACGCAACGACCTCGGGATACGAACTCTCATTTAAACTGTGAACGCTATGATAATTCTCACCTTTAATTTACAGTGTGAATCTAAATAAATGAAGCACATTACAGCAGCTTTATTCAAGTGTCACAACTGTGCTAAATAATCATTTTAGTCGTATCCTTTATTGAAGCAGTCATGTGCTGTAGTTAGAAACATTACAAGCTCGCTTCCCTTAAGGAAATGAAAGACAATGGCTAATGTCTGTCGGCCGACA
Source organism: Syngnathus acus (assembly GCF_901709675.1). Classification (NCBI taxonomy): domain Eukaryota; kingdom Metazoa; phylum Chordata; class Actinopteri; order Syngnathiformes; family Syngnathidae; genus Syngnathus; species Syngnathus acus. Next base: position 9,298,457 of record NC_051087.1, on the reverse strand, counting down.
TTCGTATTTAAGACTGAGAGGGGAAACATCCTGAGGAGTAACCTCACAATATACGTCACTCAAACACAAAACATAAGAATGCAGGAAAAAGATTGGATTCCTGGGAAAGAGACCACTGAGACTACTATGACCTTATTCGTGACTTCAATGAGTGTGCAACAAGAGGTCACAGAATTTATCCATCACATGAAGGCCAACAGAACCTGTAACATGAATTTTGCCTTTACAAAGATAATATTGTTGATGTTATTGACATTGTCAGAAAACTATTTACAGTATTTTAAAGACATGATTTTTTTTTGGTTGTAGTGTTTCTTCCTGGTAGGGTAAGTAGAAGTAAAAAGCCTGCCACAGTTTGGCTTTAGCCACAGGTACTTCTAATCAACTGAGCTGGCAAGTAAATGAGGTCAAGGTTGATAAAAGCACCAGTTGTTTAAACTGTGGCATGCTCTCTACTTTCTGGACCTGAATTTGAAACTTCGGGCCATATATTTTGACCCGCTTATTTCTTTGAGAGGTGAACAACCACAACTTTGATCATGAACTTTGCAAGATTACCATTCTTCTTCTTTTAAACACCGTGCTTAATTTTACAAAAAGCTTTTCAAGAAAATTCAGAAAAATAAAATGAATTTAGCACAACAAATACTTTATCTTCAGACAAATGACATAATGGGTAGCCATCATTGGGATTTTCTTCTGAAGCATGCGTCTCTAACAAAGTCTCCTTGTGTTGTCATTTGTGGAATAACTTTCTGCGTGTGAGTATTAAGTATGCAGTATGACACACTGCAGCCCTCCTACACGCTTCAGCACGAGGCCTGCGCAAATAATCTGGCCAGTCATAAGAGAAGAGTCAAAGACTGAGGACACTCATATTTGACCCAATCAAAACGGTAAGAAACTTACATTTACTAGATTAATACATTTTAGAAAAGAGATTGGTTTGCTATTTTTTATCAAGTAACTTAACTCTACAAATGTTTCGTTTATTTTTATTTGTCTTAACACTTCGTACTGTTTCGAACATACTGACCCATAGGAGCGATTGGTGATAGTAAAGCAATGATAGGGCACTACTGTAATAATGAGGAGACAAGGGTTGGAAATTTGGAGAGGAAAAGAGTATAATTTTCATCTGACCCTAAAGCCCTGCCAGAAAATCATAGAGAAGTTATCAATCCCATTGTTCCTGATGTCAACTCGATCCTGTTTTTAGCAACGGTGAAACATACCGGCTTTGTTGTTGATGGCTGTGATTTGGAGCATAATATTTTCAGTACTCACATGCAATTTTTGAAGTTTGATTTTAAATGGCCAATACATGTTATCTCTGCAGATCACTGTATTGAAGAAGTGGACTCATCTGGGTGTCTTTTGACATTCACACATCTTTCCAGGACTTCTTCACGCTAAGGCTTCCTAGGGAGTTTTGTATGAGAGTTCTTTCAAAGTGAGACCTTGGGCTTTTTCCAGCAAAGATGGCGTCGACGAGTCTTCAGCTGCTGGGTTTGGTGTTAGCAGTGCTCGGCTGGGTGTGTGGGATTCTGGTGTGCGCGGCGCCTCTGTGGCGCGTGTCCGCCTTCGTGGGTGGGGAACTGGTGATCGCCCAGGTGATGTGGGAAGGACTGTGGATGAACTGCCTATCTCAGACCACAGGCCAGATCCAGTGTAAGACGTACGACTCAACGCTGGCTCTGCCCACGTCCACTCAAGCCGCACGGAGCCTCACTGTCCTCTCTCTGCTCCTCTGCATTCTGGCCCTCCTACTCGGGGTGATGGGGGCAAAATGCACCCACTGCCTTGGTGATGCTAACCAAGCGCTCAAGGATCGACTGAGCAGGCTCGCAGGGGTGCTCTTCATTGTGGCTGGTTTGGCTTTCTTGATTCCCATATGTTGGACCGCCTATGCAGTCATCAGGGACTTTTACGATCAAAATGTTGCAGCACCTCTAAAGAGAGAGCTGGGACCAGCACTCTATCTGGGCTGGGTGGCCAGTGTGCTTCTGTTGCTAGCGGGCGTGCTACTGCACGTTGGTTCTTCTCCAAAAGGAAGAGGAGCACTGCCTGTTAGAAGAGCACCAAAAGATAACCCACATTCGGGGGCAGCGGGATCAGAAGCAAAGCCACAGGAAAAAGCTTATGTCTAAGAGGTGTTTTATTTATTCGGATGTACCAGCTGTTTGAATTCTGACCGTCATATGTTTTGTTTTGCATGAACAACTCATAAATCACATCAGGATAAAAAATTAAATTCATAAATGGTTTTATTTGAGAGAATGAGGGTGTTAATTGCTGTGCTGTTTACTAATGTGTGTAGCATAAAGTGCATTTGTCAAATTTCACTCAGCCTCTGCAAGTGTGTAATGGTGACTTGAGTGGGTAGACAGCACACAGAGGTTTATTGTCCGTGGAAGTGTGTGTTGGGTGTGTGTTTGTGCATGTGTGTTCATGTCAGAGCGCGAGAGAATGAAAGAGTGAGAGAAACAAATACTGTTCTTGTTTAATCGTGATTTTTTTATTCAGGGTGAAGCAGTCGAATTGTCATTACTTTAAATTATTTTTTAGGCTTATTTTCACTCGTCATTATTTTCCTTAAATTGTGGGCTTTTTTTAAAAAATAGGGTGCTTTTAATATCATTTTTTAGTTAACACAATGAAAGTGTTATTTGCAAATGTAGATTTGAGCTATATTACTTTAACAGAAATAATTCTGAGTTTTTCATATTATGTATTAAATGTAATAAATATTTTTTGTTGGAATACATCATTTAATCAATTTATTAATTTATCTAACATAAAATAATATTATACAAAGGGACTGTTTAAATGTTTTTCTTTTCACTACTAATGTCCGTGCATCAGTGGACCTGTATATACAGGAGTCCACATAGATGCAGTATGTATTTACCCGTTTGAAATCCAATATTAGTGTTATTTGGACGTTTGGTATTGTCAAGACTTGCAGTGTGTTCTTCATTTGTTGTTTGTGCACCACAGATTATATCACTAAAAATTAGCACCTAATAAAACATGTACAAACATATCTGTGTGAGTCCGCAGTGATTTTGAATAGTTCTGAAAACAACAAAATTGTTATCATTGCATCACTGCATATTTTCATTTATGAGGAACGGTGTTATTTTGTCACATAAAAGCAGGCTGTCAAAGACCGAACAAATATACAATATAATTTATGCACATCTGAATTTGAACCAGGAATAATAAATTACTGTAATTATCAATTGCGACACACGAGGGCAGCAGACACCAAAGCTGAGCTCTCCAATTGAAGTTGATGAAATAATTTCATCACTACAGGTGAAGGATTGTGCACAGAAAACAGCAATGCCAAACATTGATGCACAGGTTAACTGGGAGGACTGATAGAGCTAGTATGGTAAGTTGGGGATGAACGACCTATAATAAGAGACGAAACCAACCAACTAACTTCCCCCGGAACTTGACTTTGAACAGCTCACATTTCTTTGGAGTCAGTTTAACACCATGCTGTTTATAACGCTGGAAGACAAGGCGTTAGCATCATTTAAACTCGAAAGCGAAATACTATCAAACCAGCAAAGAATTTGATCAGAGAGACCAATATCAGTACATTTCTTTGTCCGTAATGTGTAAAATGCTTGAGATAGTCTATGTAACGGGCTCCACAGTTTTTCAAGCGGATCATGTTTCTAACTTTTACAGCTGCAATCATTGTCATGTTTTTTTCCTTTAAATATATCTAGTAATGATGTATTTATGTATTGTTGTAAGCAGGGGTGTAGCCAGATATTTTTCAGTGGGGTGGCCAGAGAGAAATGCCTCACTGAGGGGGCCTCTTGCCATACATGTGCGGACTATGAATATTACCACTCAGCTGTGAAGATTCATCATTTTAATGATGCACAACCTTTTACCACACATTGGCTATTTTACACAAACCCATATTAAAGTTACTCTATTTAAGGATGTCTGGCATGTCTGAGCATAGGTTGAACATCTCTAACAATGCAGAGCACAAGGTCTTTAGCTGAGACATCGCACACAAATGGAAGCCCACGGCAGGGTGGAGGGCATGCCCCTTTAAGATTCTCAACACAAGACCGTGAAGTGTGTGACAAGTGGCATGGGCCTACGTGCGTGCATGCGCGTGTGTTTGCATGTGTGTGTGACCAGCGAGGTCTTTGGCACGACTGTCAAGGGGAGGGTCGGCAGCTCCAGCTTCCACGCTGTCAATTGGCTGCTCCGCCCCTCTGGATTTCAGCTGCTTCCTGGATCGCTGCACACCAGTAATGTGCCCTGCATGCACGCTCACTCTCGCTGTACGGCTCCATAAATGTGACGGGAGTGTGCGCGGTACATCAGGAGCCAAAGTGCACAATGTTTGAAGATTAACGAGGTTATCGGCGGGTCCGTGGACGTGCACCTACTACTACCACCACTATTACCAGTGGTAGCGCAGAGTCCACCCAAGCGGACTGACGGGGAAGCAACGAAGGCTGCCACCGCTGTAGCTGCACCGTGAGACGGTACAGGACGCAGCCATGACCGAGAAACGGATGTCGCGGTGGTATTTCGGCGGCTTGGCGTCCTGCGGAGCCGCCTGCTGCACGCATCCTCTGGATCTCCTCAAGGTGAGGTTTTAGGTGACCCCCTTTTCGTGGGGCGAAGGCCTTGCCACAGCCTGCAGCTATTTTCAACAACAATCATGATTTACAACATTCACTCTCTAATCTGGATATAGTTGACGCGAGGGATGCACAAAGTGTGTAAAGCGATCGGGTTTACTGTAACTAGTCTGTCATAGTGCACTTGGCTAAACGATCACAGGTTTCGTGCAGGTGGTAACACAAGAATAACAATAACAATAGTAATGGCAGACTGATTCACAAAATGGCCCAGGAAAAGAAGCCTAGTTAGACATGCAATGCTTTGTTTTCTCATGTGATGTGGGTGAATATTTATGCTGCAGGAATGACTATTAAGTGGACCTGTGGTATTGTATGACAAATCTACCTTTTAACAGTCTGAGTCTGAATATGGAATGTAAGAGGAGTTTGATTTATTGATTGAAATCTTTATTTTGAACAGTGAGATGATAGCAAACAAACCAAACAAACAAACAAACAAAATCTAGTCAAATTGCATGTGTAATGGTGAGCCTGTTTACTGCTACGAACAACCGCGACAAAAATAAATATTGTCAAATAAATACTTGTCAGTCAATCAAAGCTGTGCATTATCTTTGTAATTTATTGTAACCTATTGATATGTCTTGAGTTTTTTTTATGCAATATATGGGGATTTGAGTCATTACTTGTTAAGTTTTTAACTTGGCTCATGACTATTTTTGTTTTTACATTAATTTATTTATTCATTTATTTATTTATTGCGCAACATCTCATGAACTTTTGGGAATACTTAAAATATTTAGGGAAATGCCAAAAGAGCAGCACTAGCCTTAATCAGTGTGACTCATTTACTGAGCTGCAAGTATTCTCTAAAATCTTGAATCCTAAATTGATAGCAGTTTTATCATTCGTGCCTAATTGATTGATTGCTACATATGATCAATTACTGTATATCTATGCTGCTTCTTATGTATTGCTCTTGGCCTTGACAACACTAACTGGCCCCTGGGGGTGGGTGCGGTCATGTGAGGTGTAATTATTGACATGAGGCACATAATCACTAACGTTTAGTGAAGAGGCCTAATGTGGTCACTCGTCTTTTCACTGGAATTTGCTCTATGTTGGACTCTGGAACATTAGCAAAGCTGCATTATACTCGAGTTATTTTATTCAACAGCTTTGTGCAAGAATTGTTTATTTGTCATCTGTTGCACACTGTTATCCATTTAGTTTTATGGAGGCTGTCACGTTGCATATTAAGACTGTAAGAGACAGAAGAAGAAGAGTTAAACCAAATCTGCTTCGTCAACTTTTACTTGTCTGGTCCCTGGCCATCTTTTTCCGGCATTCTTCCAAAGTGCAGGGAGGTTTTGTTTCACTTTGCCAACTTCTGAAAACCAATCAGAGGACAGTGGGTTTGCAGTGAGGAGGGGGGCATTTAAAGAGACATGGGCTTTTTGCAGCATGTTAAAAGTTGTTCTGAGAAAAAAAAATAGCAGTTGTAGGGCAAAAATAACTGTTACATTTGTGACACGGTGAAGTGTAGTTAAGCAGTTAGAGTTATAGACCAGGAGAGTAATGTGTCTCGGCTGCTCAAAGTAAATATACACTTCACAGGAGAAAGTATTTATCTTGGATGGAATACACACCACATGCTGTGTTTTATGGATGTAGTAAAGGCACATGCACCCGGCTTCTATTTTAGTAAAGAGCCCTATTCAGTGTTTCTATCTATTATACCCACAAATACAAAACCTGCAATTTCCGATCGTAAAAAGATATAATGACTTTTCATTTCAATCTGACTTGGTTTAAATATCTGTAGAATTTAGATCTATCCGAGATGACCATTATGATTGTCAGCAATACTGCTGTAAAGGCTCAGAGGACTGCAAACAGAAATTCCGTTAGCAGGACAAAGGTCACATTGTGAAATTGCTGACCCCCTCAGGACATCCTCTTTAGAAAACTATGTTACGTTACTCTGAAGCTGTTACCACATTCTCTTTTATTAGGTAACCTAGTTTGCTCATGATATGATGTCAAATGGTTTGTGGTCTTTGAAAGCTCCTTTGTCTGGGAGGGAAGTCAAGACAAGGTGGCGATAACAACTGACTTAAGTGAAAGAACTCGTTTTTAATTTCAAGTTAATCATGCGTTGTGTGTGTGTTGTTTGCAGGTGCACCTCCAAACACAACAGGAAGTAAAGAAGAGAATGTTTGGCATGGCTGTCCATGTGGTGAAGAACAATGGGGTGCTTGCTCTTTACAATGGCCTTTCTGCCTCCCTTTGCAGACAGGTGCGCTATGTGCATGTTATTGCCAAGTGTTTCCTTGGTGTCATATACAATCCAATTGATTTGATGAATGAACAACCACTTACAAGCTACGTCATTAGCTTCATTTGCACAAGCTGAAATGGTCCGGCGCAGTTTCTCGACCATCAATTCTGGTTCCCCTTAAGACCATGTTCCTACTCAGGATAATGCCTGGACAATTATGTCAAGACAGAATTCCTCTGCCTTTAATTTAATTAAATAAAACCTCTTTTTAATGTAACTATCCTATTTAAAATGTAAATTTTAGTTAGGAGGTGGCGCACTGGTTAGCACGCCCGCCTCACAGTGGTCCGATTCCAGTTCCGACCTTCCTGTGTGGAGTTTGCAATGTTCTTCACGTGCCTGTGTGGATTTTCTCCGGGTATTTCGGTTAGCTCCCACATTAGAAAAACATGTATGGTAGGCCAATTGAACACGCCAAATTGCCTGAAGGTGTGTGTGCAAATGGTTATTTGTCTCTGTTTGCAAGACTGCTGGGTTAGGCTCCAGCACACCTATAAAAACAATGTAAAAAAAAAAAATCTCAAATTAGTCATACTCTCAATAGATGCAAATCTTATGGTTAAATTTGCATGACATTTGGATGTCCTAGATCAAGCGCATATTTTGCATTAGAAAAATACTTGAAAGAAAACTCCTTTAAAGAGACATTTCATAAAACGTGGATACGCACATGTCAATTATGTACCTTATGCCATCTTGTGGAAGAGGGCATAGAACCAGTAGATGAACAAAGCCACATTGATGTAAATAAATCATTTTCAAACGAATTAAGTGAAGATCTTTAAGTGTTGCATCTCATGTACCCTTTTAAAAGAAAAGAATTTCCTTTTTTTGTTGTTGATTTGTATTTTAAGGTCTCATTTGTTTCATCCTCTCCTGCTCAGATGTCCTATTCGCTGACCAGATTTGCCATCTATGAGTCTGTAAGGGACATGCTTGGAAACAAAAGCCAGGGCCCCATGCCTTTCTACCAAAAAGTCATGTTGGGAGCGTTTGGAGGTCTGTGCATGCACACCCACACCTATGCTACATTCAGTAATACCGTACAACAATCAACTAACAACATATCGTACCTTTAATAGGTTTTACTGGGGGCTTCGTTGGCACGCCAGCAGACATGGTGAATGTCAGGTAACATGCCATGACCACACTTAGCTTTAAAGTAAAGTCTGGTTATTTATTTCTAAGCATGTTTGTTTCCAGGATGCAAAATGACATGAAACTACCAGTTGAACTCAGGAGAAAGTAAGTGATGCAAATTGTCACCAAAGTATGAAATGACCTAATGTTCAACCTCTATGTGCACCTAAACGCGCTTTCTTCCATTAGCTACAAACATGCCATCGATGGGCTCTTCAGAGTCTTCAGAGAAGGTAAGATCACGGATAACGAGTGCCGCGACTGCAAAATCAAACATGATCGTTTCTGACCTGAGCTATCTCTCAGAGGGTGTGAGGAAGCTCTTCTCAGGTGCCACCATGGCGTCCAGCAGAGGAGCCTTAGTCACCGTGGGACAGGCAAGTCCAGTTACTTACTGTGCAGTCCAATTTATGCATCCCCTCGGCATCTTTGAAATTCATGTTTAATTTATTTTGTCCAACTAATTAAAACACTAAACAAAACATGACGAAAATAAAATCATTACTCATCTCTATTATAATAACTAAATTGAATTGAAGTCATTTAAAGGCACATTCATGCGTTATTGTTAAATCAATATTTAAAATGAATTGAGAAGTGGATGAAATGGTTCCATTTAAATATTAATGAGTAGTGAATGGGGCAATCAGCATGTTTGTCTGCATTATAGTGTACGTTCAAATGAAAGAGTGAAGGCTCTGAATTGACCATGAATTACCAAGGGCTGCTGTTGAAGCAAAACCATTGCCAGGGGCAAGATTCTTGTTGGTGTACGCAAGAAGTGGCATGTTGGTGTCTCTATTTGTGTCGAATGTGTCTTATTCTTTATGATGGTGTCTACACATCTATATTTGCATTGCCCTAACAAATTACTACCAGGGCCTCTTATATTCATAAAGATTCTGAGAATCGTCTTGGAGAGCTCTTAAAAATTCCTAGCAAGGAGCCTCAGCTTCTGAGTCTAAGAACATTCGAGGAGATTTTTATTTGACTTTTGAGATAATTACAGTATGTGGCTGTCAGTCTGCGACTCAGATGTGAGATGATAAAGAACCGATGAGTTATTTCACTAACCTTTTCTCCACCCATTAGTTGGCATGTTATGACCAGGCCAAGCAGCTTGTGTTGGGAACGGGAATGCTGGGAGATAACATGTTCACACACTTCCTCTCCAGCTTCATTGCCGTAAGTGTCGAGCTAATCAAATGCTTGGTCACCATGTACTCAAAGTGTATCTGAGAGCGTGCTCTTTGGTGTTTTCATGTGTGCAGGGAGGCTGTGCAACGTTCCTTTGTCAGCCTCTTGACGTTCTTAAGACTCGACTCATGAACTCAAAAGGAGAGTATACTGTGAGTGCCCACTTCCTCTTCATTCTCATCCAGTAATTTTGAACTGATCTAACCAGTGTCGGTTTACTTTCAGGGGGTACGGCATTGCTTACAAGAAACTGCCAAGTTGGGTCCCCTGGCATTTTATAAGGTAGTGCTGACACTTTTGTTTAAAAATAACAGGACTCAGCAGTATTGTTGTTACTTTTTCCTCTCTAAGCTGCACTGTAAAGTGATCTGCTGACATTGTGTGTGTCAGGGCCTTGTTCCAGCAGGGATCCGCTTGATTCCTCATACAGTGCTCACATTCATGTTCCTGGAGCAACTGAAAAAGAACTTTGGGATTCGAATTGTCTCCTGATGGGAAAGTGCGACCGGCCAGTGTTGAACCACTCTGCTGTGAACTTCAGAAGAACGGAAAAGCCATGGTGGCCTGGGCATGCTGCTTCCTCTTGCTCTACCTCGACCTTACGTCATGGCGTGAAGCGAGTGTTTGCACATTTTGAGGGATAAATACTGGAACCAGCTATTTCTGAAAAATGAAAATTCAAAGGTATGCTGTCAGGAATATTGGAATAGCCTGCTAGCATAAGATAAGAGAAACATGTCCTGTATGATTTCAGGTATGTCATGTGGTTTTAATTTCAATTTTTTTATTTTTTCTAAATTTTAGTTACAAGCCTCAGTTGATGACATTTTCATGAAAATAATAGACTTTCTTGTGACTTAAACTAATTTCTAATGCCATCATCTAGATTTAGACGAATTCTATTCATCCATTTTTGTGGCGCAGGTGATGAAAAGCATGCTGATAATAGACTGCTGTTGTAATAGTTTATGCCAGGAAAACAAATGAGTGCCAAATTAGGTCAACACACAGTATTGCCACATAAATAGCATATGTATTGTTAACAAATACAACTGAAGTTAATACGTGTAGTCAGATATGTGATTGTATGTTATTCATTCCCAGCCGTACTGACCAAATATCCTTTATTTTACATGAGCCTATTGTTTGGTATTGTACTTGATTTAGAACTGGAAGTCAAGTATTAGTCTATCCAGCTTTGTGGCTTTATTCCATCAATCTGTTAATAATTCACTAACATCACATGGTATTATAGTAATGGTACATTTGGTAAACCCCCAAATCCCCCATTTGACTTTTAAATAGAAAAATAAAAGAACCCTTTAATGCAAATGTTGGATAGCAGTGGTGCTGAATGCCTGTCAATTTAATGACTTGGGATCCGATCATTTTTGAGAGCTGAACTTTATTGAAATGCGGACTAGACATTACCTAAATTGTTCGACCCTTGAACTTTTTGGGAAATGTAAGTGTTGCTGGTTAAAAGAGAACAATAGTTTTATATGTGATAAATTGTCGTGAAAATGTGCCCGTTTGTCCGCCTAGATGAGAATCCTTGTCATGTTGCCTTACTTTGTATGTCCGCCAGGGGACAGTATGACATTGTGCGATTAGCGTCACACCCATCATCAGCCTTGCGCCTTCATCCCAGGGTATTTTTTTATTTAAAAGCCACCAGATTGACTTGTGCTGCATGTCCTGGATAATGTGACCTAAAGATCAGCCTTTCTAACCCAACTGTATGAACACACAACTGTTGCCTTCTGTGTTGTTTATGCATTTTTATTGCAAATAAGTGATCAACTTTTTAATTAAAACACTAATGAAAAGTGAGGTTTCAAATTAATATTTATGTATATCTCACTTAGCATATTCTATGTATGCCTTTTATGAATCAACTGCTGAAGCCCAGCAAAATGCACTTAAGGAAAACAATGCCCTAATGCGTAGCTGTACCCTCATTGGTAGAAAGATCATACAGTGCATGTAAATGGTTCTGTTCCAAAGGTCAGATGAACATAAAGCATCCGTCGCATGCAGGTACATTGTTAATACAGGTATAGTAAATCAGGGTGACCGCATGGATGTACTGAACTAACTGGAGCTTATTTGTGTGGAATAACTTGAACTCGGGGGTCAAAAATATTTAAACTGGTGTACACAGTACAAAGTGTAAAAAGGAGCAAAGTTGCGCAGCTGTTTAGAAAGGAAAACCTTTATTTTGAAAAGTCTAACCAGGAATTTCTTTACTCATCTTGGTTGCGATGACAAATAATGCACCCTACCTTTTTATTTTGAAGGTAGTAGCCGGGAATCCTCTTAAATGTCTTGCCTGCTCTGACAGATATCGTATTCGAGTGCAACGCGCCAAGACTCTCTTCATCAAACCCTCTGCAACATTAGCGAGTGCATTACCAGAAAAAGCGTTTCAAGACACTGAAATAGAGCTCAGAAGAGTTAATTTAATAACGACACAGGTCAGTCAGTTCAGTTTCTTCTCTTCTCTTCTCTTTCTTTCTTTCTTTCTTTCTTCTTTCTTTTCTTTCTTTCTTTTCTTTCTTTCTTTCTTTCTTTTCTTTCTTTCTTTCTTTTCTTTCTTCTCTTTTTTCTTTCTTTCTCTTTTTTCTTTTCTTTTTTTTTATTCTCCTGCACTCGGTGATGCGTCTTGGTTGCGTGCCTCGGACTGCGCCTGGTGTGTGATGGACCTCTGGAGGTGTCTGTGTCCCCGGGGTGCAAGAGGACACCAGCAAGCTTAGGTAAGAAAAAGTCTTATTTTTCATTGAACATTTACATTTTGTGTATGTTTTTAATGGCACCGAATGTAGACTACTAAAATGGAATTGCTAGATCACTTTCTATAGTCTGATTAAAACTTTGTCTAATACAAGTCCACATGGCGAAGGTTATTGCTTCAACGAGTGCTGTTTTTGCTTTTATAACAGATTGCGGTTTGCCTCGCATTACTGTACAGGATGATAGTGAAATAAATACCGTTTTGTTCAATGCCGATCATCATGTGATCATAGACGATCTATTGATGATGCAATTCCTTTTGCTTTTCTTTTTCCTCAAGCAGTACTTGATTTGGGCAGATGGTTATCATTATTTATTTTTTAATAACCTTGTCCAAGAGGTTTTGTTGTTACCCACATGGACAATAACCGGCCTTTCTGCCAGTCTGCAGGATTGTGCAAAAACTGCTGCGTTCCACCTCAAGTCTTTGGCAGAAACGCACACACGCGCTGGGAACTTATTGGTGTATACAAGTCTTAAAATAGGCGCAAAGTGCACCAATTGCCTAATGTCCACTAATGTCTGCTGAAGTTAAAAGCTAAGTTTTTGATGGAATTTTATTGATCAATAAGCAGACAGGGGCAGAGGAGTGGTGACAAAAGGCAAGCGAGTGATTGCTCCTCTGATCTCTGAGTCTATTAATGCTTGAACCAACTTCGGTTATCATCAGAGCCTATTCTATCAGCCTGATACGAGCTGTGGGACACATCTCAGTCTCATTTCTACCACAGATTTATGATGATTGATGATGATTAATAAAATTCTAATTTATGAAGCACCTTTCATCTAAAAGAAAATCTCAAAGTGCCCCAGAGGCTTTTTTTCCCCCCAGCCTATATATCTTATAATTAAAACAAAATATATATATATATATATTTTTTGTGCAGATACACACAGCTTGACGCAGACAAAAACAGGGTATTTTGCGCTGTTGTGGGAATATGAACACAGATGTCTTAATTTCCGCCACACAGAACAGCACATGTCCTTCCCTTTGAATACAGTGTGTAGGATGCTCAGTAGTCCTTGACATGGCAGAAGGCAGAAACGGATTCGCTAATGCTCTGTCTGCTGTCAATTGAACTCCACAGTGTCCATTTCTTCGAAATAGATTTTTTTTTTTTTTTTAATTTGCTGCTCTTCTATCACCTATTGAGTTAAATTATATATACATACTTGCTGGGTGGGAGGGCGAATGAAAGCCACACTTTCGCCTCTTTATTGAATAGGTCAGTCACTCTGTGCTTAATACTAATAGGAGAAATGGTATTTCTATTTCAGATCATTTCAATGGGAAATAGTGATTAATATAAAGTTAAACTTATTATCAAGGTAGCATTGAATGGTGAAATGAATGTTAAAGTACTAACCATAGCACAGGAGATGAGTGAATAGCCAGGTCGGTCCATTTTAGCAGCTCTTTAACTCTATCATATCCTCACTGTATATTCTCTATATACTGCTTCATTGTACATGCCTGACACCCCAGGTTCAACATGTAAGAGGATGTCACGGTCCACTGCTGAATAGTCGGTAATCACTCCCGCTGTTATTTGAGCTTCCCGCTGTGAAATGACTGACGTGATATAACTCATGAACGAAAGCTGCAACATCGGCTCTTGTCAGAATATCGATAAGCAGTTTGACGATTACTGCTAGAGAAGATGCCAGTCACTTCAGATATACTACTGTTCAAGCATAACAGAATAGACTCCACTATTGTACTTGCCAGTTCGAAAAGAAAAAAAAACACAGTACAACACGTAATTTCACACGAAAATGCTGTTGTAGTTCTTGCTGATTGAAAGCTGATTGTTTTGGGTTTTTTTTTTGCAGCGGCTTCGCAGCCTTGCTGATGTGTTTGGAATGTGAAACCGACTCATGTGAAAGCTTGTCCTGAATATTTCATATCTGTTTTCTTTGTATGATCTTCCATTTGATCTGCCTCTGTTCTTTATTCATTAGTGTGTCCCGGTTCTGCTTGACTGATCATGCATGAGCACTCTTGTCACGCCTCTCTTACGCAAAGTCAGTATATCATTAACAAGCGCGCAATGTTAATGCTGGTTAAAGTGTTTATTTCATTGTTGCTTGTTTACACTTAGCCATGATGAGCTTGATCTAGTCAATGATGGTGTAGTGGTGCCCATAATCAACATTGCTTCGTTTCCCATCCCGTGATGGTGTGAATGTGAGTGAGAAAGGTTGTCTTTTTCTATATGTGCCTGTTGCCTGACCGGCAACCAGGTCAGCGCGTAAGCAGCGTCCACCTTTTGCCTGAAGTCAGCTGGCACAGCATCTCGTGACCCTGAATGGGATGAACAGTATGGAGGATGGATGAATACATTTGTTGCAGATGCAGTATTAGGATTGGATTCCTTCCTTTTCTCCATTATTCTCTCTTTAGAAAAACGACTTTTTAGTGACAAGTACAGTAAAGAGGCGTGCTATGCTCGTGTGTGTATGTTCAATGCATGCGTGGTGAGAGAAGGTCTGCGCTACAAACAGAATTGTTTATTTAATCAACACAGACCGAGACTGGCCTTTGACGCATGTTGTGTCTCCCTCACACGCGCGTGCATGCATGTATGCACAGTTGCACACACATGAACACACACACACACACACACACACACACACACATGAACACACACACACACACATGAACACACACACACACACACACGAACACACACACATGAACACACACACACGCACGCACACACACACTCGTGTCTCTTCATGACAAAATCACATTAATAATGTTCCTCCTAGTCCAAAGCTGATGTCACTAATTTGTCTGTAAATGACCACAGGGAAAAGGAAGTCATGTTTGCCCGTTGCCGTGCAGCAAAGCGAAAGAGACTTGCAGGATATATATTTTTTCCACACTAGTGAAATTGAGGTGCATTTTCATATCTCTATATATAGTTATGTAAATCTGTGCCTAGGCAATCGCTGAAATTCATACTTTTACACGAGCAGAAAACTGATAGAAAAGAAGACGCAGCTCATTCAAGTCATTCACTTCCCTTATTAACAATTTCTTTTTATGGTTTACAGTGTTTAATTTTTTTTTTGATAGCAATGACATTCATGAATTACATGTTAGATATGAACATATTTTACACTTGCTTGGCGATCTAGAATTGTACTTGTGAGCACATTTGAGTCTGCAACAGAATCTCATCTTGCAACATTATGCAATTAAAAAGGGTATTTAAATCCTACAAATGACTATTTATAGCTTGTGCTTGACCCCATGTTGAGGATTACGTTACTTTCTTGCAAACGTTATCGTAATGACAACAGTTCACTTGTTGATTCTGCTTAATGCTCTCAACCACTGCTCCGTTTACCCTCTGAAATATGCAAATTAATACCGACCTGGAAAATGTTGTAGCACAAGTTCATAACAGCACATTCTGTTATAATGTAGTCAAGGCGGTGCATGTTAATGAGTTATGATGTATGCGCATGTGTTACACGTTGTTTGTTTGACAAAATTGTTACTACTCCACACAAATCTAATCCTCATTGTGCTCGCCAACGCCTCTGCCTGCCAGTGAAATGGAAAAGCTGGAAAAGCTCTGTCACATTCATGATGCACCTGCGTCATCTGTCACCTCACCTCATCTCACCTCTCTTTGCATCCAAGTCTCTCATGTGTCCTGTTCACTCCATAATAGTGATCATCTTCGCTGCCTGATGAGGAATGGCGTTATTCACATTTCCCCTTTGCTCGAAATGAACCATCTTTCTGTTCTCCACTACATTTCTCAGTCTCTCCCATTTTTCTGATGGCTCCTTTTCAAATCACCTCTTTTCTTAATTCCTCAACATGCTTTCACGCATTCTGAGCATAAATTTGATAAAGCCATTTACCTCTGATGCGTCCATTAAATCTCAAATAATTTTTCCCTTTTGAAATTAATGGAATGGCTGAGTTCTTTTGTTATGTGTTTTTTTAAAATAATGGACACAGCACTCAGTAATATTTTACTTTATAAAATTGTTCCCTCGCTGCATTACAATTTACCTTTCGCGGTCTTGCTGTTATTGGATTTTATGGGGGGCGTCAGTGTATTATGCTTTTATTCATTTATTTATTTTACTGTGTGTGAATAATACATGGCATATGGAGTGTGTCTGTCTTCTTGTGCTACTGCACTGTTTGTGTACAAATATCCGCTGCTTTAAAGTGTTATTACCTTCACATGATTTGATTTGCATTTGCCCGTTAACCTTTTCGAGAAGTGACTAAAGTTACATGCACTGCTGCCACCATAGGGGGCCCTTCATTTTTCTTTTACTATTAGGTTTCGCTTCTTTGAATGTTTGTCCTGTATATCATTCCAAATCCAAGTTGCAGTAGAAGACTCAGCATAAGTGCAACCAAGCAATGTCTGCCAAGCAATGTCAGTGATGAAACTTTAAACTTCAGTCAATACATATTTGATATATTTTTAGATATTTTTTCATTCATCCTATTTCCAAACCGCTTGTCCTCACGAGGGTCTCGAGTGTGCTGGAGCTTATCCCAGCTAACTTAGGGCAGTAGGTGGGGTGCACCTTGATCTGGTTGCCAGCCAATTGTGGCACATAGAGACAAACAAACATCCACGCTAACAATCCAAATTTGGAGAGGCCTGCTATGCATGTTTTTGGAATGTGGGAAGAAATCAGAGTACCTAGAAGAAACCCACACAGGTACGGGCAGAACATGCAAACTCCACACAGGAAGGCCAGAGCCGAAATTGAATCCCACACCTCAGAACTGTGAGGCGGATGTGCTAACCAGTGTGTCACCGTTCCGACCTAAAAATAAACAATAGAATAATTTGGGGGGGGGGGATTAATCCAGGGGCTACTTACAGTGTGTTTTGGGGCTCAATGCCAGCTGAGGCACTGCCCATCCCTGACCAACAGTATAAGAATACTTTGACATAGACATGAAGGTAGTGTGCTTATTTCTGTGGATTACAATTGGAACTTAATAATTGGCTGATTTTTTTTAAAATTTATTTTCTAAAATATATTAAAGAAGGCATATATCATTAAAAAGAACCAACAGAGGAATGGTGGAAATCTTTGGATAGGCCTGACTTAGAACAGGAACCGTTAGTTACATAGTTGGAACATGTAATTACAGTTGAAGATGTAATAAGAGGACATAATATTCTATAGTGTGAATGGCTGACATGGAAAGGCAGGTGAATAAGTGGGAAGATGATGAGAGACAAATATCAAATGCAGTCTCTGTGAATAAGTCAAGTGGGACATTTTGTACATGACCATAAGATATTTTCTCAAGTGTTTCCCTTTACTCCCACAAGACAAGATTTGAGAATGGATAATTTAGCTGCTGTGTGCAAGTATCTCCTAACTGTCTCCTAACAAGTGCACATGGATCGGATTTGACAAGTAGACATTTATACCGTCTGGGATATCACTTTTCATGTCTTTCAGTTACTCCCAGTTAATGTTTTAGTCATGCTGCCTGTTTGTTGTCATGGCTCCTGTTGTTCTGACAACCATTATTGCTCTTGCATAATGGGCACTTCCAATAATGCTGCTAATTGCAGGTCAGGTTGTAATGAAAAGAATCAAACAATGTCGGTTACGCTGAGTGAATGGAGGAATCCGACAGATCAGTGACATTCTTTCAGAATTTACACGACATTCTTTCAGAATTTACACACCTCGGAGGAAGCGAGAGAGAGTGGGGGGCACACAGAGTAATGCAATGCCAATTATTGTTTTCTCTGTTAGACAAGGCAATTATGTGAGCACTCCAGAAATATGCTGAAAATTATTCTCGGTGGTCATATTAAAATATTTTTCTGCAGCTTCATATACAAGACGTTTATGGCTAGAATAGTCATTTACCACATTAGCAATGTATGGAGTGTATTCCTGATTAGTTTAATGTCATCCTCATTGAAAAATAGATATTTTATTTAAAAAAATAAGGACATTTCTAAGTGACCCCAAACTTTTGAATGGTAGTCTTTACGAACAACAAAAATCTTTTTGTCTTTTTCTTAGGTCGAAAAACACAAAGCATAGAAATTTACAACACACTAAACGTTCACTTAAAGAATAGATAGGTACAGTAGATGGATGGGTGTATACAATAAAATTAGGTGCAACCCCAAGTTTGTGTTATCAAGCAAAATATACAAAATAGGAAAGAAGATGATATGAAATAAATTAATAAATTCTTCTCATGGAAGCAGCACATCATCATCAGATTACTAAATTAGATTTACTAGTTTAATGTACAGATCCATACATGTGGCGCATACAGCGACCGCGCTGACGAAAGTAAATACCCCACAAAAGCTTACTTTAATTTCACACATGATAGGTTAAGCTGTAGCGCTGCACATTATATTCAAGCAATTAAAATTATTTACATTGAAGCAATTAAAATGTCACATTTACATAATAATGCAATAAGCAAAAATCTTAATTAGTAGTATAAAAGTAATAGTTTTCCTTGATAATTCCCTAAGGGTGTGAATCTTAGTAAGTAATACACACAATAATACAGTCCGCACAGATGTCATTAATATGACAATAGGCTCCAGCACGCCCGCGACCCCGTGGGGACAAGCGGTGCAGATAATGGTTGGATGGATGGATTACCGTAATTTTCGGACTATAAGTCGCACCGGAGTATAAGTCGCACCAGCCATAAAATGCCCAAAAAAGTGAAAAAAAACCATATATATGTATGTAAGTCGCTCCTGAGTATAAGTCGCCCCCCCACCAAACTATGAAAAACAACCGCGACTTATAGTCCGAAAATTACGGTAATATGACAGCAAATTCAGTTTATTACATCTCACATGATCAGATGGGATTGTGCTGTGAAATGGGACCAGCTGCATATTGCAAATACTTTGTTGGTTCACATCTGCCATGCAAGCCACTGCATAATATAAATGAGATGTAATAGGTTTTGTGTTTGTGTGTCTAATGTCCATGGATGAAGGATTGTTAATTTATGCATCGGATACATGGGAACATATGCTTGAAAATTATGCGAGCGCTCCCCTGTGCGTGTGTGCCGTTAGTTAGTGGGTGCACGCTTTATCACTGCTGATTAGGTGGAAAATTAAGTATTCATTAGCTGTTAGCCACACACATGCCCACTTGTTATTTTAAGGGCCATCATAGAGTCCAACATACTCTTATGTGAACTAATCATGTCAATTATCGTAGCGCTTAATTTGTTCAGGGAGGCATCAAACATTATATTTCCCATCTCAAAGGTTTCTATCCTCATTTAGGCCTTTGCTGACATTAAGCAAGGGACGGGGTATAAACCATTCACACTTAAATTCTCACCTTTAGACAATTTTTTGATCGATTGATTGACAACTTTTATTCCGAACATTCAAATACACAAACAATACCGAGCTTTCCGTTTGCTATCAGACAAAATCCCTTCATAAAACCAAATGAAATTGAGGAAGCAAAATAAACACAGAGAAAAAAAGAGAGAGAAAAAAAGATATTCGGAAAGGATTGAGAAAAAGCATAGCTTTCGAGTTTTCAATGAATGAAACATGTATATTTTAGCGTCTCGGAAGGAGAAAACAAACTAGTGCATTTTATTTTAACGTGAGACTCAAGTGGACAGATTTTGGAGTATATTCTACAGCATATCCATTTATCTGTCTGCCTATCAATTAATTATTTCATCAGTGGGGAGATAGTCATGAGACTCCTTAATTAATCTCCAGAATTCTTTACTCCAAGACAATTTGGATAATTTTTTTAGGAACAATAGGTCCCCTTTTTGTTTGAGGAAGATGTAGCTTATTGCTAATGTGTGTTTTTTTTTCATCATAATATTCAGCATGTATACAGAAAAAGGCTTTTTTTGTCTTTGTGACTTTTATCAATACAGCAATTTCTTTTTACAACTTATTATAGGTACACAGACATCGAGAAGTTAAGTCTGAAAGCATTGAAAGTAAGCCTGCAACGTAATGATGAAGTTAACAGAAGATATTAAAGGAAAAATTAATGACCGAATTTTGTTTTCAGAAAATAAATTTTAAAAAGAATCATTAGGAAAGACATGACTCATCAAGAAAGAAATAAAACTAATGTAAAAAGTCAAATTAAATGAAAATGAGTTGAGCGGAGAAAGTGGCGAAAATGACTTGATTGAACCCTTGATAGCATTTGAGAATTAAAAAATAGCCATAAAATGGTCAGTTTAAGAATTTTAACTACTGCATACTCCATGCACTTCTCACTGCCTGTTGCCATGGTAACGCATTCTCTGACAATACAATTCAATCTCCAAGCGGCACTGATGACTAATTCACTTTAGGGGTAGAATTTTGCATTTCTGTCATGTTTCATTTAGTTTATTGCTTTTAGTTAGTATGCTTGCTCAACACAAAGTAATGGTTGACACGTTGGGTAGAGGAAAGCTTGAAGGTGATGCAGTGGTTAGGATTGCAGACGTGGAGCTGGCGGGTACTCCAACACAAGCTTAAATTTTGTCATTGGGAGGCGCACTCACTTCTTTCAATGTCACAAGCCCCCTGAGGGTAATATGTTATCATGATCAACAATGGTAGTTTGAATTTAAACTAGTGGATCGCAAACTGGAGTCCTTGGTTCCTTGCAAGCCAGCAAAATCATTTTCTTTGACGCTGGCTGGTGAATGTGTGCACACGCGGGCGCAGCATCAGAAGACAAGTTAAAAAGACCTATGGTCACACTGTGATTACAAATTCAAATCATTAGCATTACAAGGATAACTGTGGTGCCGATAGTTTTTTTTCCCCTTTTGGTGTTGGCAGGGGACGGGTCAAGGATATCTCAGCACTCCACATAACAAATTTTTGTTTTGTTTTACAAAGCCCATAAAGATTATTTTAATTATTTTTATGTTCCCTACCAAAGACAGGTGGAAATGTGGAAAAACAGATCAGAAAATACCCAAAAATCAATTATCTGGCCTTGCACCTTGCTGGAGTTCATATTTCGGGGGGGGGGGGCATTGCCTCTGCAATTCTTGTCACTACAGGTGACACATTAGTGATGAGCACATCCTTCTCTTAGTGAGGCCATTTGAATCCCGGCTCTTAAATTCATTTGCGTAGTTTAAACTTGGGCTTTCAAGCAAACTTACGACCATCGTGAGGATCAGCAGTATGAAAAATGAATGAATGAGTGGATATGTTAGCACCATAGGCGGTTGCTTGGATACAGCGCTTGAGTCATAAATGTCTTAACAACTAATATAACCAACTTTAATTCAAGAGTTGAAGTTGTCAGCTAAATATGCCGCTCATAAATGTAGAATTGCTCTTGTGAGTGTGTCAAAGTCCAGGAGAATGTTGGTCTTGACTCCTGAGACTTTGCAGTCAGTCTGCCAGTCAGACTGAAGAAGCATCACCCGCACGACAGCTTTCCTAACACGTGATGCGGTGCCGTTGGTCCAGGCACCTGATGATGTGCACTTGCTCACCTTTTCCACAGCAACACCGTTGATAGTCAGAGGGTCATGCTGGGTTTGCTTACTAGGTTTCTCATCACTGCTGATGTTGTTCCTCAGCAAGTCTGTTCTCGTTGGTCTCATCATATCCTTCTCTGCTAATTGATTGATGGCCTAACAAAGAAGGTAACAAAGTTCAGAGGTTGACGTTAAAGTTTATTTATATACACACACACACACACAACAGCACAATTACTTGAAAGGGGAAAACATTTTATATGTAGCTTGGCTTTGAAACATTTTTTTTTTTTTTGTGACACCAGCCTCGAGCCTTTCTGACACAGCTCGTATACTTTTATATTTTGCCAATTGGGCAGTCATTCACCTGCGCAAACAACCAGTAATGGAAAAGATAACCACCGCAGTTGTAAAGACGCAATTTTATCAAAATTGTGTCGTAAAAAAAGCAACATTCTATTCAGGCTGAATATTGCTTGTGGTGAACCCATTTGACTTTATGTCTAATCGTTCTTATTTTACATCCAAATCTGCACTGAGTCGATGGACCTACAAATATGAAAACAGCTTTTTCCAGTGCAATGTCACCCACACCGTTTTAAGTTTGTGTCCAACATCTTGCGTGTGTTTTCATCTGGGTACCGCGATTGTCTTATTAAACAGCACATGTGCTGTCATGTATGTAGAAATAACACACACATACACACATGCACATGCAGACAGAGGAACACACTCACAGGGACTGTTGTGTCCCTTATGTTGGCAGTTGTCACACTTGAGATTATGCGGTCAGCATTGCATGACAGACAGGACACACACTCTTATACACACATATATTCGGGTATGTTTGTGTACGTCTGTCCAAGATCTGAACTTACGTTTTTGCTTGTTTTCTGGCTTCTTGATGGACACTAACAATGTATGGAACAGGGCAAACCTTCCTCTCCTTCGTCTTAATCTTAGCTGTGTCGTTTTCCTTCCTTATCTACGTTCACGATTAACTGTTAAAAAGTTCTTCACAACCATTGATTGGACGCTTGCCTTTAAACATGACATGACACTGGTAAACGGAAAAATAAATTCCTACATTTTTCCACTGAAAGGTTCGTTTCAGTTCAGCAACAATATGGTTTGTAACAGTAAACCCTGATGTGGCTGGTGTTTTCACTGCAGGCTGTGTGGATAGAAAGCGGATAGCTGAGTCAGTTATGTACAGTGTATGCCCAGCATGACACAATGTAACCTGCCAATTAATTCAACAAAGAAGAGGAACAGTAAGCAAAAGACAACAATAGAAGATGCCCCTCTATTTATCTTTATGTGACTGCTGATTATTTTAATCTTTCCATGAGGAGTTTGATGATTCTGAGGAAACTGTGCTGATTTTAGTTTTACCAAGTTTGTGCCATTAGATATGAAAAATGATTGTGGTTCTTACTAAATTGTGTGAGGGTTCACTTTTCCTGGATATCTTGTGTTTACTCATGCAGTGCAAAATTGTATCTCCACTAACCAGCTCTCTCCTTCCACTTTGTATTTAATTAGTTATTTATTCTAGGTATATTTATTTGCCAGATTTTTGCTTCGTCTGGTCTTCGTCAAACAATTGTTTCTTGTACTCCATCTGCTTTGCTTTACGTTTGTATTTTATGCAAAAATTTTGCATAATTGTCGCAGGGCACACATAAACAATCATAGACAAACCAT
Source organism: Syngnathus acus (assembly GCF_901709675.1). NCBI lineage: Eukaryota > Metazoa > Chordata > Actinopteri > Syngnathiformes > Syngnathidae > Syngnathus > Syngnathus acus. Next base: position 9,275,161 of record NC_051087.1, on the reverse strand, counting down.
TCTCACTTACACATAAAAACAATTAAGACAAGCCAAAAAATAAAATTCAAAATCAAATTTAAAATGATGGGTTTTTTTTTTCATGGAAATGTTTAAGTCCAGTTTTGTAATCACTGCCGTCTGGGTGGTACTGCAAATCGTCGACAAAAATGTTTTATAAGTAATATGCATGTGTGCATACATACTATGCAAATGCATGAAGCTCGGCCAAATGCTGGTTCATTGATGATAACCTTCCAACAGATCACCTTGATCCACGCACACACCAATATGCACACAAAGAGAAAGCAATGTTACTGCTTGTGACCCTTCTTAGAAAGACTCATATTCGTACCTATTTTATTTCTTTCATTTGCTTGTATACACTCTTGTTGAACTTAGGCACACATTACCTCATAAATGACATTCAGTCATTGCAAACTGCAGTGCATAAAATTAAGATGTGCTCATTATGCAATTTGTGCTGTTTTTAGAACGATGTTGCACGCCCTAGGCTGAAAAGAAGCAATATCCTGAATGGATATGATGACTTCCTTAAATCACTGTTTGGGAAAAGGAGCAATCGAATGTAACATTATTGTTTGCAGTTTGGAAAGATAATATTAGCCTAATGTTTCACGGTAGTTTAAAAATTGTGATTGAAAAGCAATTGTCATTTGGGACCATAGCAACATGACTAAATAAAATTGTTGTTACCTTTATCCGTAACTATCTTATGGCTTCATCTTCTTTATGCTTTTGTGGTCCTTTTCAGTCTGCAAACAAATGATGCACTGTCAGGAAATGAGTCAACTGTAAGAACCTGTCATTGACATTTGTGTCTCAAATAAGAACTGCATGTTGTTTTGAAGAAGTAGAATGTTACAGGAGTCGACAATACCGCATTGACATTTGTCTCGAAGATGTTTTGAAGTGAAGGTGACAATTACCGGGACTGAATATGTTGTGATGCCTACGCATCGAGATGTCTATGTGTGTCTCAATGTCAAGACTGGGCAAACAAAGGTGAAGACAAACAGATTGGAACAGAATGGAATTTGAAACGTTTTAGCCAAAAATGTTTTCACACGTAAGGTGTTTTTTGCAGAAACGTTTCAGATTCCGTTTTGTTCTCCAACTTCGTATGTGAAGATGCTCAACCAGTGTCTCTAAATCATACCACGTCTCCTGTCTTCAGAGGCATAGCTGGTAAAAGTCATGTATTTTTTTTTGTAGCCATCCATTCATTTTCTTTTCAGCCTGTTCTCATTTGGGATAGCTTGGGCCTTACCTTAACCTAACTAATTAACTTTTTTTTTTTTTAAAGCCTATTACAATGTTTATTGGCAGCCAGCCTTGGTAGCAGGGAAAGACTACATTTGGAGGAACAAAGACATGATGAGTGAAGTGGGTCTTTTAAAGTGGAAAGTCGTGACTCAACTTTATACGTCAACCAATGGGGAACCTTGGCCAGTAGCATATCAGCATAAGACACAAAAACCTTTTGACATTCTTGAATGTGTGAAGTCTAAAAAATCACATCTGCCACAGTTTCAAATGACGTTCTCAAGGGATGGAAAAGTAGGCAAAAATCTGAGGGTCACATCAGACAAGGCAACGCGTCTTTATTTTAAAAAGCACATACAAAATGTACGTCAATGTGCTTCACATAGTTAAAAGTAGCCTAAAACATTTAGCAGCATTAACATAGAAAAGAGCTGAATACATTTTTAAAACCCAAAGTAAAGAAATGAAAGTAGCTTACTAAAATGACAAATAGAACATGCAGTGTAAGAGATTTTTGGAGAAAGGTATTTTAAAAATGCTTTGAAAGACGTTAATCATAGGTATGGATTTATAAACATGTACTTGGTGCTGAACTCACTTCACATTTGTGCGCAGCATAACAGCTAAATGTCTTGCTTCACCATGTTTGCTTTGAACTCTGGGCTTAACTAATTGTCCCAAGTCTGCAGACCTCAGAACTCTACGTTCTTTATGTTTCATGATCATTTCTTTAATTTAATCAGGACCTAAACCATTAAATCATCTTACCAGCGGCGTGGGGCCTCCAAATTCTTCTCTGCTGTTATTTGTGATTCCCATCCGTGCTGTCTGACAACTCGCTCCCCACGGTGTGTACAGGACCGACAGTGAAATCGGGCCCGGAGCACCTCATGTGTGGGGCTTCCTCCTCTGTGTTCTCGTCCCCACCTTCCTTCATCCTCCCAGCTTCAGTGGGATGTCCCAGGTGGGTCTCCTCTTGGCCTTGCTCGTGCTCTGCAGCTGCACAAAGGTACGACCTCCGTCCTGATTCTGAGCTCCACAATCCCACTCGAGCGAAGGTCAGGACATTAACCCTTGCCACAGGTGTCTTCAGCCACATCCCTGGAGCGTCTGAAGGAACAGTGGAGCAGCTACAAGAACCAGTGTTTAGACTTTTTAAACTCTGTACCCCCCACAACAGGTGAGCCCTTCTCTCCCACTGCTTTGGAAAGAATGCAGACGAATGCAACGACTGCTTTTGCCAATTTAACGTGCTGTGATGCCAGCAGGGGCAGTGTGTAATAAGACCTTTGACCAGTATGCCTGCTGGCCTGATGGACTCCCTGGAACCACAGTCAATGTCTCGTGCCCTTGGTTCTTGCCATGGCATTATAAAGGTCGGTGTTTTCCTGAATGGCATCAAAAGAAATGTGCGAGTGTGTGCCATCTTTGTGCTCAAAGGTGAAGGCGGAGAATAATGAAGACAGCAAAGGAATCAAAACAATTGTTGATTGATGCTGTTGATTTGCATTAGAGAACAATGAAGACAGAGAGAGAATCAAAATATTTACGGTTAATTTGCATAACTCATTAATTAAAATGAGCCTTTGTTTAAAAAGCATTAGTGGATCAAGAGTGACTAAATAAACAGACTACATTCAGGATCGCCATATACACCATATACTTCCGATTTTTTGTGTCAAAGCTGACACCCTTTGAATAAGAATGACAATGTTTTGTCCTTCCACAAAAATAATCCACAAAAAGGATGAATGTATACTCTTCTATGTACATAAGAGCCCTATTTTCATAGTCAGCTCAAGTTAAGATGGTTTTGCACATGGGTGGTGTTTTCGTCCTTTTGATTGTTTTGTTGACATGCGCAGAGAGAAATGGGCGTCGTTGTGGGAGATTTTCTTCCCAGTCAGTGGAAGTAGATGATGTACAATTTTAAATATTTTTGTGATAATAATGAATAATTCTCTGACTAAATAATTGTACTTGGGTAATTATCCGCGGCACATGGCAATCAGGGACACTAGGATGTGGCACAGTGGTTGGGAATCACAGAGCGACACTAATTAATTCTCTGTAAGTGGAAAAACAAACGATTTTATTCTTCTTAATGCAGTTGGCTTATTTCTTCCGACTCTGAGCTGTTTGAGAATAAGTAGCGGCTCTCCTTGTCCTCCACTTTCTTGACTTCCAAACATTAACAGTGGAATCTGTTTTCTATTTTGTCACCAAGGCCAGTGTTTTGGGGGAGAAGCAAGGACAGAAGATGACAAAACACCCAAAAATAATGTTCTAAAATGAAGACTTTTTACAATTTTTTTAAGGTCATCTTTTTCTACATGTGCCCTGAGATTGACTGGAATCCAGTCCAGGCTGTAGTCCCAAAACTCACAGATAAGATTTGATTTCTTGGAAACCTGAGCAGGATAAGTGCTATAGAAAACATAATACTTGGATGGATGGATAATTAACTTTGAAAAAGGGTCATCTCTTGTCCGTGTCTTTCATGAGCATGGACAAATGTAGCAATTGAGTAAGTCCAGAAAATCTGAGTTATAGAAATGAAGGCTTTCTTTCACAGTTGCACGCTTAGTTTGTGTCGGTCCTTTTGAGTCAATGTGGCTGAAAGGAGCCCAGAGCTCATATAGAGACTATTGTTCTCATGTCATTACCTAATCACTTGGTCAAGCTTCACACTATGGTGATGATGAATATGCTTTTGAGTCGATAAGTATATATAATTTCAAGGACTACGTCTATATGATGATTTTGTTTTTTTATGTTAATGTTTTCATGTGTTTTATCTTTACTTTAAGTTTAAGTGTTTTCATAAAATCCCAGTTGACTGTTCTATGCAAAACTACTGAATATTTAAAAATCTAATACAAAAGAAGTTGAAATGTTGTATTGATGCAATCAGCCACATAAAAAAAGAAAGAGACCACCTTGTTTGCTTCAATGTTTTGTTCATTTTATTGTTTGGCGCCACTAAAAGTATATCAAATGTGAACTGCGTTAAAGTATCGTTTTTGGCATTACATTGCCAAGCTAATTGTGTAAGAATTGATAAAGTGATTTGGGTTTTAGAAAATGTCTCAATCAGCTCTTAAATTCAACTCTCTTGAGCTATTTTTATTATATTGGTCCAAACAAACGTACGTTTAGTTATACAATGCTTTTAAAATGAAGATTGAATTGAAGGAACAAGGGTGGTCTCTTAATTTATTGTGGGGGTCCTCAGCATGTACGTATGTGCTTGTTTGAACAGTCCAGCAGGGTTTGGTGTACAGATTCTGTGGCAAAGATGGTAGATGGGCCCAGAAGAATACCAGTGAATGTGAGGATGACCCTGGCCAGGTGAGTGCGCGTTCGTCCGTGTTACAAATGATGCATGCTAATGTGTGGCTTCTTGAACTGCTTTAAGGCAGTTTTAAATCACAGATGGGCAGCTAATATTAGGACAGGGTAAAGTCTATGTGAAATTTTGTTCATACAGCTCTTTTCTATGCAGAGTAAAAGCTTTGCATGATGATAAAGCCCCACCTCTGCTTTGTTTACAGCAGCAGTATGGTCGCATCCTCAGTCAGTTTCGGATCATGTATACTGTGGGATACTCGCTTTCTCTGGGAGCTCTGTTACTGGCCCTGGGAATCCTCATCAGCTTCAGGTAAATTATCCAGTGGAACAAAACAAGTGTAGGAGGAAGAAACAGTCATAAAATCATAAACATTAGCCAGAACAATGGAAGCTAGAAACTAATCTTAGACGGGAGTCAGGTATGAGGACTGAGAAAGTCGTGCTACATCCCACTAGATAGGGTTGCAATGAGAAGAAAAGTGACAGGATGAGTTGAACCTTGTCACACAGTTTCAACTCTACACCAGGAAGCTGCACTGCATGAGGAACAACATCCACATGAACTTGTTTGCCTCCTTCATCCTGAGAGCCGTGTCCATTCTGGTCAAAGATGCCTTGCTGACTCTTACGTTGGACCCCACGGGCAGTGGTGAAAGTCGGGTTCAAACCTGGATCAACATACCGGTTAGAGAACTCGCATCACAGCAGCCTCTAGGAGAATTTGATACCTTGGCAGTTAAGCTCATTTAATGACATTACAAGGAGATAAAATTCACTTAAAGCACTTTGGTCAATAAAATCAAGGGTCCCAATGGAGAGGAATTTATAATAAGCATCAAACAAAAATAACAAAAAATCATCTTGGTGTAGGATTGACTATATTTAAAGCTACATTGGAAAAGAAAAAGACCATCAAATAGCAAAAAAAATTAAACGTTTTGACCATTTGAACTATTTATAGCACACACACATTTATAATGCATACATTATTAGTGTTGACAGCAGCCCTGCTTGGTCCACTAATAATGTAGACCACTTAAATAAGTGAATAGGGGTTGCCATAGCAGTGACAGTTTGCCTTTTTGCTGCAATTGTATTTTAATGTAAATTTTTCCTATTGTTGTTTTTATTATGTAACTATTCAAACAAGAACTGACATGTGCACACTAACACACACACACGCGCACTGCAACCCCAGACACACAAACACACATTCTTTTGAGATCACACTGAAATGACCATGATCATGAGGCAATTGACTCTGATAAATGAGCAAGAACAAAATGAAAGCACAAGAGTGAACATGGTTGCAGTTCTTGTCTTATTTGTCCCCCACTACTGTGCAGGCTGTCATGTGGTGTCGGGGCGCTATGGTGATGATGCAGTACACCGTGATGGCCAACAACTATTGGCTGCTGGTAGAGGGCATCTATCTGCACAGTCTGCTCGTCATCACTGTGTTTAGTGAGAAGAAGTACTTTTACATTTACATGGCCATCGGTTGGGGTAAATAGCATTTTTTGGCATTATCACATGATAATACTCTCTGAGTCATCATTAACTGGCATGGTTATGTATCATATAAACTGGAGTAAAACTATTTTGGGATTTTTGGTAGGCTTGTAAAATGCAAGTAGGCCCAGTAAAAAAAAGTTCTTTAGATGAGGGCTAATCGATGATGTGTCCCTTTTTATGGCTTTATAATGTTTTTCTTTAGATGATCCAACCCTGACATTTCTCTTTCATTCTCAGGAGCACCACTCGTATTTGTTTCGCCCTGGATCACAGTGAAGTACCTCTATGAGAATGAAGAGTGAGTCATGTTTTTCAATGGGATTGTATGCCTCTCTAATCTACCTTTAGGAGAAATGTTAATTTCATGTATGCACAGCTCCTAGTACTGAGACACCGACTAAAGCGTGTCTGTGTTTCTTTTGTATGTGTGTGCATGCCTACGTGCGTGTGTGCGCGTTTGTGTATTTGTGTGTGTAGGTGCTGGGAGAGAAATATTAACATGGGATTCTGGTGGATCATTCGTTCCCCAATATTGGTTGCTTACCTGGTAAGTCTATTCACTGTGTCTATCTTTGTTTTTGTGTGGCAATATGTGAATCAAGTACAGGTGGCAGGAAAAAAAGTACCGTATTTTCCGGACTATAAGGCGCACGTAAAAACCTCAAATGTTCTCAAAAGCTGACAGTGCGCCTTATAGTCCGGTGCGCCTTATATATGGACCAAATTCCTAAATCTAAACTGGCCCGAAGCATTGTGTCATGAAATCAATCATAAGTGGCCCGCTGAAGACTATGAATCATGAATCAAAAAGACTATGGATCATTATTTTGTGATTATAAAGTAATTTGTTGCGTCTGAAGTTGAAATAAAAAAGATAAAATGGAGAATGATTTGATTTGGATTAAAAATCTGACATGATGCATTAATGGTGCGCCTTATATAAGGACAAAGTTTTAAAATGGGCCATTCATTGAAGGTGCGGCTTATAGTCCTGAAAATACGGTAAAGCGTTTCCTTAGGAATCAGGTTGAAAATCCTAATTTTAATATGGTGTTGACATTATAGGTTCTTATTATTTTACGTATTGAAGAACAGGTTTAAATGGCATTTTAACATGATTACTGCCATGTGACAAAACAACATTTACAAATCATTACGAGGTGGCTATAATGATATAATCTCAAACTGCTACGCTTATAATCAATCTTCTTGTAATCAGACTAATGATGATATGTTACATAAGGAAATGGACCAAAGTAACGCCACACACAGCAAAATGGGCACATGCACACACTCACGTACTCACACACACACACTGCAGACATCGTCAAGCACCCTCTCTGAATGACAACGCACATTAATTGATAGAAAGCGCATGTTGTTAGCTTTCCACTTGTGTTTATGTTGGTGTGTTTATAACAGATTCAAGATTCAATGTGTTTTTGTGTCCACTTGACCAATCACGTTTCGAGCGTTTCTAGGAAGTGTACCCGAACAACATTTCCCATGAAAGGCACAATTTTTACACACAGACTCACATATGAAAAGATATTTTCCAGTAATTAATGTAGTGTGTTTTTCGAGATCATATGGACTGTTAATGAGTATTTGAGTATTTACCCATGTTGTTATTTTTCTCCATGGTAACTCTGTGTTTGCGTACGTGCAAGTGCATTTGTGTTGCATGTGAAGCTGGACAGGAAGTACTGGGAGTAAGTGTAAGTGTTATAAAATCAAAGTAACCCAGATACAGTCACCGTCTCTTGTCATTGCAGATAAATTTCTTCATTTTTGTACGAATCATCAAAATCTTGATGTCTAAACTCAGAGCTCATCAGATGAGATACACAGACTACAAATTCAGGTTAGATTTTTTTTTAATGTAATTTCAGTTGAAACACGTCGACTTGCAAATTGCATACAATTGCTGTATAATGAGCCCCTGCTATTCATGGGGGAAAGGGATTGGACCAGACCATGAATAGTAATTTTTCACAAATAATTGACAACTCCCTAAGAGTGATATCAGATGTAGATATAATTGCCTTGGAGAGATGACCACTGGCTTGCAACAGTGAGCAACAAGGCAACATTCCAACAAAAAACATGCAACCGAATTCAAATAAAGAGGATAAAACATACTATTCCTAACTAAGGCCTATATTATTCTGTTTGTGCTTAAGTCTTTATTTTTTACGCACCTGGCTAGCACACCTTGAAGTTGTGGCTATTCTTCCATCCAGACATCTGACACACCTTCCTTGCGTAAGTAGGACGTTTTTGTACGGCCACCAAAGAGGCGTGATTCCGTGAAGGTGGCCCCAATTTCCAGAGCGTGGAGTTTCCATGAGAGCTGTGAATTCCTTAAAAATGCATTTGTTAAGTTAAATTTTAGTGTGAAATTAACTTGCATTGTAGATCTAGAAGTTATCTTAATGGTCACAGACTGCTTAGAGGGAGCATCTGTTTTTGCATTTTGCTAAATCCAATAACAATAATAAGATTCAAGCTGTGCTCATGACTGAGCGCTTGTTTAGAGCAACATGCATTTGCACACATTTGTGTTGCTCGTGCCTCACCCGTGGGTGAGGCACTTTAACGGATTTCGATCAGCATAGATTAAATGAAAGCAAATGATTCAAATCTGACTAATGGCTCCATTACAAGGACTCCAATTATTGGTGAGCAACGCGTTCAAACACCCAGCCTGCAAAAAGGTGATACAAAAAAAGTCCCCCAGCACTGAACTCTTCTTTTTTTCGCCATAAATGTTAATGTTTGGCCATGGACATAATGTTGTCGGGACACATTAGTGCAGTCGGTGAACCCCTGAGACGCTGAAGCTCGAGTCAGCTGATCGGCGGGTGACAGCTGCCACTGTGACAGATGTAATGACTCCAAACATTCAATATGATGTTTCACCTTGGGGCGCTGGCCTTACTCAGCCTCTGGAGTGTGCAAGAGGAAAGGCACCTCAGTCTATGAGAGAAGGCGGCATCAGTGAGATATCAAGAGGAAAGATCAAGAATGCTCATTTCAGGGTCACTCCCTTTATTTATAGTGTATAAGTAACACACTTAAGTCCACGGGAGGATCTGAGCATCCAGAAATGTGTGCAGCTGTGCGCCTTTCCTGACTTAAGCACACACGAGAATGTACCCCAAATGGCACGCAGCCAACAGCTGTAGCCTATCTTAGTATAGTACACATGTATTAAATGGGAACGACTAACCTGAGCCGTGAGGCATGCTGGAATGCCTCAGTCTTGCAGACGCTTCAATGGTTTAGCCCACAAATATAAAAAAACAACTATAATCCCTAAACACTTAAATGACACTACATACACTCGTATCTTTAACATTGCTCTGCCTTTCAAAATGCAGTGCCGCAGCGATCCGTCTGATCCATCCTGTTTTTTCCGAACAAACAAAAGTATCATCTCACAATATATATGTCTCAGTAATCATGTCCTAAAAATGTACGTTATAAAATGAAACTACAGCCGTCATGTTCTGTAGATGTAAAAAGCAGGATTACGGAGGATTTACCGGTTTTCATCACATACAAAGATGATCTTGAAATATTATTGGCTTACTACCTGCTTTCAGTCTTTTAGTGTTTCTCCACCTTGTGGCCAACACTGGAATTACACCAAAAATGAATGTGGCCAACAAGAAAAATAGTTACTAAATACTTACTAAAACAAATTTGTGAAATAGTGGGACTATGAACCAACAATGTAGCCTGTTTACTGTACACCCTTCAATGTTTGTATTTTGGTCCAGATTAGCAAAGTCCACCCTGACTCTTATCCCTCTGCTGGGGATTCACGCCATTCTCTTCACCTTTGTCATCGACGAGTCCGTCCCAAAAGGTTCCATGCTGCGCCTGATACGGCTCTTCTGTGATCTCCTGTTCAACTCCTTCCAGGTCCGAAGTAGTACACAGTCGTAAATACACTACTACAATATGGAGGCTTACATTTGGTCAATGAAATTCTATGATCTTGCCAAAAAAAAAGACGGAAAGTTATAGTGTATCATTTCCATTGCTGAATTTATTTTCTGAACAAGCCGAAGGGAAGAAAAAAAATTCTCGCACTCGCCAATTCTACTTTTCTCCCCAGGGGCTGCTCGTTGCCATCTTGTACTGCTTTGTCAACAAAGAGGTGAGAAAGGTGATCATATACTGAGGGCCTGAGGCTGTCATTATCACCGTCCTTGGTTTTTGTTGTTTTTTTCATCTTTGCAAGCTTTGCTCTACTTCCGCCTTCACCACTAAATGGGACAAGCGTATTGGCATTCTAGTGATCACTAAACTTTGAAATGTACCCTTTGACTAGGAACATCCATCCACTTGAGTGTCTTATTTAATCTCCCCCATTATGTGAACATGGCTCTTTGCCAGCGGCTATCAGCAATCCCATCAGCAATTCCATTATCCCCCAGGTGCAGTCAGAAATGCTGAAAAAGTGGAAGCGGTGGAAGCTGGGTAAAGATATTGACGAGGAGTACCGACACACCCACAGCCAGACGCCACACGTCAAAAGCGGCAGCATCGCCACTGGAAACCTGCCTGATCTCCTTGACAATAACACCAGTGACCCGAGTGGGGGCTCATTGGGGACACCTCAACACAAAAAAGCTGACAGAGGCTCATCCAGCCCCACAGCGACTGATGAAAACCGCCAGTTGGTCGTGTCCTACAGCAACAAGATGGGGAAAGTCAGCAAACACACCTTTCACCTCTCCTTCCTTCCCCAGCGAGGCTCCGCCAGCCATGCCAGCAGCACCCCGGAGGACCTGTGTCTAAAAGAGAGGGCGCAGTGCCACTCTTACCCATTGGAAGGAAAAGAAACCAATGTCTGAAGATTACATGAATGTGCACTGATGCTTTTAAACCAATGAACGAGTTAAAAGGAACATGTAATGGTTTGAGAAAAAAAATAAACAAGACCTGAGGGACATGCAGACAAATTGATGAGTCCAACTAAAATCATGTGCGTGACTGCGTTAGTGACGGTGTACTTTTAATGTTGTCGGAAATATGCTTCTGTTGTATGTGTCTTTGTTGCATTGGATTTGCATTTGTGCTACTCGACAACACGACTCTCTCAGTATCAATGCCTTTGAAAAAGGTTGATGGACTACAGCATGCATCACTTGAACGCATCAGCACTTAGAGCAGTCCTTAAAGTATTACAGCAGAATGACTACTAGCGCATTGTTTAAATGTTTTTTTTAAGTGACCAAAGCCAAATAGGTGGAGAATTATGTATACATGTGTGTTGTTCAATGTATTGTTACATTTTTCAATGTTTTATCTATATTTTGGTAAATGTATAATGGTGAAATATGGGTGTAATGTTTGACTGTACTGGCTGCCACATCTAGATGTTTTGAAATGGTGTCATTTTCACTCAAAGACAATACCTAGTATCATGCTGGCATTGTAAGATTTGAAAAGCAATGTAACACAAATTGAGCGCTTGTGTTGCAGTTGGTGATGCTGCTTTAAATCACCAACATCATGCAATTCTGTCATCGCTCACATTTTCACCTCTCTATTTTATCGGAAGGATGCGCGCACATGCATAATTGTACGGAGCGCGTTTGCTCAAAAGTCCTTGCACAATAACTTTCCATTGTAAGGGGAAGGCCATGCATTTTGTTGCTGCTGCACTAGCAGTTCTTTTGAAAGAATAGCACCGTCACTGACGTGATCTTTGTACACATTTTCTTCTTCCATTGAAGCAGAATGTGCCACGTGTAGCCAATGGCTTTTTTATTATTTAAAAAAATATATATATGAGTGAAAGATGTATTTATCTTTTATTTTTTGTTTTTTATTTATTTTCCTTCAGATTATATGGCAAAGATTAATTTGTTGTACTGGAGTATGACAACATGGAATTTAGTCTGTAAATATGTATATAGTGGGTAAAATAAAATATAAAAACAAATGAAGGATAGCTGACTCAAGTCTTAAAAAAACCACTTAACATTTCAAAAGTCAGATGAGCCTGAAAACAAATTTAGCTATGTGAAAACAGTAGTAGTACATGAAAGTCGATTTTTGTGTTGGATTGTGTCTCTGTGCGTTCAATTAAATGTGTTCTGGGCAATAAAACAAGTGTATTCCAAGTGTATTTCTTTTCTAAATAACAAGATGCTATGGTAATGATTATTTTCACAACAGCTGACAAATGGATGGTATTCATTAAGTAGTAAATCTAATGTGTGCGTGTTCTCGTGCTTAGCATTGCAAAATCTATAAGCTGGAGAGGATAACCGATGATTTATTAATCATATGTTCTATTTGAAAACATTGCAGTAAGCAGGCTTGGGTACGGCGGTCAGCGAGAATCAACTGAAACTTGTGATTAGCTACCATGTCACAATTTATGATTTAGCAAGGAAGTGTCACGACTCGTCCCCGGTTGCTTTAGTATGTTCTGTTACTATGGTTACTGTTCGCGTCGCCCCTCCCCTCTTGTGTTACCTCAATCAATGTCACCTGCCTCTTGTTACCTGTCTTGTATTTAAGTCCTGTCTGCCCCTCACTCCCGTCGGATTGTTGATGTCGTCTCATGTCTTCTTGTTTCTTGGTTCCTCTTTGTCGGTTCTCTTTCGGTTAGCCAGCCAGTCTGTCGGTCGGTCCGTTGAGTTATGTTAGTTTGCCGGTTCTGTTGGCTTGTTGCCCTTATCCTCCCTTCCAACTACCTTTTCCCTTCAATAAACCCTGGTCCAAGCTGCATTTGGTCGCCCTGCTCCGTTCCGTTTCGTGACAGGAGGCCAAGTACTTCTCTTTTTTTTTTCCAGAATTTTGGAGAGAATGTACTACTAACCTTTGTAACATCTTACTCTGGTGAGTGGCCTTCAATGTATTTTATGTATTGAATGTGAGAGATTTGGAGTTGTTTGGAGGTGATGCAGTGGAAGATAAAGCTAATGTTCTTATTTTAGTTTTAGCAGTATTCGTTCACTGTAGTATTCATGGCATAATTTTTAAATGTGACAATTCGGATAAATCGACCTGAAAGTGAATTTCAATAGGTTGGCAACTCTGGTTAAAGCTCATTTTGGGACTTTATTCTGTGACGTGATGGTGTTAGTACAAAGTGTTTCCATGTGACTATTTTAAGTTCCTAATTAGACTCTGTTGTCAGAGGAGACTCCGGTATTCAACATTAGGTGTACCAAACAGTCCTACCCAGTTCCATTTGTATATTATATTGAAAGCAGTGAAGAGCTGTGCTACCTACTTTTCTTATTGACATCTTATATTTACATCCAGAGGATTCATATTATGTAGTGGCCAATAGGAGCTGAGCTCAGTTAAATGATCGATTTGGTGGTGGGTCTTATCCACTGCATTTTAGTCTGCTCTTTTGGCTCATGCATAAAACCACCACTGGATTAAATTGCTTTCAGTGTCGATGACAAATGTGACAGGGGAGCCCACTGTATGTCTTCTAAATTGCTTTTAACTTGTGTTGAATATCAATCTACAGATAAGCCCGCTGACAGGCATTGATGACCTAAGGAAATTCATAACATACCGTAGGCCAATGCAATTGAGAGACTGCTGAGAAGATCATAAAGATGACTCCATCTTGAACAAAAGGCCTCTTCTCCATTATTAATGAATGTGTGACTGAATATAAGTATATTAAAGATTCATGAATAATTATGAGATGGTTCAATCCAATTTTCCCACAACGGGTCTCTGATCTTAAAGAGCTGACCTTTCGGTTTTCTCCAATGAGCGCTTGTGCGCACGGGTTGACGTCCTATGAGCCAAAGTCAAAAAGAAGCCATGAGCATTTGCTGCACAAAGTCAGCAGGAGTTATTTTTAGAGAAAGAAAAACAATGACATAACGACACTGAAACCACCCAAGGAAGACATCCATCAATATGTTGGCTTTAAACTTTACAGAGAAGGGAAAAAACACTTCATGTTTGTTGTGGCGTTTGCGTCTCTAGTAATGGAGGAAAGGAAGGATGGGGGGGGCAAAGTTTAATAACTCCCACACTGTTTTCCTCATGTAGCTTGACTTAAGACTTGCCAAGGAGCTTTAACAATGAAGTATTATTTCAGTAGGTAAAGAAACACAGACTGAGTCATACCTAGTGTGTACAAAATCATTTACCTCGCCAAGAGGATAAATTAGGGTTCGGGTAAATTTGTTCCCTCACGGAGCCAGGACTTGCCGGGTGTGGAGAATGAAGTTGACAGAGTGGATGGAAGCCTGTAGATGTTATTCAATTCTGCTTGGGTGGGGAACGCAGGCAAGCAAATTTACTACATACTTAAGCGTATATAAATGTGAACAGGCTGTGTTGTTTCATTAGGGCCCTAACATGATAAAAAGAATCCAACGTGAGGCAAAATCATCCCTTCACATTTTTCTCCCTGCCAGAGTCTTGGCCCATGAAAAGATATTTTCTTTCTTCTCTTTGCTTTCTAGGTCTCGGTGGGAGGCAAGTTCATTATAGATTCAGCAGGTCTTGATTAAAGGCGTCTATGCCATTAAGACTGCATGAGTGTTCTTTGCCCATATCTTTGAGGATGTGGGTAGTATGGCGTTCAGTGGGTAGTTATAGCAGATCGTTAAGCACAACAAAATCCTAGAAAAAGCACAACTCTCCGATGGTATGTTGTGTGCATGTCAGATCATTCATCCTGGTGAAGGTCTGACATTCATTCATCGTTTCAAATGGATGCTTGTCCCTTAGCCACTGCAGCCTACACACACACACAACAATTAACAAACACAACATTGGGGTCCTCTGACGGTTTTCTGAAATCTCGTGCGTGCGGTGCTTAGTTGTAGCAATCAACTTATGCAACACAATTTTATTAAATCTTCATTTATATAGCGCTTTTCACAACAGCTGTCGCTGTAACCAAATGCTTTACAGAGCATATAATATAATACAACATGACACGTCACATAAAACATTGGCAATAATCCAATCATAACATGCCTTGTTATTTGAAGCAGTTGTAGATGAAAGAGGAGAGAATCAAAGTCCCCTCAGAGGGTGTTGTACAATAGACAGTATTTCATTTTCAGTGCCTTTGTTTCAATTAATGTAAAAGGAGCATCATTTTAAATTTGGCAAACAGGTTTTTTTTTTTTCCAAATGATTATTCTCAAAACTGCAGGCAAATAAAATTGTAAGGTGTAAAAAAACTGGGGGCTGTCATTATTTTTAGAATCCTCAACTCTCAAGGTAAATAAGTCTGCTTTTATGAAGGACTGAAGAAATCAGAATAATTGCATAGGAAGTCTAAAATCAGAAGACTTGGACAATCTTTAGTTAATAAAATGTCTCAAAACTACTTGATTATTAAAATACAAGGTGACTAATTTGATAACCTGTTAATTGATTTAATTTTGACACCACTACAACTAATTGGAATTTAAATTGAACAACTCAATAGGTAATACCAATATTGTGGGTTTTTTTGTTTTGTTTTTTTACTTTCTTTAAATAAATCACTAACAAGTCCGGAAAAAAACAAATGAATAAAATAAATGTTTTTCACTTTATTTTCGCTGATTTATTTTTCTGTTTGCTGTAAATCAGGGCTGTCCAGCTGCTTTTGTTTTTGTGAACAACTCCCCTAGTTTAAAAGGATATTGCATGAGACACATTGAGCTAATAATAAAAGCAAGCGCATGTTGCAATTGGTGGCCACAAATTAGTCTTTTTGTCCGCACTTTATATCTATAATGTGGCCATTTTTTTTTCTAATGCCATATCCTGCATTGTGAAAAAAAATAAACAACCAACCAAAATAGAAGATATAATTTATCGGGTGAAATGACCTGTTTGTCCGGGCATCTGGTTTCTGGGAGTCAGCTCCTTATTGATTTTCTGTGAATAATTTATGTCATGGGAAAAAAAATCTAACTCTGAAACCTATTTTTATCCACGAGTAATTCACATAAAGTACAGAGACTAGCTGTATAAGCACACCTAATACTTGCTTTTACATGTTCATGTCTCTTCCCAGGTTTGTTTTGCTTTTCCTGATCACACATTTCTGACCTGGCATGTGGGAACATATAAAGATCTGTGCCCTCTTGGCTCGATATCACTGCACTGCTTGACACTGTATCCGCTACCAAACCTATTTGAAAAGAACGTAATGAACAGGTAGTTTTTTTTCATCACCATTTTTATTTTGAATATTCTATGTATTAGAATGTCTTTTGTTCCCATAAAAGTCGACAAATATTCTGCATAACTTAATAGGTAATTACCTGCTCCCTACCCCAGAGATATATTTTGTAATTTCAACTATTTACCTGTTTACTGTTTAACTCTCTAATAGCTATAATTATGATAATGGTCTATTACAGTCAAACTGATCCCCAACCCTCCAGTGTGAAATAAATGTTTGCCACTTTTCATTAAATACAATTCATGCAAATGACAAATCTGTTAATGGCTGTCAGGGCACACAATGCTTGGGCGACTACTTTTGATTAAATAGCACAGAGTCTGAGCAGAAAAGTGAAGCCCGTAAAGGTGAAGTAAAAACATTATTTGTATTTTCACCTGTTAAAAGTGTGCTTCAGCATTAAGCCATCAAATTATTCAATTAGTGTGTAGACTCATGCATGTGGAAAATGTCACAGGCACATTACCAGATGCAAAATACCGCCGCTGCTACTGCGTCTCCTACAAAAGACCCTCCATCCCTATGTCGACAACTTCGCCTGAGCATTTAAGTGGGCCAATTATCAGATAATAGTGCTATTCTGTGCTAACACTGCAGCTGTACTTACGTTTGGGCTTTCACATGCTTGTGTTCCCATATGATCTAATACCTGCCGTTACGTCAGACTGGTGGTAGGCAGCTAATCAAAGATTTATTCTGCATGTACATATGTGTAACTAGATGTTTGATGGCAAGCAATTAAAAAGTACCTGTCAAGGGCCACGCCAACATACTAACGTCAATTGGCTTGCACAAGAGTAGTGACTGTGCAACATGTTTAAAACTTTGCAGGACAACATTAGAGGACAGACTTTTGTTTACAGTTCTTTTTCTGAATGGCTGCTGCATCCGACTGCAGGGGGAAAGTTAGTAGTTTGAAATATATTTTACGACACATGGTCCAAGAACTTTTCTAATAGAAGTAAAACACAACACTGTTGTATGAAATTGTCAACAACCTGCATAGTCAAATTCAACCCTGATAACCCTTTTGGGCTCCATGAAACGAAAAGACACTCTTAATGGCTTTTACCTAAAGTCATAGGTTCTGAACTTCAAGAACTCTAAATTACTCCAATAAAACTCACACTGGCTTTTATGATATTGTATGAATAAATCACAACTTAATAACTACAGGGTGAACTCATTCCCTTCAGCCATTCAGGGAAAGTGTTTCATTTTCTCCTTTTAGAGTCTTATTCTTAATTCAACAACTCTAATGCTTATTTCAATCTTTTTGGATGGATGTGTGTGACACACGCGTGCATGCGTGTGTGGTCTCTATCCACTTAGGCTTGGGTAAGTTGAAAACAAAGCAAAACAAAACAAGTTTATTTCTTGACAGCATTTCACAACAGCTGCAGCTGTAACAAAACACTTCACATCTTGTGTCGCTGTTTGGGGTGGTAGCTGCACTGAATACAACATGAAGGCCCTGCAGCGCATAGTGAGCACGGCTGGTAAGATTATTGGTGCTTCACTCCCCTCCCTGAAGGACATTTACACCTCCCATCTCACCCGCAAGGCGACTACGATTGTGGGTGATGTGAGTCACCCCGCTCACTCTTTGTTTGATCTTCTGCCCTCTGGGAAGAGGTACAGGAGCCTGCGCTCCCGCACCACCAGACTCACCAACAGCTTCATACTCCAGGCTGTTAGGATCCTGAACTCTCTCCCCCCTTCTGCGTAGCGTCCTGTACTTTTGCGCAATATTCTGACTGTCTGCTGTATGCACACTTGCTCCATTTTTGCTCCTCTTATGTTATTTGTTTATTTATTATTTATTCATCACTCTTATTCATTGTTTGTGCCTTCTTGTTTTTACTTTTTGTGTTGTTTGCTTGTATGTATATTGTGTACTATGTCTTGTCACCGTGGGATAGTGGGAACGTAATTTCGATCTCTTTGTGTGTCTTGACATGTGAAGAAATTGACAATAAAGGAGACTTTGACTTTGATATAGCAATGGGACAACCACAGAGACCGTGAAAACAATAAATTGAAACACAAATTAAAATAAATCTTTGCATAATGGTAAAAGTTGAGTCAGTCAAAAGCCAAAGAATAAAAATGGCTGTTCAAATGAGTTTCAAAAATCTCAACATTTCAGGATGTCATTTCAAAGAAGAGCACTTCCAGGAAGTGGGAAAGTAGAGCAGGATGGGCAAAAGCTGAGAACTACCACAGCACACACTAGCACTTAACTGCAGCTCTTGGTTGATACAGCACACAACATAGCAAGATGCATGAGATTGTTCACTTGCAAGCCGGCCAATGTGGGAATCAAATTGGAGCAAAGGTTTGCTAATGAAACTAATAATGATCTCTTTTCTGTTGTTTTCTACTTTTTGAACACAAATGTTATATCGGTCAACACTGGGGCAAGTGCTGAATAAGTGTTTCTCAATCTCTGGCAGCTGGTTATAAGAGAATATTATTGCTGTATTTCTAAGCCCACCTAATGATGTTGGGTAGTTGAAAAGTACATGAAAAGATATTTAAATTATAAGATAGAGCATTTTAAATATCCCTCACGGGATCAAAGAGTGTGGCATCATAATCAAAAGTGTTGTACACGTCTCTCTGCATGTCATGTTTGCTGATTGAGAGACAAGGTTTTTATTGATAACAAAAAGTAAAATTAAATTAGTGAAACTAAATTTGGGCAAACTTAATATAGGTTTTATTATAGTATAAATGGGCTTCATTTGAAATGTATTGCTGTCTACAGAAAAGGGAAGGTCAGTCATTTGAGAACCCTTGATACCGTAATTTTACAACTATAGGGCGCACATAAACGCCTTTGATTTTCTCTCTAAAAAAAAAAAAAAGTGCCTTTTAAGAAGGTGCATCTATTGTGTGAATCAAATAAAAAAAATCTGTAAATTAGTTTTGTGTGGATTCCGTAATATACAGGAGTGGACGTAGATCGGGACAAAAAAAACAAAAACAATCAGAGGACTAGACATAACACAGAGGAGTATGTACCTTCGTTGCCATTGTTTTGTGTGGCTTCCGCCATGTAGATGGGGACAAAAAAAAAAGATCACAGGACTAGACGTGTATGTACCTTCGCCGCCATCACACAGAGATGTAATATACAAGCACCCGATGAACCAATCAGAGGACGATGTTTCGATATGTTCCATTAACACTGGATCCGTATTTAGTATTTTGTACGGACTAAGGTCTAAAATTCAGTACTACCTACGAGCTAGCGCTATGTCTCCATCTGCAATGGCAACACCGGGTGACCAATTGTACTTAAGGGATCTATGTAAAGTATAAAAACATCAACATCTCATGATTGATGAATTAATATCCAAAGCAGCTTTTCAGAGCTCCGCGTGCGAGGGGTCGCCATTGTGTGATAATGTGGGGGTGATGTTTGTCCTTTAGATGTCATGCTGTCTTTGTTGTTTTTGATGAATTGTTTGTGGCTACACAGATTCACATTCAGTTCATCAGTCATTGAATGAAGACGTGTTCCTCAGTTTTGCCACAACATTAGTTTTTGCATTCATTTGCAAATCAGGAAGGAAAAAAAGAGATAGGAAATGTCTACTTCACAAAGCAAGCAGGTTTGTGAACTACCCGATTGCAACTGCTGCAGGTAGTGACGTGAAACCACAAAAGCAATTTGGAAAAAAAGAATAAAGATTTTAGTGCAGACATTAAAGACCTAACTTGAGAAAACATTGAAGACTCAAAAACAAGCAGCAGCTGAAAAAGAACCTGTAGTAAAAAGTTTGGCAAAGCATCTCAAAGAAAGAATTCTTTTTCCCAATATTCTCAGTTGTTCAATTGGTGTGAACCCCCAAGAACTTAGCTTGTCCATCTTAAGCGATTTCTAATTTTCTTTGTACATTGTGATTATTTCAAATTATTGCGGGTTGCATAAAAGGCAACATCCTGAAAACTTCACGATAACCTTAAATTTTCCTTGATGCAGAATTTATAATGATTCATGTGAATGAATTGTTTTGACTGTTTTGACTGGACCAGTTTTGGGAAGTGATGAGTGACGAGCATGGCATTGACACCACTGGATCCTACCATGGAGAGGATGACTTCCAACTGGAACGAATCAATGTCTGCTACAATGAGGCTTCAGGTCAGAAATCTGCCATGACTTTCAAGAAATTCAAATCCAAGTTTAGGATTTGATCTGTAGGAGGAAAGTATGTCCCAAGGGCGGTCTTAGTGGATTTGGACCCTGACACCATGGACACTTTCCGGTCCGGCCCATTTGGGAGGATATTTAGACCTGACAACTTCGTCGTTGGTAAGCTACGACTTGAGCAAATACAAGACAGTATGAAATTCAATTGTGAACAAAATGGGGTATTTTTTCCAGGCCAAAGGGGAGCAGGAAATAACTGGGCCAAAGGTCACTACACTGAAGGAGCCGAGCTGGTGGACTCGGTTCTGGATGTGGTAAGGAAGGAGGCAGAGGAATGCGACTACCTTCAAGGGTTCCAGCTGACGCATTCTTTGGTTGGTGGCACCGGATCTGGGATGGGAACTCTGCTCATCAACAAGATCCGTGAGGAGTACCCGCACAGCATCATGACCACCTGCAGTCTGCTGCCCTCTCTGAAGGTCTAACTCTTGTCGTTCTAAGAGGTCATTCCACAATTGGAGTAAAATGAGAATTGTTAGCACGTTAGCCTTGGTGGTGTTCTGCACTCTGCTAAGTGAAGTTGTAGTTTTTACTTGCAACAATTCACCTGCAGGTGTCCGACACAGTAGTGGAGCCCTACAACGCTACCCTTGGGCTCCACCAACTTGTTGAGAACACAGACCAGACCTTCTGCATTGATAATGAAGCCTTGTACGACATCTGCTTCCGTACCCTCAAGCTGAAGACACCCACCTATGGAGACCTCAACCACCTGATTTCTGTCACCATGAGTGGTGTGACAACCTGCTTGCGATTTCCCGGGCAGTTGAACGTGGACCTCCGTAAATTGGCCGTCAGCATGGTGCCCTTCCCTCGTTTGCACTTCTTTATGCTGGGCTTTGCTCCGCTCACCAGCAGGGGGAGAATACAGTACAGAGCCCCCACCTTGCGTGAACTAACTCTGCAGCTATTTGATTGCAAAAATATGATGGCTGCTTGTGACCCCCGCCACGGGCGCTACCTTGGCGTAGCTGCCATATTTCGTGGCTCCATGTCCATGCAGGAGGTGGATGAGCAGATGCTGAACATGCAAAACAAGAACAGCAGCGACTTCATCAAGTGGATCCCCAACAACGTCATAACGGCCGTTAGCAACATCCCGCCGTACGGCCACAAGATGGCCGCGACCTTCATTGGTAACAACACTGCCATCCAGGAGCTGTTCAAGCGCATCTCTGAGCAGTTCACTGCTATGTTCCGCCGAAAGGCTTTTCTCCACTGGTACGTGGGCGAGGGCATGGATGAAATGGAGTTCACTGAGGCGGAAAGCAACATGAATGATTTGGTGTCTGAGTACCAGAAATACCAGGAAGCCATCGTTGAGGAGGAGGAGGAGGAGGAGATGGCCGAAGACATTTCACAATTCACTGCCTGGATGCGTTTCCTATAACCTGCATTATCACTCCTGCCTCTTCTCTCCATTAGCGACTGTAGACCTTTGCCCAATTCTTTCAGTCATCGGTGGGTCTCTACCTAACAACAGTGGCCACATAGAGGTCTGTCAGACTCATCAACTTTTTGTTAATGTTTCTTTTGTTCACTACGCAGTTCTACATTTCTGCCATATGCAGTGCATTGAGTTTTAATTCGTTTCATTTGGTATTTGACTTGAATATATGTATTGGTAAGCATAGTGATGGTAGTGTTTTTGTGCTTCTCCATTCAGCCTGAACATGAGACGCAAGTCATTTCCACATCACAGCTTTGTCAGGGAAAGAAAAAAAAAGGCACACTTCTCTTGTTTTTTAAAGAAAAAAGAAAGTTCTTGTGTAACTATATTAAAGCGATGATACAAACATTCGAGCTCAACCCTGGCCAGGTGAATAAAATAGAGCAGAAAATAAAGAAACTGTGTGGTTCCACTGGTTGCTTGCCTGATCACAATTTAAAATGTCATCGTGTGTACGTATGTATGTGTATATAGAGAGTCTTTACATCATAAATAACTAAAGATATGCTTTTAATGGCAAGTGCATATAGAAGTTTTGACTTTGTGGCATGCACACATGATGACACAAGACTGACATAAAGCAGGAAGTTCTCAGTCACACGCAGACAGCAGTGGTTGTGCTAGACTGCTGCTACTTCCCTCTGTCTTCCTGAATGGCAACAGAGAGAACCTGCTGAGGATCTTGCCCCTTCGGGACCAACACATGGACACAGTGGCATTCAGACAGCATGGGCTCCAGAATCAAGTATGTTATTATCAATTATCAAGAGAAAACTTCTATTCTTGCTGTCTTGTTTGTCACTTCCTCTCAGATCTGTGAGTACATTGCATGACTATAACGTTAAGTCAACTGAAAGGACAACAGAATGTGCTTCTCACAGAAAGCCTTCCATCTTTTTGATGTTTGTTAGGGTTACTGTTTGACATTCCGCTGTCAAATGTGACGGGTTCTCGTCTGACTTTGTTTTCACAGACAAAATCCTGAGCGAGCCTTCATCGTATTCTTTGAGGCATCATGTCCCATAGCCAGAGATGAAGGTCAGTCCCTTGTACCTTACAACAAGGCCTGTGAGCGTTTCCATTACTGTCCATTACTATCAACAGAATCTCCTCCAATACACTCCCAAATTAAGTAATGGAAGTGTTCCTCACAAAAGTTTCTTTGTCTCCAGCAATCAATCTGTCTTCCTACAAGATAGAGGACAGTGACTATACATACTGTACATGCTGTTAAATGTCAAGCAATGCCATCTAAGCCAAACAACTGCCTGAAATGGATGGTACAAACACAATCTGCAACCATGGGTATTTCCTGTTCTGTGGTTTGACAACCACATCGCTTGTCCTGTTGCTTTGAACTAGAAAGCAACATGAATGCAATCCATTTCCTAAACATGCTACATTTATTTGCAATCTGTTTGATCTACTGTTTGTTTAAGTTGTCATGGCGCTCTATATACAAAAGTTGATGGTGAACAACTTGGCCTTGGCTCCATAATGGTTGAGAGTCACTATAGTGATATAATATGTAATTGTGTGCTGCAGATCCGCATGTACGTCTTCAGTACCCGGATGACTTCAGAGATGAGGTACAGTACACCCTTGCATTTGTTTATGAAACATAAAGTATGGCATGTATCCATTTACAGTCAACTTTGAATGCTATGGTACATCTAGCACATAAAACTAATAATCTGCTTTGTAGGAGTCTTGTCAAACCTTAACCAGGTTCTGCTTCCCATACGATATACAAAGGTATGTTTTCTATCATTACCTCGGCCAATAGGCGTTATTTTGTTTTTAGTGAGCAGGACAACTAAGACACAAAAACTATTTACTTTTTTTTTATCATTTGATTTGTCTTTTTACCTATTGAATTTCTATTTCATTGTTTGTTTGAACCTTTAGCAGGGCTCCCTTTTGTGTGGCCTCACACTATGAGGTGTATATAAGATTTAGTACCTCTTACATGTGCCATAGAAACGCTTACCCCCACCAAGCAAAAAAAAAAAATTTCACTTCCAGCTCAACACTCTCAATAACGCAACAAAAACTCTCACAACAGGCAAAAGCAAAACGTCTCACAAACACTCAAAAACGTTCTCACGTGGCCCCTAAGAAAACTCACATACCAAATGTGACAATAAGAGGTTCTTCAGTTCTTCAGGGGCGGAGCTACAGGGTTGCCCAGGGTGGGTGGCCAATTATTTCTGCTGAGGTGAGAGACATTTTGTTGAGTTTGAGCATTTTTGGAATGAACATAAGAGGTAAATATATTTTTTTACCTATGCTGGACCTCATGCAATGAAGCTCCCTCCATTGTCATTTACTACACTTTTCTTGTCAGACTACACACTAAAAGCAGAAGCTGGATCTCGTCACAATTTTGTAGGGCAAACAAATGTCTGGCTTTTTTTTTTTCTCCACTTTTGGCAACATTCTAGTTTTTCCAGTTATTGCACTCTCTTTACAATAACATCTTTCATTCAGGGTGAGAGAAGAAGTGGCTGTGCAGCACTTTACTTTTGTTCTGACTGATATTGAGGGCTGCCAACGCTTTGGCTTCTGTCGCCTCAGCAACAGTGCTCAGATGTGTCTTTGCATCCTCAGGTATGAACATGTCAGGGAAAACGCTTAAGGCAGGTTAAATGACTCTATGTTTTCACAGTTACCTTCCCTGGTTCGAGGTCTTTTATAAAGTTCTCAATACCGTAGCTGTATACATCAGTAAGGGGCAGGTGAGTTTTTAATGGCGTCCAGGTTCATATTTTCCAAACAAATATTAGACTGAGCACTTTTATTTGCTTAATAGACCAATGAGATGAAAGTGATGCTTGCTGCACTCTACAACGAACCTATACCATTGACAGCCGGATCTATCACACTGCAGATGGTAAATCTCTAATTATAGTCCTACGTATGTATGTACAGTAGCAATAAGTATTTGTGAATTTAATAATATTAGGCCTGCCGGTACCCAGAGGGACAAAAGTTGGTGAGTCCAGTGAATAAATTAAATCTCCAAGTAGATTCAAAATTGTGAAACATAGAGATTCCTCTTATACGTTACAACACATGGTGAAATCTGCATTGCGCAAGCTTTTACGGGTTGAACGTAATCACAAAAATAAGGATAAAAGTTAAAAAACTGAAATGCTGAAAGAAATTGCATTTTTTTTTTTTAAATCAGTGTCAAAATTACTTTTATGGGTACTTAACGGCATCTCTAGTTATATTTGCTGCTGACCAGTGTCATTTCCCCAAATAATCATATTGAATCCTTTTGATAAGGTTCCATACTTCGTGGCTCCGGATCTCGGTCTCCCCTCTGTTCCCGAAAATGTGAGTAGTAGGATCAAACCTAGTGTCCCAAGTTTTACTTACTAACAACGCTGCTGTGTGTATGTGTGTGTGTGTGCACCAGAGGAACTTAACAGAGCTGGTGGTGTCCGTAGATGTGACGAACCTTCTGCAGCTCTACGCCAGCATGCTGTTTGAAAGACGCATCATCATATTTGCTCGCAAACTCAGCACCGTATGTATTTCTTTCATTGTTTTGAATGACATTTTATAACCATTCATATGATGTGCTACTATGTTTGTAGCTGACATCTTGCGTACACGCACTTGGGGCTCTGTTATACCCAATGCACTGGCAACACATCTTCATCCCAGTCCTGCCACCTCACCTTTTGGACTATTGTTGGTAAGCCTATCAGTCTGTCATCTGTGTTTCCATGTGTCACATCTGATCTGTTACAGCGCACCTATGCCGTACCTTATTGGAGTTCACAGCAGTCTATCGGAGGTAAGAAATTGAAATTCACAAATGTCTGAACATGCCCACTTAATAATGGTAAGAAATTGAAATTCACAAATCTCTGAACATGCCCACCTAATAATGGTTTGGCAGAAGGTGAGGAGCCAAGGATTGGAAGGAGTTGTCATTTTGAATGTGGATGCAAACACATTGGAAACCCCCTTCAATGACCTGAAGAAAATACCTTCACATGTGGTAATATATCTTTATGTGTGTGTTGTGTGTTTGTTTGAATGTGCAGTATTTATTGAAATGGTGCCTGCATCCATAGTGGTGAAAAATGATCCTTCAGATGGTATGGGCTCATTTCCCATTCGTCCCACTCAATGCTTGCTTCACAAGCCCCCTTCAGCCCCTCCTGTGACCCTGAACAAGATAAATGTATACACTCACATCCAAAAGTACTGGAACAGTGAGGGCATTTGTTTTTATTTGTATTTCATTTTTCCTGTCAAGTGAAAGCACTTGAGCTTGACCTCAAAAGATTAATTTGAGAAAAGAGATCGTGAGAGATGTAAAAAGTTTGGAAATGAAATATATTGGACTTTTATTATGTCGCAATCACTTGGCATTTGAATGGGAGTGTGTGGGTTTCTTCCACTGTACGAGCGTATGTTGTATAACCTTCTTGTCACCACTTCTAAAAGTACGGTGTATCTGTCCCCAGAGGTCTGGGCTAAAAGTATGTTTGAAGAGCCAGGTGGTTTCTGCTGGCTGTGGCGTCTCACAGGCCTTTCTCAAGGCCCAGTCTGTGCTGTTTGGAGGATACAAGGATGCTCTGCAAAATCACAAGGTCGGTGCTTTATCATATGGCCTGAAAGTGAATGCGAATGTTTTTATGGTTCATAATTTTCTTTCTGGTTCTAGTTTTTTTTTTTTTGATATATCTTAAAAAATAAATTTTCATGTTTGAGGTGAAATTTAATTTCTTATTCTTGTATATTTTCATGCATATATTACATACTATTATTATTATTATTATTATTAATAATAATAATATATTGTCAACGTTTCTGTAATTTTGCAGGCGGGCGGGGTATGCTTCAGTAAGGATTTGTTTCTAGATCATAAGTCATCCAGTATGAGGCAGTTTCTTCAGAGTGCCATCCATTTGCAGTTCTTCAAACAGGTACGGTACTTGGCTCCTCTAAGTGTCTGCTGCTCTCTACTGGACAAAAATATGTAACTGTGCTGTAGCTACTTAATGATAATCTGGGGCGAAAATATCCTCACCTATAAAATAATTGCACAATCCAAGACTATTTGTGACTATGTGACTTGTGGTGTTTTACATTTATTTCATTTAGCATTGTTATAGCATCATAATATAAGTATAAGCTCTATTTTTTGTTGTATTTCATTCATGGACAGCACGGTGGGCTAGTGCACCTCTGCCTCACATACGAGAGGTTTTGGATTTCTGAGAGTACTCTGACTAAAAATCTAAATTGTGTGAAAGGTTGTTTTTCTCACTGTACACTGCGGTTGATTGGAGACCAGTCCAGGTTTGCGGAATAGGATTCAGCTCACCAGTGATCCCAATGATGAGAACCTTTATAGAAAATGGATGGACGTTCAAATGTTTATGGTCATTTAGAAATGCCCTTATTTTTTAGATAAATTATCAAGGCCCATTTCCATTGAGTTCACGAATTGTGTTAGAATGGTAATGGTTGGTTAGAAAACCCTTGAAAATCCTTGTGCCATTATGTTAGTTTTGTTGGAAAACACTAAATTCTCTGACCCCAAACTTTTGAAAGGTAGTACATACAGTAAAGTTTCTTACTGTTAGGTATTACGACTCGACACGACTCATGACTTGGGCTGTTTACTCAACAGGATAATAGGAAAGATGCACTTCATCGGATCAGTAAATATTGAACACCACTATGGTAATATTTTACATGTTTATTCTGGCGAACAGGTGCAAGGCGACGTCTGAGCATCACCTTGTTCTTGCGTGTGCAGTATACAACTAAAGTGGACTGATTTATTCAGACAGCATGGCCCCATTTCAATTTGAAAATATGAGCCATTCCTGAAATAATGTATACATGATATTAGTATTTTTAGTAACTTGTGAAATATTTTCAGTTTATTGATGAACGCCTGGATATTCTGAACACAGGGAAAGTACCACAGGAGCTCTTTGAAGAAGGAATCCTTGAGTGTGAAACAACAGGTAAGTACAATGTACTGTAGTGGAAAGAAATTGTGGATGGAGGAATCTGTCACTTGTTGAACTTTTGTTTTTTTACAGGAAAGCGTAAATCTTATATACAACTAGTTGATCATATAAAGGTAAGTTAGTCATAGCAAAACCAAATAAAAGTATCTTCTCAAATTGTTGCACAATTCATGATACCATTGTACCTTTGACAGAGAGGGGGAGGAGCGCTGATCCTCAACATGAAGTCCAAAACAAATAACATGCGGGTGAGTGCAAGCTGAGGAGTGTTAATAGTTAACCGTCTGCTAAACTTGAATGACTCTTTATATACAATATTGCACTTTGTCTTTATCAGGCGACAGGCATCGCAAATTCAGGTTTGAAAAGCAGGTCAAAAAATAAGGTGCGCTAGTGTCATAGTTGCAGTTATGCTCATATATGGTGTGTGTTTGCAGCTCCACTAACAAGTGTCTGTGTGTATGCATGTGTGGAAGGCAGGCCTTCAGCCAAACACAAGCCATTCAGAGAGGTGGATCCTTGTCACACCGTTCCGCTCCGTCCGACTGCCTGCAGAATGGCCTGCCAAATACGCAACACTTTGCAATGGTAAACAAAATATTGCGTCCATCAATGCCTCTCAATGGAAAGCCAATCGAGCATTTATTAGAAATCCTTGTTGTCCATGTTGAGAATGAATGGTTTTCCATACTTGACAGTTGCATAAGAGAAAAGTAGAGCACAACATCCAATGCTTTCCACTAATGTATCTTGCTTTACTTTTGTGTGTTGTTTTCACATTTTTTCACTATTTGTTCATTAATTCCTTTTTGTTTGGTGCTGGTAATTCTTTTACTTCCAAATTGGATATCAGTCACGTCCTCGTCGGCCCGGTTCCAAACTTGGTGTCACTCGAGGCCAGGAAGCCAAGGGAGCTGGAGATGCATGGAATGGGTGAGACACATAAACAAATATAAAGACCTGTTACCTGTTTACCAGTTAACCGTTTAGCTTACCAGGACATATTGGGTATAGTTTTCCTTTGTGGGAATAGTCTTGGGAAAAGTCTTGAGTTCAATTCCACTTTTGGGATGAACTAAAACTAAATGAAAGTAAGCCTGAGCCATCAAGCCCTACCAAAGGTTCAACATCAGTGGGTCTGATGTCACAAAAGTTCTTCTGGCTGAATGGACAGAAATTTCAGACACACTGAAATAGTGTAACAAGTTTTACCAGATGACTTGAAGTATCCCTGAATTAACCCTAACCACACATTAAACTGATGTATATATTCTCATTTGACCCTGTGTATCAATAAGGGCAATGTCTGGGCCAAGGGAAAAGCCTGACTCTGAGCTCGAAAAGGATGACGAGAAGGAGGAAGAATTGCTGTGTGATCTAGAGGAAATGGATCTTCTAAGCGAGATTTTTGACACACTCAGCACCCGCAGCTCACATGAGCGGGGACAGCTATATGGCACACGCAGCCTGGATCTGTTTGGACCAGACTGTCATGACTATATTACAAAGGTAAGAACATCAAACTGACACATTAAATAATACCACACGTACTGCGGATAGTAACAATGAAGAGGTTCATCATACTGCTTAATCGATAGTTTACTGTAATCGTCAAGGCTTTTCACTTGGGTAAAATTACTACTATTCTGTGTTTAGCTTAGCCGAGTCAATCCCAGCCAGGAGAGCCTTTCTCTGTCCACCAGCGGCAGTGGCAGCCTCCACAGCTGGAATCCGGAACAGTCAGAGGAGGTGCAGACACTCACTGAGATCACAGATTGGTTGACCCTTGATGATGCATCAGCAGAACAAGCAGAGGTGCTGAGAAGCGTTGGAGATCCACAGGAGAACAGTAAGCTAGCGATAAATGTGAGCCATGGAATAGAAGTCCATAACAGAACTAGTTCAAAGGAAGTGAAGTTTGAGGCAGAAATATCGGGAAGAAAAGTGACTTTAAAACAGGGCAATGAGGAGGAAATAGCTGAGCGGCTTGAGGACGAAGTGCTGAAAAAGATGGAAAATGGCGCAAATTTGAGACAGAATGAGAAGAAACGTGGCGAAAAGAAAACAGCTGAAATAGAGGAGGATGCAACAGAAAAGAAAAGTCGAAACCTGGTGGAGAAAAGTAAAGAGGCGGTACTTGGATGTCATCTGTCCAGCGAAGGCTTCTTGGAGGAATCAAGGAATAAGAACTTGTCCAAGGAAGACAGCGCAGGAAACAGCAGTAACATTGTTCAAACATATCAATCGTATAATACAAGCAGCCATTCAGATTCTCGCAGCACCATCGAGCATGAGCAGGGTGGCCCGGTCACAGTCAAAGTGTCAGAACTCAAAAAGATGTTTGAAGCGACCACACTGGCTGAATAGGAGATACACTTTGGTTCCGCTTAAAAAAACAAAACATATAAAAAAACTATATCTCAGTGTATTGTTTGACAAACTTTGGATCGTGTCTAAGTAATGAGTGACATGCATATATTCTTTATTCATGTACAGTACACATTTTTAACAACAAAAGTGAGCATAATAAAAGTGCATCTCAGTTATTGTCAGTGTTAATAAGAATCCTTCATGAGTTTAACACGTACTTCATATATATATATATATATACATATAGTCAAGTATATATAAATAGACAAGACAATGCAGAGTCGAGTAAAAAACAACAAACATCTGTTCAAAAAGAAGGAAAAATTCAGTTCAAGTCTTTTCATGTGGCAGACTGAGGACAATTTTGCAAAACTCAAATGTCACGTAATGACTTGCATTCCCCTTTTCATGCAGCACAACTGGTGACATATTTGAAAGTCTGTTCTGTCCAATGAGTGAATAAATAGAGGTGGGAAAAAAGAACTGTGTGGTGTGTCAGAGGTTTTGCGATGCAAAACTCAAGGATCATCACTAGAAGTGTGTGAGCAAATTAATCCAAACAGTTGAAAAAGGGTCAGTGATGGAGTAACTTGGAGTAATAATCATATGAGGCGTTCTTCTTTGGGTAAAGGGAAAGGCAGACCGTTCTTTTCAGATCCAGCTGCTCCGATCTGTTTCCTCTCTTCTGCGCTGGGACGGTAGGTTCCTTCCATTCTTCTCTTCTTCTTTAGGACGCACAGCAGAAGTAGCAGAATCAAGCCAAGGAGAAGAACCACGGTGGAGATGAGAGCTGACACCGTGGGTGGGAAGGTTGCTTGCATTTTCATAGTGACGGACAGCTGCGAAGAGGTTATGAATATTTTGACAAAATGAAATAAGCAAAACAGCATAAGCAACATGTCAAATAGTTTTTAATCTAAAAATCTTAATCCACGTTTAAGCAGGAGATTTTTTTTTAGGTATTTGTGATTTGTGAAACGAATACCAGAATATCACATCATGCAAGTGTATGTTGATCCAAGAAACTTCAGTGGGTAATTAGGGGTAAAAGAAACACACATATTGGACAATGTGACAATGTTTTACCTCCCAGACGAAAGAAGGTCCGGTGTGTCCTTGGACCTTACATTGGAACAAGCATAAAAAAAATAATCATAGAGCATAGGAGCGGTATAAATTTTTCACATCAGGTGATAGTTAAAAATAAATAAAAAGTCTGAAAAATAACAAGTCTCCTGAGAGATTAACATAGGTTCAGTGACATAGTATTTGTTATTGGTTACTTCCCTTCCTTCCCACCAGATTATATAGGTTTATTTTATAACAGTGTTGACAGGCTGATCGGGATGCGGCTCTTGGGGCTCTGCGAGCCAGGCAGGAATGCAGCCCGTCCTGCTCCACCTGTTCGCTCAGCTGACTACTGGGAGCCGCAAGACTAACACGGCTTCTTAGTTGCAGTCAATATTTAGAGCTACCACGTAATTTGAAAGCGAATGACCTGCCCAAGACGGAACGTGTCCTGGTGAAATGACACTCACCGTTCGTGGAAGTCCCAGTTTAAAGCCGACACGGAAGATTCTGGGCGACAGCGACGTGCCCTCGGCACAACCGAAACTCGGTGACACGCTACCTTTACCTGGCTGAACTAAAGCAGGTCATGTGACACATTGGCCAATCAGAATCATTCTCAGTTAACGAGCTGGACGAATGTTTATTTTAGTTTGTTTTTCATGACTACGGTTAAAAAAAACGTGCAATTACGTCTAAATACAAAATAGCAAGTATTTGTTTGGTAAACGAGCAAGTTGTAGCAACTTTTAGGACGAGCAACATATTATTGAAGTGGTGGCCCGAGGGCCATATGCGGCCCTCACCCACTGTAGACGTGGCCCTTGATTAATTTTTGTAAATATATGCATACTTATAGTTGTGCTCAGTCATTTATAGAAGCAACAACTGTGCTACAGGATAGCAGCCATTGCTCACCAGAAGCTATAATTGTGCATCCAAGAAGAGCATATATTTCAAGTAGCGTTTTTTGGCATGATTGCCCATGCAGGCTGCCCAGGCCAGCATTTTTTTTATGTCACGTGGGGGCGACAAAATGTGTGATACAAAGCTATAATGTCACCCCCAGATTACATAAAATTGGTTTAGTCTCCTTTTCACCTCCGAATGACAGTGTTGGGAGGGATGGGAAAACTATCGACTGTTCTTGTCGAGTTCCAGATAAATGAGATGGACAGAAAAAGGTCAAAGCCATCATTCTTAATTTTTCCAGATTATTGCTTTTCTCTGCCAATTTTATGTATAGTCTATACACACTGATAACGATAAAGTTCAGAATTGTCCCATTGTATTTGTGCACTTTAAAAAGCATTTCCTGTTGTGATTGCAATAGTGAAACTTGTGCAATTGAGAAATGCAATTTTCTCTTTCTCACATTCTATTAAAAAACTCTGTGCGAAATGAAATTAGTTGGGTTTTTTTACGACGGGGCTTGGAAGTAGTCTCGCCCAGTGCGTAATTCAGTGTAGAACCGCCACTGTATATGTCACAACCTTTACAACAAGGATATCAAAAGAAAACAACCAACAGCGTTTTTCGTTTTAACAGCTAACCTATGACCGTTTGATAAAAGTGCATGAAGAATTAGTAAATGTGTGCGTAAATTTGGTTATTACATTGTTTTCACTCTATATCACATATAGCTACACCAGAATGAGAATTTAAATACATTTTAATTCGAGACACCTGAATGAGTATTTAAATCCATTTTAATTAAAAAATGAACCATGATAAATAAAAGACCAAATTGATGAGTGAAGCCACTTTATTGGAAACAAATCGAAAGCCGTCTCTCTTTGCCAAGTCAAGTCAAGTTGATTTGTATAGCCCTAAATCACAAGCAGTCTCAAAGGGTTTCACATAGAAGCACAAGCACAAGTTTGTCATCCGTGAAAATTCCCCGTTGCTGAAACACCAACAACTGTTTGTCAGGGATTACACAATTTTAACCTTGTGAGCTAGGGCATGTTCAAAAATATATCGACCCAGCTGGCTCAAAAAAGTGAACCTTTCGTTTCAGTAACTGACTGTTCCCAAAAATTTTAAAAGCACTATCGTGTAGAATCGATAGTGTTTATTTGATCTGAGAGTCTTTATTTACGCTGATTTTGCAGGATTTAAACTAAAATTTAAGAGAATTGATGAATGAGAGAAAGTCAGAATACCTGAAGAAACACCAATGCAAATGCATTGACATGTTTTGAGTTCTGATTGAATTGTTGCTCATGAAATAGAAACAATATGAAACCAAATGTCGATTTGCATTTGATATACACCAAATTATCCAAATATAGTCACATTTGTTTATTTTAGTGTTTTTACAGAAATGTGAGTATTCATTTATCATTTTCATTATTTGAATAAGCCATTGATTTTTAAAAGTATCTTTCGTAGACCTTTGCCAATCCAAGCAGTTTGGCAATTGCTGCTGGGAAATGATGTTGTTGCCCTCTGTGGACGCATTGGGAGGAGACCGGTTGAGAGAGGAAGATAAAAGGAGAGCGTTGTAGCGCTGAACTCTACATTGCAGTTCAGGATCGAGGAGACCATGAGTAATTCTCCTCTGTGGCTGCTGGCCTCACTGGCCTTTGCTTATTTGTGTTCTCTGGCCGATGGTGTTACATTGTAAGTAGACTCACAATCAATCTGTCAAGCTGTCAGTCTGTCAAACTGTCAGTCAGTCAGTCCGTCCGTCCGTCCATCTCTATCTATCTATCTATCTATCTATCTATCTATCTATCTATCTATCTATCTATCTATCTATCTATCTATCTATCTATCTATCTATCTATCTATCTATCTATCTATCTATCTTTGTTGTCTTCTCTGGCTGATGGTGTTCCATTGTAAGTAGACTCACTGTTTAACACTTTTATCTATCAATCTGTCCATCTGTCCGTCTGTCCGCCTGTCCGTCCGTCCGTGCGTCCGTCTATCTATCTATCTATCTATCTATCTATCTATCTATCTATCTATCTATCTATCTATCTATCTATCTATCTATCTATCTATCTATCTATCTATCTATCTATCTATCTATCTGTCCGTCTGTCCGTCTGTCCGTCCGTGCGTCCGTCTATCTATCTATCTATCTATCTATCTATCTATCTATCTATCTATCTATCTATCTATCTATCTATCTATCTATCTATCTATCTATCTATCTATCTATCTATCTATCTATCTATCTATCTATCCATCCATCCATCGATCCATCGATGGATCGATCCATCCATCCATCCATCCATCCATCCATCCATCCATCCATCCATCCATCCATCCATCCATCCATCCATCTATCCATCGATCTATCTATCGATCGATCGATCGATCGATCTATCTATAGTATATCTTGCGCTGAATGGTAAATGGGCTCTACTTGTATAGCGCTTTTCTACCGGCACTCAAACCGCTTCACACTGCTGCTTTATTCAGCGACTGATTACATGCCATCAGGAGCAACTAGGGGTTCAGTGTCTTGCCCAAAGACACTTTGACATGGACGCATGACTGGGATCAAACTTTCAACCTCTCTACCACTGATCCACATCGCCCCATTTGAAATTAATTAATGACACTTTGAAACTGTAAACATTGGCTTAGCCATTCACATAATGATTAGCAGTTAGTTTGCAGGTCCACAAGTCAAGGTAATTTAGTCAAATAGTTATATTTGTTTGATTACATCAAACATAGTAAATAGAGCAGTGATGAAATGCTGTACTTAGCAAATTTTGGATTTCACTCCTTAACAATCAATAGTTGACTCATTGTTTGCAGAATCCATGTAAGGTTGGGAGCGAGTGAGGTTATCCTCAGACACAACATGACGGGGGTTTTCAGAATAGGGTCGTGACATGATCAAAATGATAAGAAAGGGAGGCAAAATGGTGGGGGGAGAAAATGCATTTGTCAATATTCACTGGAAAATCCTGTTGCAGAGTAAAAAAAAAAAAGAGATAAGCAAATCCAGCAAGTCTCTCCTTTAAAAAAAAAAAAAAACATTTTGCAAAACATTAAAGAAAAACAAATAAAACATGTATGTAGTATTTGGTGCAGTTACAAAATAAAAATTCATTAATTATAATGACTGAATTTTTGATACAGCTGCATTACTGAGTGTGATTATATTGTGCTGCTGTACATAATGCTGTGTATATCCTTGGCTTCTAATGATTCTCACATTAACGTGCTACAGGCAGGTGATGTCCGCCCCCAACCTGTTGCGGGTAGGAGCGACAGAAAACATTTTTGTGGAGTGTCAAGACTGCACTGGGGGCGACATAAAGGTGGAAATAAAAGTGATGAACCATCCAACCAAAACCAAAACGCTTGGCTCGGAGGCATCTGTGACCCTTAATAGCGCTAACAACTTCCAAGGCCTTGGGCAAATTATGGTAAAAGAGACACTGCAAGTATATTTTTTAAAAGTCTCTGAGTACTTAAATACAATATTTCCTTGCTACTTGTGCTCCTCTCTCATTAGTTACAAAGCAAGGACTTTAGCAAAGACCCCAACGACAAGCAGTATGTGTACCTGCAAGCTAAATTCCCTGACCGACTGTTGGAGAAGGTTGTGCTCGTCTCCTTTCAGTCTGGATACATCTTCATCCAGACAGACAAGAATCTCTACACCCCCGACAGCACGGGTGCGTGCGCAAAGCGTGGAGTCATTAACAGCCTTTGGGTTCAAAACAACTGAGAGCACCTAAAACCTGTCTTCCTGTCTTGCAGTGAACTACAGAATGTTCGGAGTGACGCCGAGCATGGAGCCTATTGAGAGAGATCAACATAATGAAAATGAGGCTGCCGCCATAATCATTGAGATGATGGTTAGGAGAAACTTTTCAATGGAATAGACAATCAGCTTTCCAGAAAGCTGATGATACAGATGTGATTCACATGAAATGGAATGGATTGATGATCCTGTTCAAAAAGAAACTTGTGTGGATAATGATGATGTTTGTTCAATGTTCTTTGTCCTTAGACACCGGAAGAGGTCATTTTACCTCTTGAGTTAGTCTTTCTGAAGTCAGGGATGTATTCTGGAAACTTCAAACTTGCTGAGATTGTCAGGTGATCTTTTTTTAATTCTGTTTTTCACATTTTCTAGATGTTTTTTAATTCAAAAATTGAGATGTTTTTTTAACCTGTAAATACAATGCTAATCCTATGAAAAGCTAATCGTTTTAACTCTCCCCACACTGATTTACAAATGTAAATATGAAATGAAAGTGTATGATAGAGATTGAAAACAGAAATGCATGACATTTGACAAAACTTGTTTGTATGGCTGCGTGTAGTCCTGGAGTGTGGAAAGTCGTCGCCAGGTTCCAAAGTCACCCACAACAGAGCTTCTATGCAGAGTTTGAAGTTAAAGAGTATGGTGAGACCCGACTGTATTGCAACTGACGTCACGGAAAAAGTGTGTTACTTTTTATCCAATTTGGAACAATCAAATATTTTCCTTATTTTCAGTGCTCCCCAGTTTTGAAGTCAAATTAACGCCTTCGGACCCCTTCTTCTATAAGGATAGCGAAGAGTTCACTGTCAAGATCAGAGCCACGTAAGTGAAAGTCATTTTGGTGTACTAAACTAAAGAGACTCTCTGTGTTTGACATCTCTTGTTGATTTGTGTGTGTTTGATTTAGGTATCTATTTGGCAAAGAAGTAGATGGGACGGCCTTTGTGGTCTTTGGGTTTCTAAAGGATGGCGAAAAGAGAAGTTTTCCTGAATCTCTTCAGAGACTTTCTGTAAGTTCAGTAAATTGCATCTGATTTTATTATTATGGCATCTGTAAAACTGCATAGTACAGTATGTGTAATAATAATAACACAGATAGAGTATATTTATTCACTGGAGACAAATACTGAATAATCTTTTTCATTTTTAAGATTATTTTGAGGGAGAAATGAAACAGATGGAACCAAAGCACAGATAAAACATCTTCACATAAAATTCACTTTATTTTTTTTTATATATCTGTATTTTGGACTTTTAGATTGAGAAAGGCTGTGGATTGGTCACACTCAAGAAAGCACAGATGATACAAACCGTCCCAAACATCGATGATTTGGTGGGAAGTCACATATTTGTGTCTGCCAGCGTTATGACATTGAGTGGTAAGAAAGCGTTGTGAATTATTTTTCACCGAAGAATCACACCAATGAGCTGCAAGGGCTGAGCCTCAATTACAATTTAGGTATAAGAGTGCATTTTTTTCTGTGTTTGTTTTGTGTTTCCAGGTAGTGAAATGGTAGAAGCAGAGTTGAGAGGCATCAACATTGTCACATCTCCATACACCATTGAGTTCAGGAAGACACCCACATATTTTAAACCAGGAATGACCTTCGATGTTACGGTAAATATTGTGACTGATATAGTGACCGACTGCACTGTTGAATGGTCGTGTAATGGAATGATAGGGTGGTGATAACATTTATGAAGAAATATTTATATTTATCTTCCAATAGCAAACATGGAGGATTTTACTTATGATATCCATGTGGAATGAAAATCAGTTGAATGTTTGCTGACAAAGCATTCTTTTGTTTCTTGGGGGGCAGCTTAAGGTCACGAATCCTGATGAAACTCCAGCACGAGGTATCCCTGTGGTGGTGAACCCCGGTGAAGTGCAGGGCTTCACCTCTAACAACGGCATTGCCAAGCTCACTGTCAATACAGTCTCAAGGGATGCAATTTTGACCATTGACGTAAGTAACTTGCCTGCAGGGAAAGTAACAAAGGATTTGGACAAACGGTGTACGCCAGCTTTTCATAGCCTGTTAAATCTTGCATTGTTTGTTAACTTCAAATACTTTGTGTGCTTGTATGTATTGTTCTATTACAGGCAAGGACCAGTGATCCTAAAATCCTCGATGGAAGGCAAGCAACTGCTACAATGAAAGCCATCCCATATAATGCCAAAAGCAAAAATTACATCCACATAGGTAAGAGGATATCCTGCAGTGCAGAAGCAATTTTAGGACGCCATCTTAAGTGTGCTTTTTGCAGGTGTGGATACAGCAGAGCTGGATTTGGGAGATAACTTGAAAATCAACCTCAATTTAAACAAGCCACCAACTCGAGATACTGACATCACATATTTGGTGAGAATCGTTTTAAACCCATTTCTTTGCGTGTTTGATAGTTATGATT
This sequence comes from Syngnathus acus, assembly GCF_901709675.1. Taxonomy (NCBI): domain Eukaryota; kingdom Metazoa; phylum Chordata; class Actinopteri; order Syngnathiformes; family Syngnathidae; genus Syngnathus; species Syngnathus acus. The sequence continues at coordinate 9,236,554 of NC_051087.1, read as the reverse complement.
TTCATAGATGAACGTTTGTCTCTGAAGGTCGTCGGCAGAGGACAACTGGTGAAATTTGGCCGTCATAGGACCATTGGCCAAGTTCTGATCTCCGTCATCATTCCCATCACCAAAGATATGCTCCCATCATTCCGTATCGTAGCTTACTACCGTCCAGATGACAGCGAGGTGGTGTCAGACTCGATTTGGGTGGATGTCAAGGACTCCTGCATGGGCACGGTAAAATGAACACAAACTCATCAAGTTTTATTTTGAGTATAAATGATTGGTTTGATGATTATATAAGTCAAAAACTCATATCTGATTCTCATTATTTCCCCCTTTTAATTTCAGCTCAAACTGGAACCAACAAGTCGTGCACCATCTTTTGAACCTCGCAAGATCTTTGGACTAAGGGTCACGGGAGACCCAGAGGCCACAGTGGGCTTGGTGGCAGTTGACAAAGGCGTTTATGTTCTGAACAAGAAGTTTCGTCTGACCCAGAAAAAGGCAACCACTTTTGATTTTTTTTGTTTGGTGGTCAATATGATCAGTATGGCCAGATGAGGAATATATTTTGGTAAAAGTAACTGAAAATTTGCATAATTTTAAAGAGATAATTGTGAACAAGACAATCATACAAATAGTGTCTAGACAATTCTCATGCTGCAAATTTTAGGAGATTTGTTTTTGCTCCAGGTGTGGGAGGCTGTGGAAAAGCACGACACTGGCTGCACACCAGGTGGCGGCAAAGATGGAATGAGTGTCTTCTATGACGCTGGACTGGTGTTTGAGACCAACGCTGGCCAAGGAACCCCTTACCGACAAGGTGACAGATTTGGTTGTCTTTCTGTCTATTTCTTTGTGTATTCACTTGGAGTGAGGATTCAAATTCCTGCAGATCCAAAGACCCCAATTAGCAAGATAAAAGATTCTTTGTGACCTGAATCAACTATAGAGGCAACATTAGCATAATAACTCAAATAAATTCCTGTCAGATATTGAATTTATTTATTTATTTATTTATTTATTTATTTATTTATTTATTTATTTATTTATTTATTAAAAAAAAAAAAAAAGATTAATGGAAAAAATCGGCTCCAGCAGATAGGGCATTTCTCGTCCAGGGCAAAAGGCTAGGTCCTTAAACACAACCAGGACTTTGATTCTCACCATGTGGATCAACATTCTTTTATCGTGCAACACTGAGCTGTAGTGAAAAACAGACAAATTAGGTCTCACAACATGCAAATTAAAAAAAAAAAAGAAAATCCGCCCCTGACTCTCATATAGGCTTCCTCGAATTAAATTTATCGCAATAATATCTGCCCTTTTTTTAAAATTATGAATTGCCAGTCTCCCATTTGATTGAGTTGTGTTCACAAAGCAGATGCCCAACAGTTTATTTCTGGAGTTCATCAGTATCCGGGTGGTCGTTTTCATGACTAAACTGTGTTGCATTTCCAGAGCTGAAATGTCCAGCACCCAGCAGGAGTAAACGAGCTACAACTCTACTACAGGTTACTACAACCTTAGGTGAGGATATCTCAACACTTCTACTCATTGTATGGCAAAACAGTGGGAGGAAAAGGAATCCCGCACTTGCACTAGACAACAAATCATCAATATATTGATTGTGGCCTCTCTTGTCTTACTCATTTCCTTTGTTTTCAGCAAGTAAATATGAAGGACTACAGAGGGATTGCTGTTTGGATGGCATGGCGGAAACGCGACTCTCATACACTTGTGAAACGCGCAGCGAGTACATCACTGATGGACCAGAGTGTGTCGCGGCTTTCGTGTATTGCTGCCAAGAACTGGAAGGCCAGAGAGCTGAGATGAAGCAAGACATCCTTCAAATAGCTCGAAGTACGCGATGGACACAGGCAATAGCGAAATGACGGTCTCTCATAACTCTCTGACTTTAAATCTCTTTTTAAGGTGAGAAGAATGATCACATTTACCAGGACAACATTGAAATTGTTACCCGCACAAATTTCCCTGAAAGCTGGCTTTGGGCTGAGGTCAAATTGCCTGCTTGCCCTCCACATAGACGTAACTGGTAAGAAAATTGGTCGTATCTTCACTCAACACATACTAAATAGGTACTGTCACTACATCTGCACATCAAATAAGATCCAATGCAAGAGCTGTGTGCAAAGAAAAAACATCAACACTGTAGGAGATGTGTTCAAGTAACATAGCTTTTAGTTCTAGTTTGTTACAAGGTAGCTAAGTATTTTTTTTTTCATATAGCACTCAATTAAACATAGTCCCTGTGGAAAATGATTTATATTAAATATATATGATACATTATATATATTTGTTTCTTTCAGTGACACAACATCATATGAGAGAATGGAGCCCATGCGTGACTCCATAACAACATGGCAGTTTATGGGTATTAGTTTATCCAAAACTCACGGTGAGGCTCTGCTTATTTAAAATCAAAAGCCGGTTTAGTGGCTCTGAATGCTCCTTCCGTTGAGCTTTTTTTTTTAATCCAATTACTATCTTATAGGAATCTGTGTCGGTGAACCTTTAGAGGTGATAGTACAGAAGGATTTCTTCATTGACCTCAAGCTTCCTTATTCGGTTGTGCGTGGAGAGCAGATTGAAATCAAGGCAATACTCCACAATTACAGCCCTGACGAAATCACAGTAAGTCTGTGTGTGCTCACTCTGCTGAATGACGAGATGAATCCGACGTTCAGTTCTTAGTTGCAATGTGTGGACACCATAAAACTAGACCATCCCTCAGTTCCCTTCTCCACCTTTGTGTTTGAGGTGCGTGTGGACCTGTTTGAGACAGCGGATGTGTGCAGTGCAGCCTCCAAGCGCTCAAAGTTCCGCCAGGAGGTTGAAATGGGGCCCCACACTACGCTAGCTGTACCCTACATCATCATTCCCATGAAAAAAGGAATGTTTGGTATCGAGGTCAAAGCAGCTGTGAGCGGTTCCCATCTCGCTGATGGAATAATGAAGAAGCTGAAAGTTGTGGTAAAGAAACATTTAAGAGTGGAATATTTTATTAATTTTATCGACAGGTTACACTGTTTGCGGAAAAAAAAAGATCACTATTTAGATGCTGGTGAAAACGAGTGTTCTAAGCAAGCACTTTAAAGTCCCTGTAAGGTTAAAACAAATGTCTAAATTTGATACGCCACAGAGAAGCATGCAGTACAAAAAAACGCTAAATACATATTTTACCACTGACACATAAATTCCCCTTTTTCCATTCGAGGGGACTAGACAATTTATTTATAGTACATGAGGAAGGGCGCCACCACTGGAGAGCAAGAAGGACTGTACGCTTTCTAACCAAACTAATGCTATTTTAAAGATGGACAAAATACATTCATACATGCAAAATACATGCTCTAAATATATTTCAGTTTTGATTATACATTTTTCAATGCATGTATACAAGTATTATCCTAATTATTATAATTATTATTATCATTATTATTATAGTATTATTATTAGTATTAAGTATTATTATGTATTATCCTAATCCAACAATGATGGGTTTGGAGCAACCAACAAAATAACCATGTATTTTATTCTATTTAATTTTTGCTTTTCTAGCCTGAAGGTGTCTTGGTTAAGGCTCCAAAGGTAATAGACCTTGACCCTGCTAAAAAAGGAATAAGTGAGTTTCCGCATTCCACTCCACTTTCTGAGAAGAACGTTGTAATTGTGTTGTGTGTTTTTTTTTTATAACTTGGCATTTTACCTTCAAACTTGTGTGTGCACACCGTAGATGGTAAACAAGAAGTCATCATCAACAGTCAAATTCCAAAGAAAGATGTGGTACCGGGCACAGATTCTGTCACACACATCTCTGTGATGGGTGAGATTTTTTATTTTTTTTTTAATCCATCCACTTTTCAATAAATAGACAAAAAGATGTACCGTCACATGATGAAAATAGGACATTGCGCAACAACAATATGAGCTGGTGTTTTTAACTGCGTGTGTCTGCGTGCTTGCAGGTAGAGAACAAGTTAGTGTATTTGTGGAAAATGCCATTGGTGGGACATCAATGGGTAGTCTGATTTATCAGCCTGGTGGCTGTGGAGAGCAGAACATGATCCACATGACCCTACCTGTAATTGCAACCACGTATCTGGACAAAACCAACCAGTGGGAAACTGTGGGCTTTCAAAAACGTGATGAAGCACTGCAACACATAAAAACTGGTAAGACATGATATTGGTCAAGGAGCAGAGATTAAATAGATGTAATCAAAATCTCCAATACGCTGAAGATCTCTTAAACTGCCAATGATGAAAGACATTATAATTTAATATCAAGATGTTTAAAACTCTGTTTTGGGCACAGGCTACAAGAATCAGGTTGCTTACCGAAATAAGGATGGTTCTTTTTCTGTGTGGGCCAAAAAGCCGAGTAGCAGCTGGTGAGTCAAGCAAACAGAATTTTTTTTTTTAAAAATCGGCCCTTCTGTCAAGAACTTTGATGTGCAAATGAACAGGTGTGCTGGCCTTCTCGTCTTTCAGGCTGACAGCCTATGTTGCCAAAGTGTTCTCCATGTCCAACCAGCTGGTGGCCGTGCAAAGAGATGTGATCTGTGATGCTGTCAAGTTTCTTATTCTCCATGCACAGCAACCTGACGGCATGTTTCGAGAAGTGGGCACGGTCGCTCACGGCGAGATGATTGTAAGGGCAATCCTTTTTCATTGCTGTGGTTTTTGTATTGCCAACGATTTCGATCATAACGTGGCTTTGTCTATTTATTGTGCGTGTGCGTAGGGTGACGTGCGAGGTGGGGACTCAGACGCCTCAATGACGGCCTTCAATCTCATTGCAATGCAGGAGTCACGCGCACTTTGCTCTGCCACTGTTAATGTGAGTACTTTACCCCAATTACCCGGCCAATAATCTTTTAATTACCAACTCCTTTACATACTCCAAAAAGATTACATCGGTGTTAAGTGATCAGCTCATCAATTTTTGAAGTGATTGATCAGTGATTGAATTGACTGCTGAAAGTCAGGTCCGAATCCATCAGCACACCAAGATTTTCAGACTTGGTATTTGGTTTTTGAAAACAGTGACTCAGTGCTTACGAATAACACGCTGGAAACAGTTACTTTGGTTTGGTTTTGGTCAGGCTGAATAAAACAGTTTCATCCAGTTGTTACTTTGATTCAAGCAGTGACACAAATTGTCACATGAATTGATTGCAGCATACGCAGACTGAACACCAGGGGCCCAAAGACTGACCTTAGGAAGCTTCATGATCCCCCTTCTTACTTTGCTCTCCTTCTCTCCAGAGCTTGGAAGATAGCGAAGCCAAAGCACTTGCTTACCTGGAAAGGCGTCTGACCAGCCTCAAAAACCCGTATGCTGTAGCCATAACATCGTATGCTTTAGCGAACAAGGATAAGCTGAACAAGGAGATCCTCTTCAAGTTCGCTTCCCCAGGTGAATTCTGAAACAGTCTTCCTTTCACTTTTTGGTATTTTATATTCATGAATAAAAAAAACAAGAGTGTCATTTTACCAAAGTAAAAAAAAAAGTTAATAGAAATAGCCATTGCATTGTGATTTCTGCGAATTAAAGTTATCACAAAAACAATCATTATTGACTATAGGGAAAAAAAACCAAGTATAATAAAATATTAATTTCAAGTTATTTTCCTTTGCAGAGTTAAGCCATTGGCCTGTGCCTAAGGGACATATTTATACACTGGAGGCAACAGCCTATGCTCTTCTGGCTTTGGTCAAGGCCGGGGTATGTGAATTTGTTTAATATAATACAGACAAAAATACAGACATTTCCAGAAACAAACTGGGTTTGAGACTACAGACATATCAAAATCAATGTAAAAAGCAAGTGTTTTCCATATTGTCCTGTAGTATTATTTTAATAACATTTGAAATAGTAGTTGATCATTCCTACAGTGTATACTGTACATACAATGCAAAGTTTTCTTTTTTTATCTGTTCATAAAGCACTTTGAGGAGGCCAGACCTGTGGTGCGATGGTTCAACAAACAGAGAAAGGTGGGCGGAGGCTATGGATCGACTCAGGTGAGAGAAGATTCGATGTCAATATTCATGTCATCTGGGCTCTGTTGAATCCTTTTCCCATTTTTCCTCCGTTTAGGCCACAATTATGGTGTATCAAGCAATATCGGAATACTGGAGCAGTGCCAAAGAGCCACAATATGATCTGAAAGTGGATATTGACGTGCCGGGCAGATCGTTACCTCTCAAATACACCTTCAACAAGGAAACCTTTCATACCACAAGAACATCTGATGTGAGAGTGCCTCACATCTCATTTATTTAGCATTCTTGCTACTGTCCAAATGTGTTCCTATAAAAGCCTCTGTGTGTATTTTTAACCCACAGATGAAAAGTATTAATCAAGATATCAAAGTGACAGCCGAAGGTAGTGGAGAAGCAACATTTACAGTAAGTCAACTAATTATGTTCTGGTTAGGCTCAAGTCCCACAATATTCATATGGCCTTTTGTTTTATGATGAGGGCTATATATGATTTACTACCGTAATTTTCGGACTATAAGTCGCACCGGAGTATAAGTCGCACCAGCCATAAAATGCCCAAAAAAGTGAAAAAAAACCATATATATGTATATAAGTCGCTCCTGAGTATAAGTCGCCCCCCCACCCAAACTATGAAAAAAAAACGCGACTTATAGTCCGAAAATTACGGTATGTATATAGGGTCTACATGTGTGTGCGTGTGTGTGTGACTGTGCATGTGTGCGTGTGTGCGTGAGTATGAACAATTTCATGGCTTTATAATGAGTTCCATCATATAATTTGATGTTGTCAATGTGACAGATGGTGTCGTTGTATTATGCCCTGCCTTCCGAAAAAGAAAGTGACTGTCAGACATTTGACTTATCAGTGCAACTTATTCCAGGTAATTTTAATATTTTGTCATATTTTAAAATTGTATTTTATAATTTGCTCATTCGTCTGGGGGTTTTAATTGATTACATAAAAACATAATTTTTTTGTCTGATACTGTCTTCCCAGAAAGAATTGATGCGGAAGAGAAGATATACAAGCTACAAATAGAGGTTATGTAAGTACAATAAGAAAAAGAAGACTAGCAAACAGTGAGGTTGCAAAGTTTGATCCTTGTCATTGTGTGTATCATTCCTTTATTTGATTTTCAATTCTAAACAACCAAATAAGTACTTGTTGTATCAATGTTCATTCCAAAATGGAAAACATGAATTTTTTTATTGGAGCCACATCTGATGTTTGTAACAATGGAAAGGCCATGCTGCTTGTTGTATGTTTTTTTCCCCCATTTTGTTGCTCTCCTGTGAAAAACACCTACGTATGTACATGTTTTCACATTAATAACAGCAACAATTTGTGCACAAAATCAGAAACAAGTAATTATCCGTTTTTACCATTTTGCCTTTTGGAACAAATTTTGAGAAACAAATTCATTACCGTATTTACTTTGTTTTGTTTTGAAAAACAAATGAACATATGATACACAGATTCTTGACCCCCTGCCTCGGTCCCTTAAAAATTTAAACAAAAAAAATCTGATTGTTTGAGTTTCTCAAGAAATACTGCTATGTTTGATGTCTGAGCAGGTATAAAAGCAAAGAGCATGATGCATCCATGACAATCTTGGACATTGGCTTGTTGACTGGCTTCCGTGTTGACAACAACGACATGGGCTTGGTATGAACCCTCACAGACAAACCTTCTTCCATTGCTAAAATAGCTTCGAACCACTTCCTGATTGTATGTTTCCATGTAGCTGTCCAAAGGTCGTGCCCCCATCATTTCAAAGTATGAGATGAACACAGCCTTGTCAGAGAAGGGCTCTCTCATCATCTACCTGGACAAAGTAAGACAGACATCTCGTCACCTTGCCCCTGACACTTATTTCCCTTTTGATCATCGACAGCTGCTTAATTTTTTTTTTTATATCATACCACCTCCACAGGTCTCTTATAGGCGTCGTGAGGAAATCAGCTTTAGGATCATCCAGACCCTGAAAGTCGGCATCTTACAACCGGCTGCTGTGTCTGTTTATGAATACTATGATGGTGAGTCACTTTTTTAAAGATACGTGGATGGGATTTTTATGGAATAAAATGCGGCGTTTAGTAGAGCAACGTTCTTGCACCATATTTTACAAATAAAACAATACATCCTGTCCATTTCTGCAACAAAACTACTTTGCAGAGAGGCGTTGTGTGAAATTCTACCATCCCGAGAGGAAAGCTGGCCAGCTGCTGAAACTATGCACAAAGGATGAATGTACCTGTGCTGAAGGTAAGATGAAACACAGCTCCGACTGTATCGAGTGAATTTTCTGAGAAATACACTTTGTCTGGACAGAATTACATTTGACATTTTTGTAAAGCATTGTTCTCACAGTTGGAAAGCAAGAGTGAACTATTTTTTCCAAATATTAGTAAAATTGCCACCACTGTGTGCAGCTGTAAGAGCCTGCCGGACAGGACACAAACAAACCCTGACTTCTAGCATCACATCATTACATCAAGTTAATTCATCTCTTTTTTCCCCCACACCCAGAGAACTGCAGCCTACAAAAGAAGGGTCAAATCAGTAATGATTTGCGTGCACAAAAGTCTTGTGAGAGTACCCCGACTAGCAAGATAGACTATGGTAAGACAAGTACAGTACAGTATATTAGTTTTTATTTGTCATTTTAGATGATGGAGAAATTAGTAAGTAAGACAATAATGTGTAACTCGTCTGTCCTCAGTGTACCGCATAGAATTGGAAGCATTTCATGACGGTTTGTCAACTGACATCTACAAAGCACGGGTGACCCAAGTCATCAAAGAAGGTAGGATTTGATTTCAACTGACTGAGGAAGTATTCACATTTGCTGAATGTTGATGCTTTCAAACTGAGACTTTGATCAATATATTTACTTTCTTCTCCCATGTTGCCATTGCAGGAAATAAAGATATGGGTGCCCAAGGCCAACTACGCACATTCCTCAGTTATCCACACTGCAGGGAGGCTTTAGAATTGGACGTAGGCAAGTCGTATTTAATCATGGGCTCATCGAAAGATATTCACAGGGATGACGAGACACAAACGTAAGTCCCTGAGTTTTCTTTTTTTTTTGCATCAATGCTAGTTTTGTTTGATGCACTTGAAACATCAACTTGTTTTCAACCTCCTCTTTTTAGGTTCCATTACATTCTCGGAGAGAAAACGTGGATCGAATACTGGCCTACAACTGCTGAGTGTCAATCCCAAGAACACAGACCTACTTGCATAGGCATGGAGTTCCTAAAAAGGAAATATGAAGGTTTTGCATGCGAACAATAGTCAAAATCAAGCTCAGACAATGAAAACACGTTTTCACTATTCCCAGAATGTCAATCTTTTATGTCATGAAATGTTACACTGTGCCGATTAAAATTAGATGGCTATTAATCTCACTGTCTGTTTTACTTTCATAATAATGATTTATTAATCGTTTAATTTACAATAGTTTTAAAACTAAATACACTGTACTGTGTCATTAAAATTCATAAAAAAAATACATCCTCACGAGTCGTAACATATCCAGCTTGTTTTGCTGTTATATTAAACAAAGGGAAACTGAGAATCGCATCAAATTGCCGTGAAGATGATCTCGGGATCACACCATTAGGCTACTTTGAAGTTACTGAAGTGTTCTAGCATGCCTGGGGAGAAAACAGCTAAGGTAAACATCACAAACGATTATGCCAACAAATTTAAAGCTTAAGTTACATGGCATTTTTAGTGTCTGCTAAATGGATCTTAATAAATGCTCACAATTATGCGCAGCAAGATACCACATCTTAGATTAATGCCTGGCAATATAAGAATGCTCAGAGTTCTACAGCTCAGCACTTGTTGCTTGTATAATAAATACCATCCCTGCTGGACCCAGAAAAGGGAAAACATAATGACTTTAATAAAAGACATTTGTTTTCATATGTGTGAACAGTCCCTACTGCCAATGGCAATTTAGAGCTTTGCATGATCAGAAAAGGTTATTCATTGAAAGGTGTGCCATTATTTGGAAGGTATAGAATCGTAAATCTCTAGAAATAACTAGAATGTTATGTGTTATGTTTCATGCGCCCTGATTGCTTTTGCAGAGTTAAACTCAGTCATTCTGGAAGAAAAGTGAAGAATCCATTACAAACGTTTCCTGATAACTCATAAAATCACATTTCCTCAAACATTACTTTACACGTATGCAGGTCCACCAATATTGTAAAAAAAACTTTTTTTGTCATAATAATTGAATATGTATGTACGTATATTTTTTTTCCTCTTGATGCTTTGTGCTCGTCATAGTTTTGCTGACAGTATAGCTGCTCTCCTGATTATGAAACAGTGAGGCCAGAAAGGAGCGCATGCAGTAGTGACACAAGCAGTGAGAGTCAGCTCATGCTTTCCCCTCCCCTACCTCCTTGCTTTTCTATATTCCATTCATAAAATGCAGCATCACTGGCCACTCCATTTTCACTCTAGCCTAAAGTTGCTAGGCAACAGCAGAAAATAAAACAGAGGGAATGGGCTTTCACCCATTTAATCTCTAAATGAAAAGGACTGATGGGAAGTCACTGGACAATAACTGTTTTCCATGATTTCAAATTTAATTTGTTGTGCAAAATGTATATAGGCATATATGTTTAAAAAATTAAGAAAGTCGAGGGGCAGAGGCATATGAGGTGATTACTGTACATCGGTACTTTGCATGTTTGGGGGCCACCAAAATGGTGCCTGGGGACAACATATTGTTAAGAACCACACAATCGAGTAGCCCGCAGGTCTTTTCTAAAAGCAGTTCACCAATGCAACGTGATAGGAATGTTATAAAGGCGATCATGTCAAAACCAGTATTGAAGAATTAGCTCTCAGTTTCAAAAAGGTAGCTGACCTCTGATTTTTACAGTCAAAGCCCTGCAGGAAAATTTGCGTGTGAGATGCCTGAAGAAGCAGATCCTGTCAGGACGGTTTAGTATTATAAATTGTTTAAAAGTGCAATATGTACACTTTTGTCAATTTGACTACATATGGCCTTGTGTTATGTACGCAGCTCTGCAAGAGGTCACTGCAAAATGATCCGTTTCTCTGATTTTGTTATTGTTAGCTACAGGTTGTGTTTCGTTGAGTAAAATGAGTATTTTTTTCATTCTATAAAATGAAAACATAAATTGCAAATCCAGATATTTGCAGGAGATCGAGAGGGAACAAAAACAGGTCAAACTACCAAAAGGCTCCAGTGTTTTTCTTTTGGTCTGGTTTTCTTTAATCTCCCCCTGTACCCTGCAGATAGCGTGGGTGGTATGATGCATTTTTCTCTCTCTCGTTAAATACAGTCGGGGCTTCAAATTTTGGATACGTATACAAAGATATACAGTAGATGATGCGACGCTTCCATTTCGGTTGCTGCAGCAGAAAAGATGCGCTCTCTAGGTGTATCTCCCTCCCGCGTCCGTCTGCCATACCGCGGACTGCCAAGCCGGCCAGACCGCGCCGCGCGTGCGTTCCATTCTGACCAACATTTCTAAAAATAGCTTGAGGTTGACGTCACTCGGCGAAACGTGTATGAGTCGCTTAGGGGAACGGTGGGTGGGGGCTACTGATGAGTCTGGAGCTCGTTGTCTGTATTTCGAGGGATTTGAGAGTGCGATACCATCAGCTGACTAACGACAGCCTTGCACTCCCAAACATTGTCACGGTCCTGCCACGCAAGGTCAGCGGCGGAGGAAAAAAATCGGTGACGTTACTCCCATCCCACCCACCACCCCACCTTAGTTTAGTAGGGCGGGGGGATATTGCCGTTGGATTGCTGGAGACCAATCACAACGCGGAATTGGACGTCACCGCAGATTGATAGCCAATGGGGAGCCGAGCCTTAGCTGTCAATCAAGTCCAATTCGGATGAGTGGGCGGGATGTTCACTGGGCTGTAGTTCCGTCATCCAGCTCATCTCCGGGGCTACAGGGGGCCAATGTTGATTTGGGCTAATTCTCGTCGTTGTAGGTGAACATTAGAGGTTTAAAAGCCTCGGGTTGCTAGCACGAATCCTTTCGATTGAGAAGACCGCATAGCCGCCCTGCCCGTCGCTGTTTATTTTATTTTATTTCATCTCTATTGGGGAGACTGGACTGACGGTGGGAAGCCAGGGGGCCTCGATCGGAGGGGGCTACAAGGAGTCCGAGGAGAAGACTGGCTCCTCCGCGACCCGGGATTGTCGCTCGATATCGGTTTGGTAAAGCGAGGAGCGGCTGCACCCTCGCGGCACCATCAGCGGACAGCCTCTTCAAGATCAACACCACGTTTGGATTTAGGAAATACTGTCTCGTCCTAATCGACCTGCTTGGTGGAACCTGAGAGCGACTCATCGCCCGTTGACAGGTTGTCATCATGGGCAACGCGCCCACGGCCAGGAAGGGCAGCGAGATGGAAAGCGGTGAGTCGAGCAAAGCAGCACGCTTCCCACCTGAGAATCACCTGGCCGGCGCCAGCCTCCCTCAAAGAGGCCTAACGATTGTAGATTTATTAAGAGCCACATCCAAATACTACACACCGCCAATTGCACAGTGAGCCATACATTATGTAAGTACTGTACCGTTAGTATGTTGATTGCGTGGTTGGGGTTTGCAATAATGTACAGCTGCATTACATCAGCTCTTACTAATGTTTTGCATCTCTTATGAAGCCAAAATCATCACAAAAGGTCCACCGCAGATTAAGTGGCAACAAAATCGTGCACATACTTCGAAATCACGGGTATCTAACTCATGGCACATGGGCCGGATCCGACCCACCACCTCATTTGAGGTGGCCCGCAAAAGTAAATCATGAGTCAACTTTGTGTTTCTTGCCATCACTTTGAATAGTACTGAGTAGTGGCAAGTATTTTTGTTTCACCAAAACCCTTATTGAAATAAATTGACCAATATACTTAATAAACTATGATTTAAAATGTTGCTTTCCGTCAATTAGGCTACTTGTATGTATGCAATGCAGAACTATGAGGATGTGCTAATACATTTCTATAGGCTTGAAAGTTGCCTCCGGCCTCCAGTTTTTTCTGGCTTCCCACCACATTCCAAACACATGCTTCCTTGGATACTGAAAGACTCTAGGTTGCAAACTCGCTGTTTGTCTTCATGCCCTGCGATTGTGTTCTTCTCAACACGAGAAAGCTTAAGTGGTTTATAAAATACATATAAAGATGGAGAAATTTCATACCCAAAAATGTAAATCATTTGAGAAATGTCAATGTTAACTCCTACTTTTGGCACTTATTTGATTGCGCTGGTGGGCCTAATTATGTGTCCAATCTAAGTTCAGTGCATTTTAAACTTTACTTCAAAATCAACACAAGACCCCGCCATATTAACATATTGTGCACTGAAACAGACTAAAAATGTGTGTTTATGTTTTTCAAATTATTAAAGCCTTTTAAGCATCTTGTAGGGCAAATGTGGCCAACTAGAGGTTAGTGTGACTGACTGACTGACTGACTAGCTTTTGCATAGGTGCTTATTTGGGTAAGCTCCCACTCTTAAGTTGCACGATACATATAAATATTATTGTTAAAATAGCAAACTACATTTTGTGACAGAGCTAAACCAAGTGGATGTGTATGTAGATTTAAAAGTAATATGTTCAAACAATGTTCGATCCCACTTTTTTCAGAACGATAACAGTACGAGACTCAATTCTTGATACCGATACCAAGTACCGATACCACTAGTAGTCCCCCCAGCCACAAAATGGCAAATTTTTAAGAAAGACCTATATACCCCAATCTAGCAATTGTACCTACAATTGCACAAAGTTGCAATTTTGTGTCCTTATATGTATTCCTGATCATAAAACAGCCACAGGAGGCCATAATTTTATTGACATCTATTGGCCATTGTTATGAGTACCGATACCTTAAAAAAAGTATTGGTAGTCGCCCATCCCTAGTTTAAACAAAATATTTTAATAGTTTATGTTTGAACAAGTTATTTAACTTACTCACTGTTGAAATTTCTGAATTTCAAATGAGCTTAAATTCAGGTAAAATGAACAGGGTTCATTACTTGTCGCCCTTCACAATTAAGAAAAGACTAAATAAAAATAATAAAAAGAGTATTGTCGGTGTTATCGTCTACAGTCAAGGAGTTCCTTGCTAAGGCCAAAGAGGACTTCCTGAAGAAATGGGAGAGCCCTGAACAGGTGAGAGAAACTGCACACCTATAGCCATGCTTCTAAATTTGTGCTGCTTAATTATTTCAAATTGTAGCATGACACCACATTTACATTTTGTAGGACAGCAATCTATATTTTGTAAAAGATGTTGCTGTCTGCCAAAAGTGTATTCCTAAATTCAATAGATTTCCAAATGAAAGTTCCCGAAAAAAACGGAACACTTAAAATGCGCTCGTCAAACAAAAACAAGCCAAACTCACTCTTTGCGTGTGTTTTTTATTTATTTATTTTTTTCAGAACACTGCTTGCCTGGAGCAGTTTGAGAGGTTGAAAACTCTGGGCACGGGCTCATTTGGTCGTGTTATGCTGGTAAGGCACAGAGAAACGGGACAGCATTACGCCATGAAGATCCTCAACAAGCAGAAGGTCAGTTTGGGCCAGAGGTCAGGACACACTCTCTGGCACAATGCAGAAGAAGTGAGATTGTGTTTCCATGTTGGCGGAAACCATTCCAATGTAGTAATTGTAGTAACAGTGGACCAGCTCTACACCTTCAGCAGAGTATTAAAAGGTGCATGGGAGTTCACTCAAACAGCCTATGTTTGTTTTGTTGACTTGTAGAAGGAATTTGACCGTGTCCTACGAGAGTTCTGTGTCTCGGAACCAGTCACTCTGATACGGGCTGTTTGTTTCTTGTACCGTGTGAGAGTTTGATCTGCAGTAAGTCCGATTCGTTTCCAGTGAGGGTTGGATTCGGATAAGGCTGACTCTCAGCATAACTTTTGAAAACACTAATGCGGACTCCTTATTGGTCTGTCTTGTGAAGAAGAAGAAGCAGAGCCAAAAGGCGAAGCTCTTGACCAGATGGTCAAACTACATCTTAATGATAGGGGGAGAAGCTCGGTCATCCAGGAGGGGCTCAAAGGAGGGCTTCTGCTTCTCTGCATCAAGAGATGAAGTACTCGGGCACATCACGGTTGAAGGAGCCCCAGGTTAGAACAAATACTTTCTGGAGAGACTATGTCACCTGGCTCACCCGGCTCACCCGGCCGGCCTGCGAACGTCTCTGACTTCCCCTGGAAGAGCTGGACAAAGTGTTTTCTTGTGAAAAGAAAGCACTTCTATGGGAACGGCCTTCACAGTAAACCTTTGTTGCCTGTCACTACATTTCGGACTTTCCCAGGGATTTTCCAGATGTTTTAGCAGGGCCCCCAGTTCTCCTTCCTAAAAGATGTTTTGGTGGATTTGGAAAAAAAACTATGACTGATTTCTTATTTTTTACAAGTTCTATGACGGTCATATTAGCATGTTTGGCAATGCCATGCGTTGATTAGGATAACAATTTCCCAAATAGCGTGGGGGCCTGATATTCGCTGGAGATAGGGATAAGGGGATAAAATATAGGAACAATCTTTCACACTCACATTGACGCCCATGGCCATTTATCCTAATATGCATGTTTTAGGAACGTGAATGCAGGGTGACCAAAGAAAGCCCAGGAAAATTCCACTTAGGAAGACCAAAGGCCACTTTCAAAAGTCACATTTCTAACTGTCAATCAAATTCATCGTTAAATTGAAAGAACACTCCTTATTTACAATCGGGTCCATTTAACTTCTCACTTTCTCCCAATTTTAGGTGGTGAAGCTGAAGCAGATAGAGCACACTCTGAATGAAAAGAGAATTCTTCAGGCCGTCAACTTTCCTTTTCTCGTGCGATTAGAGTACTCGTTCAAGGTAAGATGATGTACACAATTGTGTATGGTTGTACTGTATGTTGATGCCATGTGGGAACACCTTGACAGCACACTGTACCTGTTCCCCAGCTGGCCATTCTCCGCTTTATCCATTTAAGCTGTTTGGATACCTTAAATGCCCCGGGACTGAATGCTTTGATGCTTCAGATAAACCTATTAGCAGAAGGCTTGCTCAAAGTCTGTTTTTTTTTTTTGTTTGTTTTTTATACCTATCTGACATTTCACAGAATTAATTGGTGTATGGAATGAACCGGTTTATGTATTGCAAAGATAAAAGCGATGCTCTGAACTTGAATCAAGTCACGATCCACGTGGTGCCATATTTCTTTGATACTGACCTACTGCAGTTCCATTTCGTTTTAGCTGCTTTTTGTGGAGGGCGGCCTCTAGTGGCACATTTTTGGGACAAGATTATGTAGGCTCTCCTTAATCAAAGATGACAGTATTTTGGCGGCATTGAAAGTAGGCCTTCTGGATTATATTAGAAAATACGATTAATGTCCTATTTCAATACTGTCAAACCAAATAAATATAATAAATACAATAAAAGACAGCTTACCAAAACTTCAAAAAGAATGTGCAGTGGAATTAAAAGCTTTTGGCGAAATTATTTTTGAAGACACTTTAAAGGATTCAATCATAGATATTATAAAAAAAAATAATAATAATACAACAGCAGATTTTTTTAACCTGGATTGAAAACCTTTCACACTTGAATGCAACGTTATGAATGAAAAGTGGGTACCAGCAGGTTGCAATGACAGAACATTTATGTATTCTATTCTGTTCTGTAGCTATGGCTTTATTTGCAGTAACCCAAAAATATATGTGTTTCAACGCAGAACATTGTTTACTCTCTCTCTCCTACAGGACAACACTAACCTCTACATGGTGATGGAGTATGTGCCAGGTGGAGAGATGTTTTCCCATCTACGAAGAATTGGCAGATTTAGGTTAGTATGTTGTTGACATAACGCATTTTTTGGGAGCAGATGTAAAATTTGTACTCCTACATTTGCAGTGAGCCTCATGCTCGGTTCTACGCTGCTCAAATTGTTCTGACCTTTGAGTACCTGCATGCTTTGGACTTGATCTACAGAGATCTCAAACCGGAAAACCTTCTCATAGATCAACAGGGCTACATACAGGTAAATGTAGCCCCTTATTTAGGAATATGGGAGGGATTTGGGGTATTACTCAGAGTTAAGTCTTTTCCCCTCTCAGGTGACAGATTTTGGCTTTGCCAAACGTGTAAAGGGCAGGACCTGGACACTCTGTGGCACCCCAGAATATCTGGCCCCTGAAATTATCCTTAGCAAGGTAAAACTCTGCTTTCCTCTCAGAAGTATTAACAAGACAAGGATTTGTCCTTTTGCCCTTTGCATGTTAATGAGATGCTTCATGGCCGTGCTCTCGTCCCATTTAGGGATATAACAAGGCAGTGGACTGGTGGGCGCTGGGCGTACTGGTCTACGAGATGGCAGCTGGGTACCCCCCTTTCTTTGCCGACCAGCCTATTCAGATCTATGAGAAGATTGTATCGGGAAAGGTATACTCCGACTGACACTTATATATATTTATCATCATTGTCCCACTGTGAACTAGAAATGATGAATTTGTATGCAAAACACACATGTTTGATTATTTACTTTATCCAATTGTAGTTTGCATTTTACAAGTGAGGCACCCGACTTTAGAGGGTGAGAAGAGCAATGGTGGTCAACTCTAAAAAGACAAATTGTGATTGTTTGAGAAAAGCAAGCAGCTTTGTTATCTGCCCTAGGTACGTTTCCCGTCTCACTTCAGCTCCGACCTGAAGGATCTCCTGAGGAACCTGCTACAGGTAAAAACATTGCAGCTATTAACGACAACCTCCCTTTTGTTTTTGTTTGCCAAGCCTCCTCAATGAATCTTAATGGAGGAAATACATTGTTCTGATTCTCAGGTTGATCTCACTAAACGCTACGGGAACCTCAAGAACGGTGTCAATGACATTAAAGGACACAAGTGGTTTTCAACTACAGACTGGATTGCCATTTACCAGAAAAAAGTATGTATGTTTTACGTGTTTGTGTTTTGTTCGAGGCTCCGTGTGCAGGCAAATTGTCCTTCTCGTCCATCAACAGGTGGAAGCTCCTTTCGTTCCCAAGTTTAAGGGGCCAGGCGACACCAGCAACTTTGACGACTACGAAGAGGAGGAGATCCGCATTTCCTTCAATGAGAAATGTGCCAAGGAGTTTGCCGAGTTCTAGAGAGTACACGTGAGTGAGTGAATGAGGGAGGGAGTCGATAAGGAAGATGGGGCAGTGGGAGCTAGGCTGGTCAAGTGGGAGTTGTAAGGGGGAGCCTTACCGTCTCCTGTCACAATCACAAGCACCAGCTGCAAAAAGAGGGAAAAGGAATCGAGCGAGGAGAATGATAACCAGCAGTGTTGCCTTTGTCTGTTCTACTTTCTTTCTGATTCTGTCTCATGTTTGGATCCCTTTATAATGAAGGTGTGCTTCGGATTCATGGATTGGGCAACCCCTCTCGTTGAGAATTTCCTCTTTGCTGGTATGCTTTCATCTTTCACGTTTAAGGCCCAAAAGAGGCGAGTCCCTTTGTTAGAATCAACTGTTTCATTTGTTCGTCATACGCGAGGACCACTGGAACTGGACCAGCTAAAAGTCTGCACTGAATTTTTCAATTCACATTGGGAATTGGTTGATATGCTCTTCATCTAGTGAGCAGTAGAAGTTTCAAAGTAAACGCTCAAATCAGACACGCACAGATACATGTACGGCTTGAGAGGTTTTGGTTTTGCAACGTTTTTTTTTTTTCCTCTCTCTCGAGAAACGCCATACTCCATGTTGTAGGCAGCATACTGTATGTCAAAGTCACCAGTGTCATATCGTAAACCGTATGATGCATTGAAGACAGAAGTCACTCTTGATGACTGTGTGTGTGTGTGTCAGTGTTAGTCTCATTGCAACATAGCAACTTTATCCATCTCCATGGCAACGTTTAAATGTGATATCATGTCACACTAACTAACACAACGACATGGACAAGGGAATGGACAAGCACTGTTTCGTGAAGGAACACTTAATGTTACATAATAGTATCTCAGGTTTGAACATATCACTCAGTTGGGGACATTGGATAAACATAGCTTGCATGGAAATGGAAATTTCAAGTTCTGGTCAGAATTCAAAAGGAACAAAAGGGAATTTTTAGATATTTGATTAGTGTCTTCCACATTTTTGCCCTTCCATTTGGTTTTGTGACTGGAAAAAAAAAGCCTGTGTTGTGTTGTCTGCGCTCTGCTCTCACCTACTCTGCATGTTCTTGCCCTGAAAGGGACCATCTGAGGCAGACTACCTCAAACTGCTTCTGGATTACCAGAGCACTTTGATCTGTCATTGATGCTGGTCTTATTTGTGTCCCTCTTTATTTCAATTGTTTTTAAACTACCCGACACTCAGCTTGAGCCAATCACACCTCTCTCTCACTTTCTCTTTCTCTCTCCCTCCCCCTCACTGTATGCTCTTTAAGTTACATGATACATGTGGTCAGTACCTCCTTTAGCTACGATGACAAGTGTTTCGATGACAATTCTGAAACAAAACAAACATCAAGCCTTTTTTTTATTATGATTTCATAGCTACGTTATACTTCATCGCCATACACTGGTTCTTGATGTTTTAGTAGCGTTTCATGCAAAAAGTGCACTCTCAGAGCGATTGCAATTGCCCCAAGATAAGTGCAGGTTCTTCTGATTCTACACATTTATTTAATGAACTGCCTAAAATCAAAGTTGCACGAATTTAGTACACCACTTGTTTTATTCATTTCACTGACATTTTCATTCCACGCAAATATATACCCATATTGAGACATAAAAAACCAGGCTAATCATAAGAGTTGTTGAGCTTTTGTGTTCTAAAGACTGGCTTGGACCCACCTTGAAAATTAGATACTAATATATCTAAAGGGATTTTTCTGTAAGAAATGTAACATACCTGATGCTTACCTAACAAGACACTGAAACAAATGCTCACTTTCTGAGCAGTGCTATTTCTTTTATAAGGAGAGGAGGAATTATTGACCAATCAATCTGATGTCGACTTCACAATGTCATTAGATCAATCATGATTATTACTTTGCTATTTTTTATACTGTTGTAACCCAGTTGTTAAGACTTCACACTTGCTGTATGCCATTCATGTCCGATTCAATGTTGACTCACATCATGGACAAAACAAAATTTAAAGTTCCAAAAATATTGTGTCTCTCATCGATGTTTCTGCAGTGATACTTCCCCTCAAAGCAGGCACAATGCAATGTTGCCACATTTTTAGGGAAATGAAAGACTTCTGTGTAAACCATGTTAACCCCTGCCACACATGCAGCTTAACACACACGACACACGCACACGCAGCAAAGGAAAGTCATGATGACAGTGACATAAAAAAACATGAGTGTAATATTTTGCAACATGAATATCATTCCAATAAAGTTTTACTTGTAAAATTATCTTAAAGGTTCCCGTCTTTCCCAAAGTGGTTTTGTTGCTTCTTCAGAGTTTTCACACAAATACTCTTACTGCACTTAAATCCATTATTCACTTGTATATCTATAGCAAGATATTCCCCATCTTGTCAGCTTCAAGAATGATGTGCTGTGAAAGCATTATTTTCCTCCTGCTAGCCTAAAAACTACACACTTCCCTTCAGAAATTCTCCATCTTGTCTGGAAAACATACAGTTAATGAGTGTTTTTCAGTTGTCATTAATTTAGAGATGTGTTGCTTTGTTAGTCAGTTCACAATGTTAGCAAAGCTATTGAAAAGACATTAAAAGCCTGACCCAAGGCTCGCTAACATTTATGTATGCATATGTAATATAGAATTTTTTTCAGATTTGTCAAGTCAAATAAAGCTATCAAAACTAAAACTACGCACTACACTCTAAACTGGTTGCCATCCAAACGCAGGGCACACAGAGACTAATAACCATTCGCACACACATAATCACAATTCGGAGTGATAAATCGGCCTACCAGTTTTGGAATGTGGGAGGAAACCGTAGCACCCGGTGGAAACACACGCAGGCACGGGGAGAGCCTGCAAACTCCACACTGGAAAGCCGAAGCCGGACTGCACCTCTGATCTATGAGTGCGCCTGAGTCTGTACTTTTTTTAATTTTTTATTTTACAAGTATACTTGTACAGTATACTGTACTCGTAGTTTTGCTGATTTTGAGTATACTTTTGCCCCCTCTGGTGTAGCATAAAGGTCAGCCATCCTCCTCGTCTCCGACAGTAATCTACTGCCGCCAGGGGGAACAGGGTGCCCTCCTCCCCCTCCTCCCATGTCTTGAGCGTCTATTCCCCGCCACCACGCGGCGCACACGCAGCCCGCCGCGCGTAGCGTGCGTCAGTCTTTGTATATCCGCCGTGGACTGCACACGATGACACGGTGAACAAAGAACGCAGCTGTGATGCGCCAAAAGCGAGACAAGTCCACCTTAAATGCCGTCGCGAGCGCCATCTTCGGTCCACCTTAAGCGCACAACATAGCGGACGAACGGCGAAGTGCCGAGCGGGCTTCCGTAGCGGTCCTCCAGCCGGGGAGTGATCGCACTCCGCTTCCAGCTTTGACACAGCAGCGCCACTTGAGGAACAACAAATACACACGTTCTCGGGCCGAACCCCAAGGAGGAACATGTCCGGACCCAACAAGTACCGAGAGTGGATCCTGGAAACAATCGACTCTCTCCGCTCGCGGAAAGCGCGTCCGGATCTGGAAAGGATTTGTCGAATGGTCCGAAGGCGACACGGGTCAGACCCGGACCGAACCAGGGCAGAACTGGAAAAACTGATCCAAGAGCAGACTGTGCTTAAAGTTAGCTATAAGGGCTCCATCTCGTACCGGAATGCGGCCAAGGTGCAGAGGAAAAGCAGAAAGAAGAGTGAAGACCCTGTGAGCAACAACAACGGCGACAGCGCGCTCAGCTTCACCGACCAGGAGGACGACTCAGAGCCCAGCCCGTCTCAACTGGCAGAGGCCAGCAATAAGCGCGGCGCTCCCTCCAGCCCGAGGAGCGGAAACAGGAGCATCAGCAGCGACGGCCCGGCAACGGCCCGTCTTGTAGATGAAGAGAACGCAAGTGCAGCCGCGGGAGCACAGGAAGTCCGTCCTGGCAGCGGCCGCAACGATGCACTTGGGCGAGACAAGCAGCCGGGTCCGGCCGTGGATGACGCCCCCAACCAAACTTGCGCGGGGGGCGCCAGCACACGCAAGCACGCAGTGGCCCCTCAGCCCCAACTTCCAGGGGAGGGAGGTGGCATCGGATCCGACTTGGACCTGGGCGACCGGGTGGTGGCTTCAGTCCGCAGCCTGTCCGAGAGGAGCCACCGGGGGGGCGACGCCGCCGCTGCCGGTGGCAAAGGCCCCGTGAAGCCACTGGGGCTCAAGGAGATTTTGGGCTACCTGGGCAGCCAGGAGCGTCTCTTCGAGGAGAAGCTGACCAGGGGCAAAGTCAAAGTGGTCATGGAGAGAGAGGTGGCCCGGGGTAGGCTGCGCAGGACCCGCTGCGGGAACATTACTCTTCCTCTGAGGGGAATGACGACGACGGAGACGTTCGCCGCCGAGAATCTTGCAAAGAGCGCGCTGCAGCCCGCGATAAAGGTTGGCGACTCTAACTTAATATTTGCAACACGTCCAGGCCCGCGCGGCGCGGTGAAGCGCTGTCTGCTGTTAAATTAATGAAAGCTGTTCGAGATCGTGCATGTTGCGACGTAAAGCGCTCCACTTCGCCAAATCACTTTTTTTTTTAAATTGAAAAAAAAAAGAAGAGGATACTGCTGCATAATCTAAATGTTTGGGTATTGTTTATTATAGCGGGACGTGTTTATGGGACAGGCGTGCGTTCGCCCGTTTTTGCGTGTGCTTCAAGCACAAAAGCTGCAGGTTACAGCGCAGGAGCGGCTCCTGGAGAAGAAAAAAAAACCGCGCACGCATGCTGTGAGTGTGTTTCTGCATGGCGCGTGCACGAGCGAGTTGTTCTTTGAAAGTGGGATCTGTGACGTGTGATTTTAGCTCTCGAGATCGGTCGTCGTTCTCTTGCCCACCCGACCCACACTCATTCCGTAATTTGCATCAACCAATATGATCACTTTGCTCGCCATCCCCGTGTGTCCCAAGTTCGTATACTTATCATCGAATCCTTTGTATTATCCCCCACCCCCCTCCCTTCCACTCCCACTGCGTGACGTGAGCACACGTTGGTATAGGCGTTTGAGTTATTTACAGTAATTTAAAAATTGATTGTTAACATGAAAATAAAAGCAAAACAACTAACAAAGACATTAGGGTACTTAACACCAGTTTTATGTTCAAAAAAACGATAAGAAGTCTTCAACCTTTGGCAAAAATGATGGAATCACGAATCTCAGGGATGCATGTACTAGAGTTTTTATCCCACCAATTTAAAGGATGTTTGGGCATAGTGCAATACATTTTCAAGATGACAATGCATCTAGCCATAAAGCAAAAACTGTAAAAATATTCCTTGAAGCAAGACACACAAGGGCAATGTCATGGCTTGCACATAATCTGAATTGCAATCTAATTGAAAATCTATAGTGGGAGTTGAAGAAAATGTTCCATGACAAGGCTTCAACCTGCAAAGCTGATTTGGCAAAAGTGATGCAAGAAAGTTGGAGCCAGACTGATGAGTACCGAGTATTGTTTATCACTCATTAAGTCCACGCCTCTGAGACTGTGAGCTGTTATAAATGCCAGACATGTCTATAAAAGGCAGAATTTTATTGGTGATTCATGAATGTAGAATTTCTATCAGGTGTTGTAGACTTATAGGAAATATTCTCCATGCAAGTTACATTCAATTTCAGATTCAGTTTACTTCCATGACAATAACCACCAATAATAATGCTTGGTTGTATCATTCCAATTAGTGGTGTTTTTTTTTGTATGTTGTGGTCCAAGGTGAGGCAACATGGCAAAGTCTAATATATATTTTGTTTACATCTTTCAAAACTTTGTTGTTGTGGCACTTTCCAATTCTTCAGGAGATGGAAGTAGCCAGTGAAGAGGATGGTGTGCAGGAAGTGAATGAGGATCCCAGGAGTTCTAATGCGGAAGAAGGACAATCCCTGGTCGCCATGACAACCGAAGGAGCTCCAATTGGGAAAGCCAGTGAAGATAGCGAGATCTGGAAAGCGTCGGAAGAGGAGAGCCTCTGTCATCCGCATCGGGACGAAGGTGTGTCTTTGTCGGAGTTCAAGAAAGATTTATTTCATGATTTGTACTGTCATGAAACCGTTTCTCACAATTTTAGTATGTTGTACACACACGGTGATGTAGAACTGAGAGCTGTTTCTATTACAGATATTTTCAAAGCTAAAAATAGCACACTATTCGAAATGCCTCTGTATGATTTTGTTTAGTTTTACTCTAATGCAGACATTATCACCGACAATGCTAGTCAAGGATGAGCTTAAGTGTATTAGGGCTCATTCATTTGTGTACCTAATATTGTGGCCAGTGAATAACACCTAAAACTATTTGATGAGATCATCTCTGTTTATTTACAAATCCTCTCCTCAGTTATGGAATCCCTCAGTAGGAATGGGTGTTCACCTTCTTTGGGTGCTCCTCCATCTATGTGCTTTACAGCATATGTGGAAAAAAGATCTGGGATACCTGATCAGCCACTTATGGATACGCAGGTAAATTGCTATTTTTTTAATCAATTATTAAAACAAAGATATATACACATGCACACACACACACACACATGCTCAGGTGGTTTAGCATAACTTCACCTGTTACACTGTTTGTTCAAGTGTTGAGTGCTGGATGTCATTGGTTTACGTCAATAATAAAAAAAAAACGTATCTTTACATGCAGAGTCAGAGCCACACGCAGCACACACGGTCAGGCTTCAACGGTGAGTAGTTCCTCTCTCCTTCTCCGCGTGTGTGTTTGTGTGTGCGTGCGTGTTTTGATGTTATTAACAAGAGCAGGGAATCAAACTTTTTGGGGGTCAGGTATTGAATGTAAGCCAGAAGCAGGTGTGTCGTCATGCCTACTCACACCCACCGCCTCCCCGAGAGACACTGGCCTTTCTGAAGAACAAGAGATGAACGATGGCGTTAATAATGGAGGGTGAGTACAGTCATTTCTCATGCATCATTTCATTTTCTAGTGCAAAAACCTGATGGTTTTCAACAACATAGCAGGAGCTTGAATAATGAACCTCAATGGAGAGGGAGAACCCGATTTAATTGAAGTAGATCCATTCATTCTTTTGATTTGTAGGTTTGTAAAGATGGGAGGGGCCGGGGGGAGCCCGCTGGACTGGACTGTGGCTGATGTGGTCACTTATTTTACAATAGCTGGTTTCCCTGAGCAGGCCGCTGCCTTTGGTACACAGGTGAGGATGCCGCTCCCTATTTGCCACCAGGGGGCGTTACAGACCGAATCAACAGTCGCACAATCTAGTCACTTCAGTCCACTTCTCACTGTTCAACTCCTGCACTTGGATTTGCTCTGTTTAGGAAATCGATGGGAAGTCTCTTCTCCTCATGCAGCGTAATGACGTTTTGACTGGCCTGTCAATCAGGCTTGGCCCCGCCCTCAAGATATACGAGCATCACGTGAAGGTTTTGCAAAAAACACACTTTGAAGATGAAGAATGTTCATGAAAGACACAAACTATGAAACTGAAAAAAAAATGCACGGAACATTTACACAATGCCAGGCACACACTTAAATTATTGAGAATGACAAAGACTGTTTCAAAAACAATTTCTCTGTCAAACTACCCCATTCTTGGTTGATGGGTGCATCTAGTTTATCCACTCATCCTTATTCTACACTCAAAACTACTGGGTCAATTGTTATATTAAAAAAAAAAAAAACGAATCAGTTAAGTGGCTATTGATTTACGCCTTTTATATGCACCAAGAGTTTTGGGACAATCCAATCCAAACTGCAGCAGGAGTATTTCTGTGGTTTGTACTTTTGAAAGTGTAAAACAGCGTGAAGCCAAATAATGCAATTGTTTGTGCGAATGTGAATTTAAGGCAGAACTATTATTGTACAAGAACATGTTACCAAAATGATCATAGATCTTGAAAGCATTCATTGCTATTCTGTTATTTGATTCAGCGTGTTATGTCATGTTGTGTCAGATTGATTTTCAACCTTGTTAGAACTGAAATGAAAAAAACAAAAGGAAGAATTATTTTTTTGAAAAAAAAGTACATCATCCTATTACCCAAGTGTACCTAATATTGTGGCTGAGGATTGATTTTTCAAACTTGTTAGAACTGAAATGAAAATAACTAAATAAAGAACTTTTTTTTTGTTAAAAAAAAAAATTACTTCACCCTATTACCCAAGTGTACCTAATATTGTGGCTGGTTTCTATGGAGAACTACTTTCTATATACCCCAAAGGAATCTGATACCAGCCTCGGCAAAATGCAACCTAGTTCTTCCCTCAAGCGAAAACAGAGTGAGAGTTAAATAGTATGTAACATTTACTTGTTAATAAACACTCCAGCTAAGTGAACAGAACAAATAATTTCTAAATATATAAATCATTCCAGTCTCTTTGAGAAGATTTTGTAAATAACATAAAAGCAATGATGTCATTGAATCACACAGGTTGTCATGCAAGCTGCCTTTCACGCAAACTCTCATAATTATGTGACAAATGATTCCATCTCCTACATTTTCACAGCAGCATAAATGCTTATTTTCTTATTTCAATATATGAAAACAGACATGACTACCTCATTTGTTTGTCTCATTCTCCTCTTTCAATTGTCTCTTAAGAGCACACATTTTCACTTCATGTTGAGATGTTTGACGAACCTTTCAGACTGTTAAACATCTATTTTTGGTTGTCACATAGTCTATACAGTCAATTTGTGCTCTACTTGCTTATTTGCTAACCTTTAGTAATAAAGCGAGAACCCATGTGTCTCCTCCATGTGTGTATGTTCATGCATTTCTCTGACATTGAGTAATACCGATGCCCATGTTTGGGATTTTGGGTGTGTGTTTGTGCATAGTTGTGTGCACACGCCGAGTTAATAAAGGCATCTAAGCAGGTACATGAAGTACTGTGGAAACATGTCGGTCATGGGCAATTATAAAAAGAGGGGGAGGGTGAAATATATTCATGGGACCCAATAGGAGAAAGAAGCACGCAGTACCAAGAACCCGATACCGTTGGCTCTGATTCGAGCAGAAGTCAGATCCGATCATACCTGACCAATATAGTTTGACTGAACACAGAAGGACATGTGAAGGAAATGAGAGCTTCTGCAGGAGAACAGTGAGTTCAACAACAAATCATTTAATTTCGTCTCATACTACAATTTTACTGAATCATCTCATTTGACACACTTCAGATTTTTTTGCTTGCTCGCTCTCAATTATTCTCATTCGCATAGCCTAATACTTGAGTTTATAAAATACAAGATTTACACAATTCTACCGCACAGTGTTTCACGACTGAGCCTTTTTTTTTTTTTGCTAAGGACTGAAAGCATTTGGTTTTAACATTAAAAATGACTTGAGACAAGTTATCAACTGTTCGTCTTTATTTACAGGTAAAACGTTTGTGCACTTAGACGAGTGGTTCTCAAGTTACTGTTGTCACCCAATGACACAATCAGCGAATGGGTGAACAGCGATTATGTCGGGATTCCCTGTGTGAAGTAAGGAATTATAAGGCCACAAAATTTCACTTATATTTTGGCATTTGTCTCTTCTTTTTGGGAAAGTGCCTTACCTAATGCATTCCTTGTGGAGAGTCAGTATACCCCAATAGCTCTCACAGACAGCAGTCCAAATAATATTTTCCAAATGACCGACGTTGGAATCACAATAAATGTTGACTGAAAATAAAAGGCCTTCAACCATAACAAATTTGAACAACAGTTGTTGCATGATTGCAGTTGAGGATAGCTGACAATAACATTATTTGCAATGAAAAAGAGAATAGGATGTATTCATGATGTTGAGAAGGTCTGTATGGGATACACATGCGTCATTCTGCATAACCAATAATAAATCAGCTGAACAGGAAAGGTCGAAAAAAAAAAAAGATGACCCTCAGGACACGTGTGCTGGCACAATCATTGCCAAAATACACTCTGAGTCATCAACCAAAGTATTACAGACATGACAGGCAACAGGTGGGCAGTTCTCTGCCATATATTCTGGGTTCTATCTATGCAATGGAACATTTTTGTCACGACTCATCCCTGGTTGCTTTATTATGTCTGTTACCATGGTTTCTGTTCGCGTCGCCCCTCCCCTCTTGTGTTAACTCACAATCAATGTCACCTGGCTCTTGTTACCTGTCTTGTATTTAAGTCCTGTCTGCCCCTCACTCCCGTCGGGTTGTTGATGTCGTCTCATGTCTTCTTGTTTCTTGGTTCCTGTCTTTGCCAGTTATATTTCGGTTAGCCAGTCGGTCGGTCCGTTAAGTTATGTCAGTTTGCTGGCTTGTTAGTTTGTTCCCCTTATCCTCTCTTCCAACTACCTTTTCCCTTCAGTAAACCCTGGTCCAAGCTGCATTTGGTCGCCCTGCTCCATTCCGATCCGTGACAATTTTACTCCTCTGTATCTCCCTTTCTCATAGTTGCAGTCACACCAGTGGATCTGTCTGCCTAACTGGACCGACAACACCGAGGGAAGGGACAGAGCAGGATGTTTTTCCTGAGAAGGCTGAGGTTGTTTAATGTTTCTAATATGCTACTGAGAATGTTTTACAGTGGTCTCCAGTGTCCTGTTCTTCGCCGGGAGCCTGCTGGGGAGGCAACATCTGTGCCAGGGACTCTACCAGGCTGAACAAGTTGGTGAAGGCCACCTCTGTGGTGGGGACCAGGTTGGACAGCCTGGAGGTGGTGGTTGAACAGAGGATGGGGGAAAAAACTGGCGGCCATGTTGGCCAATCCCTCCCATCCACTGCACATCGAGCTGACGGGGATGAGGAGCAAATTCAGCAACGGATTTGTCCTCCCCCGTCAGAGCACAAAGAGATTTGGACAGTCGTTTATTCCAGCTGCACTCCGACTCTACAACCAGGCCCGCAGGCATGGGGAGACCTGGAGGTAGAGTTGATAGGCTAACTGACTTGGGACTTTTTATCTGCACATGATGCACTTTAGCAAACTACCAGCTTGCACTGCATATTCATTGGACCAGCAGTGTGTTTATAGTTATTGCATTGTGAACTGTTTTTCTGTTTGTCTTCCTCTTTTTAAACGTCATGAGCTGTTTGACAACTGATTTTCCCCAGAGGGGACAATAAAGGTTTCAATCAATCAATCAATGCCTACCTGCCCATCTGTATCACTTCACAGAAGCGTGTTCTAATGTAACGGCACCATATATATTAGTAAAGCGTGATAGCGGCCAGCTGGATCTCTCCTCATACCCATAAATGTTTGCTTTTGTTGTTGGAGCCCATATGACAATACATGTGTTTTTTTTGTTTTATTGGCAGATGTATCTGCAACTTTGTGGTGCCATTCACTCATGATTCAAACTTCAAATCACAGCAAAAAACAAATGGCAAACCTCACACATTGGGTGACTGTTCAGGAGCATTTAGTTGCGTCGCTTGCTGCGCAATGGGTCCAAGGTGCTGATCTGTGGCAATGGAGGCTGAATGGCAGAGAGGACGCCAGGTATCTCAATGAGTGGGATTGTCAGGTTGCTTTGCAGTCATGCCTTGCATAGTCGTACGTTTAAACTTGTGAGATTCTGATTGGTATCTGCTATCAGATGAAATACACCCACCCAGTCCACTGCTCAACACAGAGTCAGGTCTTGTGTGCCTGGTACAGATTGTGACGGAGTCAGTGGGAGATAAAGAAAATAAAAGTTCCCTAAAGGGCGGCTGTGTGTTTTGTAACTTTCAGCCTTTGAAGTGGGAATACATGCACACTAGTATATATAAATATTAACCGTATGAATTCAAACATTGATTTTACATTTGTTTCTCTTTGTAGGGTGAAAACTGTTACTTTATTCCAGAGACCAGAACACCATAGTGTAAATGGATGGAAAAAAATTAGTCACATTATATTCAGATATAGGTTTACTGTGTATATTGACCCACTGCATAAGAGTGGTTTTATAACTTTAAGTGCACACATAAAGCAAAGCATTGACTTCCTTTATTAAAAAAAAAAACATGCACTTTTTTTTTTTTCAAAATAAAATGTTAGATATCTTTGGACAGCCTTTCCCAAAATGGATTTTGAATATTTATTTATTTATTTATTTATTTATTTATTTATTCATTCGTTCGTTCGTTCGTTCATTCATTCATTCACTCATTCATTCATTTTTTTATTATTTTATTTATTTGGCAGGGATGGCGGTATTTCATTAACAGGGATACTACAATTAATAAGCACATGAAGAACAGCATCAAATTTGCAAGTGAAGCATCGTGAGCAGGTCTATTAACAATGACGAAAAAAGTGCAACAATGCCTGCTCGTAGCGGAACTTTTATTTGTTTAAAGGGGAAGATATTTTTGAAGCACAAGGTCCTGTCAGCTGTTTATTTCCGGTAGAAACGGATGTGGATCCGAAGGGCTTGTGTAGGTGACCGAATGGCAGATAGCTGAAGCAATTTTGAAAACATTTTCACAGCATTGACTAAAGACAACCCGATTGAACACATTCAGTGCATAATCTATAAAGAATAAAATGGGAGCTCACCTGGTCAGACGCTACATCACTGAGACCGACACCGAACCAGATCCGGCCAAGAAATTCGAGTTCGATCCCCAATTTGGGTTTCCTGAGAGGAAAGAACGAGGTTTGTAGTGAGAACTAATGCCACAATAGTGCGTCGGAGGATTGCATTTGTTTATTTTGCTTGGTGTCTGAAATTAGCGAATCTATTTTTGCATGTATGGATGAAACTCCGCGATAGCTTGTCAGCTCTGCCATTGCCGTTAGGAGCTGCTTTAAGCAATATTTTGCCATTTACTTGTATTAATGCAGCTGAAGCTACACTTTAGAAAATGTATTGCACTCGTTCCAATTTTTCTAGAGAGGGGCAGAGAGATTCAATATAAACAGGATGAAATAAAGAATGATCATAACCGGGCTGTTTAATAAGGCCTTTTGAGCTCGTCATGTTTTCCAATCAAAATATTAAAATCAGCATGTTGTCATTGTGCTTAGCGCGTTTCCCTCACAGTTCTGAAGTTCTGGGTTCGAATATCGTTTCTGTTTGGAATTCGGGTTTTCTCCCACATCACCAAAACATTCACGTTAGTTGTAGTGTAATACAAAAGATTATAATGCAGCTATTGGACACATCAACTCGTATCTCAAAGTAATTCCAAGTTAACTAAACAATAATCAGTTACTAAGCATGGTAATTAATAGTAAATAGTTATTCCACATGATGTGTTAAGTTGTAAGCCATTATTATATTTCATTCATTCAATTCATTTTCACACTTGCAACACAACCAATACATTTCTCAGCATGAACAGGTTAGCCTCTAAATGGTACATTACTTCTGCTTCAAAAGAAGATTGATGTTCTGTGTCATTTGCAGAGATGGTTGCGACCCAAGAGCAGATGAACTTGGCCCAGCTGCCTTTGGAGCAGAGGGACTATTGTGCTCATCACCTCCTGAACCTCATGAAGTGCAAACGGGACAACTGGCCAAACTTTCTTGCCTGCAAACATGAGCGACATGACTGGGACTACTGTCAACACCAGGAGTAAGTGTTTACATCAATAGTGATTGGCGTTTTGTCAATGGTCACTTTTGCTTGATCGAATATATTTGAAATAGAGGAAGATTTGATAGTGTAATTTATTTGCCTAAGGTAATCTTCTAGAAATAATCAGTTTTATTAGCACACATAGGATTTTGTATTGTGTGCTCATGCATTGTACAGCCAAGCAAAATATACATTTCATGTATGTTTTTGTCTAGCTATGTGATGCGGATGAAGGAATATGAGAGGGAGAGGAGGCTCCAGCTGAGGAAGAAGAGAATTGAGGTCAATGCTGAAGCTGCATAATCAAGCACATCGGTTCCCTCGTCTCTGTATATACCTTACACTGTTCACATTAAACAGTGCTGCTAAATTACAGATTACAGTCTAGGCTTTTTTTTTTGGGTGAGGGGGGGGTGACTTCATGCAGCTCTATATTGAGCTGCTCATGCTTTATGTTCACCCTCTAGCTCACTCACTGTATTTTCTCATGTAGAGGTTGTCCCCCAAACCCTCTTGCTTTCTTGTAGCCCTGGATTTTACACCTTTGATCCATTCCTGTCAAATTCTGACTTGGCAACTAAATAAAACAAATGTATTTAGTAAAGAATAGCCAATTAATCAATGTGCTTCTAAATATTCTCAAATTAAATTTTTCTTCATAAAATGGGGCGGCCCCCATTACTTCTATGTTGCAAAACATTGTGCAGCTTTACTAATTTTTCTAATGAGGAGGACATGCTTATCGCATTTAATTTTGTCAAATGTTTTCTAGCACCAGGTAGAAACTGAATCAACAAAACCAGCCACAGGTTTGGTTCATTTTTTATTAATAAATTACCTTTTCAGATGAAGGGATGTGAACAACTATTAATAAATTCCCGAACATCAAAACATAAACCAGACCTGTATGATCTGTATGGTGTATGTCAGTTGCACAAATAATTCACAGAACCAGTCAAAATTGGTTAGGTTGTTGAGTGTGTGAAACGAAACAAAGCTAGAGATGTGTTAAACACTTATCAAAATAGCGATAAACATGCAAGCAGCACGCGAGCATGTTTTCAGTCAGTGTAATTCCAGTGGACAAGTAGAGGCGAAATAAAGGGAGATGATGAGATTGCTACCCTCAATGAAAGCTGATTAAGAAGAAGGAGCCACCGACTACAGGACAAAGGGCAGGATGGGTGATCGGAGAGGAGGGTAATCACGGAATTCTTTCAGGTAGCTGCGATGCTTTCCCTTGGCCCACACGGTCATCTGAATGAAACCCACCAAGGTGAAGAAGGCCACAGGCAGACACTGAGTCATCAGTGTGAAGCCGAGCCAAGAGCCCAACTGCAACGAGATGAGGAATGTTGATATGAAGTATAAAGATGATTCTTCACTAGCTATGACAGTTATTTTTAAGCATTTTAGATTATACCAGACTCAGATTTGAGCATCACAAAAAACAAGAGTGAACAAAAATAACCTCGTAAGTGTAGTTGGGGCAGGAGACCAGCAGGAAGATCCAGGTAAAGGGATTCTTTGTTGGATATGGTATCTTTCTGGTCTTGGAGCCTAAGTATAGTGAAATATCATAGATAGATATATTTTGTAGATCAATAAAATGTTTGTACATTTGCCTCAAATATTATTCTGCTATACAATTTCATAGGACACCTTTTAATTCTATCTCAATATGTTGAATGTGATTTTCCAAGTTAAATACAGATCGATGAATGAAATAATTTTTAAATAAATTAAAATATTTTTCCTTTTTTCAGAAGTTCAAAACAGTACAATTGTTGAAAGAAAAAAAAATAATTCCACTGTTGCAATGACAGTGCACATACATACCTGGTGGACGGAGGTTGCGGAGCGCAATGTGGATGGAAAAGTTACCAATTTGACAGAACTGGGAAAGAGAATGACTGCGGTCAGAAACTTGTCCCTTGTAACTGATATCATACGCTGTGTGGAAGGATTCTTACCAGGAATAAGATGAGGGCCATTTTGATTTGTTGCTCGCCATAAACTGTAACAATAATTCACACAAACAATTGGAAATGAAGTTCAGAGGAGACATTTATGTCTGGGAGAGTATTACAGTATGTTCATGCACTCACTTGGTGGCGTATATAGTGGATGATTGATGTAATAAGCCATCCATGCTGCAAAGCCCCAGTAGTATGTACAATTCTGAAAAACATACACTTCTCTAAGAATCTACAAAAACATGTGCCTCAATATTTACATCATTTGAGAAGAAGACTGACTGCACTCAAATAGCCATCAGTCTCACCTTGAAGATGTTGCGCAATGGCATGGTTCCGTGAGAGAAGCGATGGACAAACAGTGTCTCCAGCAGCCTCTTGACGTAGTGGAAAGAGTGGCACATGCAGGCCAAACTGGGAAAAGCAAAAGCTCTGGATTAGCTGCTGAATAAAAAGCAAATGTAGGCTCATGGCCTTGTGTGTCATGAAAATCAGAAAGACTCATAACATGTTCACAAAGGCTGAGTAAGTCCATGGCTAGTCAAGCGGATTTGTTTAATGGAGCAGATTTTGTCACTTACTGAACAACCCAGTGTTTACTGGTGGTGAAATCATATTTAGGAGCATAGATGAATGGGACCCTGAAGTAGAACATCAGGTAGATGACGAGAGGTCCGGTGTACTCTGTCAGGAAGACCTGAAAGTCACGAGAAGCAAATGATCACAGTACCAATGACAATGCGTGTATTTAAAGGGCGTGGCCCAGCAAACAACTCCAAGTAGAAGAAAAACACGAATTGTAATATCATTGCTCAACTGCACTGGAATATTAAATGACCTAAAAAATACTGTGTGTGGGTGCACGCGTGTCAACCTGTACTTACAGTGACCCAGCTGATTTGAGCCCCCAGGTCTCGGAAGTAAAAGGTTGCCGTGGTTCCCACAGGAAGCTGTTGCAGAACATCCTCATCTTTTAGAGATTTCCCCTCTGGAACACAAATAAACATAGTCAGTGAAATATAGTGTTCCCCCGCTGTATCATGGTTCATTGTTCAACGATCATTTATGGTTTTTACATTACACATACAAGTCTGAATTTAAAGTTATGTAGTCTTGTGTGTTAAAGGGGAAGTCAACCCCAAAATTCTTTGTGATCATATTCTGTGCACCAAACTAGTTGAGGCACAGTATTGTGAATCATGTTTCGTTTGAGGAATATGAATTAAACAGGCAAAATGCCCCTGTTTTTAGCCATCTCATGGGACGGCCATTTTGACACTTGCTGTTGACTGAAAATGACATCACAGTTGCCAGATCTCAGGTCACAACACTTCACCAATTTCTGAAAATGAGGAGTAATTGGTTGTGACCTTGTTTTATGAGTCAGTTTTACAGTAAACGTCAAAGGGGAGTTCCAAATAAACCGTTGAAAGCCATCAACAACGCTTTGCATTTCATTTGGATAGCTGTGTGAGTGAGTGAGTACAGATGCCACAGAATACTTTGAATAACTTGAATGTGTTTATTGTCAATGTGAAAAATAAAACTATTACAAAAAATGTTGAGATGGTTCACAGTAGATGTCAACGAAAAAACTTTAATGAAACCAAAAACCACTTACTGGGGTCAAGGCGAATGGACTGTCTGGCTGGGTACCACTGAGGATCTGAAACAGACAGACAGTGTGAACATTTGCTTGCTCTTAATTAGGATGTATACTTAATTAGGATGAGACCATCGCGACAACACTTACGGCTCTTGTGGAACATAGACTTGATTTCTCCGATGGTGGCATTTGGTTCCACCTACAAATAACAACATGACAAATAAATTGACGGAAACATACAGAGGAACAGACAACAACCCAGTTTTCCATTCATGACGGTGATTAGCGGTAAATTTAGCTCTGGCTGTGCCCACACACACCCGTGGATGTGAGCAATCCGACAGCTGGTATTCGGGTTTCAAGGATCCTACGGCCACAGCCAAAGCGTGCGCTGTTGTGCCGGGCTGGTTGCTGTCAGCTTGGTACGAAATTTGAACCCCAATACATAACACACACAAATTGTGGACAAAGTGGACATACTAATGGCATATTCTAGAAGAAGAAATATGTAAGCAAACAATAAACGACAACAACACATAGTATCCAGATACACTTCAATCGGATCAGTTTGGAGCTGTCTTGCACAGATTTTTTTCCAATACATAGTGAAACATTTTCAACCATCATGGAATATTATTCATGATCATTATTTATTACATGCCATTAGAGATACTACAGATGTTCCTGGGGGGTCTATGTGACGCTTCATTCAGTATTCTATCTTTACTATCAAGGTCTTTTGCCAATTGCCAATCTATGGGAAGTCGAACTCATTTGAGCATTAAACCTATCATCAGGTACTCTGTGTTTGTTTTTCCATGATGATAAACTAGTAGAGTAATTTCATTAATAGACTCTAGCCTGGCTTTGAAAGACTGATAAGCTTCACTTCTTTCCATGTCATTTAGGAGACCATGTGGCATTTACAGTGAGATCACAACACTTAAAAAGAAGAACCTGCCTCTTTAGAATTACATGCATAAAACCCCCACAACTATCTGGGCCTCATTAGGTGCTCAGATCACAGCTTTGTCCTATATAAACCCTGACTAGACACGATAAACCATTTAAAGAAAAAATCCCTTACCACTGCAACACCGTCCTTTCTATATCTGGCATACACTCGATGGACAAAGCTATTGGGACACGTGGCCATTACTCGACAAGCTGTGAAAATGGCTCTAAAGTGCCTATTCGATTGTGGAAGGAAAATTTGCAAATCAAATCACTAACTGAAATAATTATACAGTGGCAAAATAGTTTGCCTGCAGATGGAAATTTTACTAAGCAACACTGTAGTTTGGGAAACTAGAGAAAGCTTGCATGAGGCCAGCCAGCCCTAAGTGACAGCGAAGGCAGTTGTAAACAGCGAATGTAACTGTACACACCAGAACAATACTGATTTACAAACCTCATATTGAGAACTCAAATCAGGCAAGGATAAAAGCTGATTTTAGATCGATTTTATCATCCATGTCGACTGGATCTGCGCAGCGTCCTCAGAATCAGTCGTGCCGATTGATTTAACGTAATCTGGTCTGTTCGATACAAACTTTTATCTCCATATTTAATCAAATAAAAATGGAATGTACACTGCATAAAAGGCTCGGCTTAGCGGGTAACAAGGTCACGTGAAGCGACTCACCTCACCTCAGAGACACATGCAGAGACCTCATTGTTGTCAATGTGATGACCATGTGCCATCAAAGATAATAATTTGCTAATAATGCAATTGATGAAAATTCTAATGCTTTCAGCCATCCTTCCTCTCGTCACTTCTGAGACGTCACAGTTCATCAGTCCTGTTCTAGAGGTCATCAATTATTTTTGTATATTTGTGTGATAGTTTAGAACTTTAAACATTACTTTAACAATTGCCTGTATATAACCTTAAGGTTTATGATGGTGAGAGGTTGATATAGGCAGGGAATCCAGGGGCCTACAGTATTTTAAATAAAACCGATTGGGGATTATTATCAGTCAACTGCAGAGCTGATCATTTGAATCGAAGGAGGGAAACTTCTAAAATGTGCAGCCCACAACTGTGCTCTAATGGCTCATCACCTTTGTCCTAGTTCATCCGAAAGGTTTTTGATTGACTTGAAGTGAAGATGCTCAACTTGGTCCTCAGCACGCTTATCCAAACAAGCCTTTGTGGGACTTGCTTTCTGCCTTATGGCAAAGTCGTGAAAAGAAAATGGCCCTCCATAAAATGTTCCTACAAAGTTTGAGCATTGTTTCGGTAAAATTAAGGAAATTACGATTTGAATGGGCGGCTCAATAGGAATTTGGGTTACATTGGTGCTATAGCCTAAACTAAAGACCAACTGTACATGGACTCTTTCAACATTGTGACCAGACCACTAAGCAGGCAAAGTTGGGTCATGTGTGAAAGTGTAGATTTACAGTTGTACATTCTTGGACGTCAACTAGGGCAGCTTCAGTACGTTCTACAGTGGGATATTTCATATTACATTAGACCACCTCAGTTTGTTTCATTTGTGTGCAAAAAGCATTCACACCCACAAGCCATGCAAACAATGATGTCTGCAGAGTGTAACATGAGTGTTGTGAAAATAGCTAACGATGTTGTTGCTCACCTTGTCCAGGAAGCAGAGCTTGTCCTTGGTCTTGGCATCAAGTATCTCCACCTCAAAGAAAACAACAGCCTTTTTAGCTTTTTTAGCAGGTTTACGTTTGACCGGTGCCGGGGCCAGTACAGGTGCAGCCGCTGCCCCGTTTGCTGGCTTTTTACCAATGGCAGCCTCAAGCGCGAGGGCATCCATGTCAACCGTCCGCCTTCTGGACTCACTTTATTCCCTTCTCCCCACCACCCAAGTGTCAAGCCCAGAAGAACCACTGTGAGCCCAAGAGGAGAGTTGCTACACTCAGCTGTGGAAATAAATCCGTCTGCCCCATGCTTGGTGCTCTGGCAGCCCCTCCCTCTTCCTCCTTTACCTCATCCAACCACCCCGTCCCACCCTTGCTGGCTGCCCCTGTCTCATTCCTTCACTTCTGGCCAATTGCTTATTTTAACTGCCAGCCGACCCCCGGAGAGTGGACACGTGTGCGCATAGTTGCAGATTCAGACTTGCCATCCACATCTCGTGGAGGGAAAAACCTCTCGAGCAGGCGCATTGTTATGGAGTCGACGGGATTATCCAATGTTCACCCCTTGCCCCCAATCTTAGCGTTAAAAACATTCAGAGACCGCTCGGTCTAGTCTAGGGTTAAGTCGTCAGAAGGGAGAGGTGTTATGACAACCAACACCGTTGGACCCCATCTCCTCCTCTCCTCCTCTCCTTGCAGCTAAATATAAAACCTACTGCTAACTCGGCACAAACCTCTTGCTGATGACCCCCCCGCCCCCAATATGTCTATGGGGTTGATGTCATTAGATTGGCACTGCCATTTGTGCCTAAAAAACACCTCACTACTTCAATAGGTTCAGTTATGTTTAAACCCTCTTTTACCATCTTTCAGTCACTCACGGAGGTAATTTCCCTTTGCTGCCACCCAAGGGTGATAATACCACAGATTCTCTTAGCTAAGTTAGGGTGTTCCCCTTAGTAAAGCCCACCCATGCTTGTTGTTCACACAGTTGCTATTACTCAATGAAAGACATACAATTATTAACTTTTTGGTGTTTAAATTTGCAAATAAAAATAAATGAATGTGAAGCTTAGTAATGCTTTTTGCAAGTCACCTTATGGTGTTGATAAGCACTCAATCAAATGGGTTTCTCATCTATTGGACTATGACTTTTTTTAATGTACAAATTTATTATAGTTTTGTAATATTATTATTATTATTATTATTAACACAGTTTTTATTTATTGTATATTTGTTTTTGGTCAGATTTGTCCCCAGAGACTCTTTTATGACTACTTAAATTGCTTATTTAACTAGATACAATAGATATGATTTATTGTATATTGAAGAAAAGCATTTCAAATCAGAGCGCTTAGCCCCAGGACACTATTCTCCAAGTCAAGCATTCAAACATACCCATGGCGGCCACTTTATACCACACACACCCTCTCACCCTTGTCTATATAAAGGCTGAAGCTAATAGCAACAGCCTGTCAGCCTAAGGCACGATGAACTGAGGGTTACGCGAGGGGAACTGACTTAAAAAGCTCTTGCTACGATGAACGCAAGCAAGAGGTAAGGTACTGATTGTCAAATCAGCATTGTTTGAATTTGGGGAGCCGATTTTCTAGTTTAGTCAACCACTAGACAGTTGAGAGAGAGAAGTAGAGCTTTGGTGCAGTCTGGGGTACATTTTACAAAACAAGAAAACGCGGAATTTTTTAACAATTAGGCATTGGCGTAATAATTGTCACGTATTGTGAAGTTGATTCTTGTGTCTAAATAACTGGGTCAAAATGGATATGTACTAATTAGCTTTCACCAGCAGAGGTGCTGTTGATTCCGTCTCAACTAGAAGAACATTACGGTGTCAACTTTAGGAAGTCTTGTTTAATACGATAACAGGTTCGAAACAGCGGTTAAAAGGAAAATTCCCAATAAAATAATTTTTAAGAAAAATTACAATTAATGATTGTTATTTTCCTCCATAGACAATCAAGCAACATTTATGCAGATTTTTGTTTCAAAGCTGTACTGATGGGCATTACCATACAATTTTTATCCGATATCATCCTGAATACTTTTTAAGCATTTTATTTTCAAAACCAAAACTCATACTTTTTTTTGTCCTAATATAATACATGACAACTGATCATTCAATTTTTTTTATGTTTTGTTCATAACATATTAAGGATAACGAACTATATTAACTTTTTAAAATATTTGTTATGTAAACAGTGATAACAGGTAACAGTAAACCTCCAGTCACATTTTACTTGAACTTCAGACTAGCTACCATTAGATTCAATTTAGGCCAACTAAAGGGCATGTAACACATTGTCACTTCCAGTTGTTGACACTTTTGTTGTTGCTTTTTGGACATCTGCACTTGGAGGTTGTTTTATGTGTTCAGGATGTGTTCCACACAAACTTTGCCACGCTCCGCCTTTTTCACTACTTCTGCAGTTGATGGAGATATCACCAAAGTGCCTACAAGGGGTTGTAATGACGACTAGTTGACAAGTAGTTGACTGGTTGACTACTCTATAATAACATTCAGAGGGTGATGTTGATTATTTTTTTCACTGGAAGAGGCAGAAACATTCACAGTAAAACATGAGTGAATGATATGAATTTCCCCTGATAATTTTTTTTTTTTTCTGACTGCTCGGGTTAAGTAAGTGTGAAAGAGCCAGTAAAGGGTGGGGAGTGAGCCTCAAATAGGATTTTGAATACCATACAGGTCTCCCTCATTGGACAATGCAAATGTTACCTGGCTGTCCCATAGGCAAGAAGACCAAGCGAGAAGATTTTTCTTTCTCTGGCTATAAATACCTTCACGTCACAGTGGGTGAGCATTCCCACAACCTGTGCCAATGCTCTTGTGTTCTAACACGTATGGTATGTTATTTGTAATTGAAGTGTATGAGCCGTCCGTTGTGAGTAAATATTATTGCAAAGCATTCCCTTCTGCTGTGATTTTTTTGTTGTTGTTAAAACTACATCAGCAGTGACTAATCAACGTCAACTCCCATTTTAGTGCAAAAGTCACGCACCAAGCGCCGACACAGCCCTGGGTGAATAACAAACCAGATGAGGGTTTACAATCAAAACCAATTGTACCACTTGGTGGAATACAAGCCTATTATCTCCAGTAAAAGACACAATCACATAACACTGTCATTTATGCTAGTTGAGGTCATTCAAATTGCACACTTGATGGTAAAAATGGTTTAACAGCAGCTTTAATGAAGACAGATAACGTTACAGGCGATACGATCCATTAGAACTTTGGGATAAGTTTGCATCGAGCTTTGCATCGACATGCTGATATTTTGGATACTGTATTGTGGCGCCAAATATTACAGAAAAATTCAGCAGCCTACTCTTCTACACTACAGCCGCCGATGACAATAATAACAAATAAATGTTTTTAATAAATACCCCAACAGTGCCAATCAAAGTTAGATATCAAACATATTCAATATTCATTTATATGCTTATCAAATGTGCTGCTTCTGCATGGATTGCATTTATCCAGAGAATGTATAATGTTTACACATGCTCCCTTGACTTGTAACATTCATGTGCTGTTGTTAAGAATCCCAACTCAGGGTTGGGTCGGTTTCTGTCATTCTGTTTTAATCCTGTCTGATGGGTTTTGGGGCTCTCAGACACATTTTCTTTACCTCTTCCGGTGCTTGGATTGTTTTAGGTTGCGTTTTCCTCAACATCAGAAAAATTGCATCTTGATTTGCAGAGACGTGCGTAATTAACAACTGGCCAAGAGAGACCGTTGAAACTTTACTCTTTTCGCAACTGGATTATTGAGTAATAACATGATAAGGAGGGCCAGGAGTCATTCCAGTCAGAGATGGCGGTGATGCATTGGTTTATACTGATCATATATGTCTTTAACTTACAAATGCTTCATTGCGGTCCTGATTTTTCTTCAAACCGCGTCTAACTTGACAATGAGACAATTCAACAATAAAACCGCTGATGTCCGCATACGATAAGCCACAAAGCTTCAGTCACTGCAGCCTGGCGGTGTAAATTGCCGCGTGCTGTATTGTGCCAACACTTGCATTACCCAAAGCGTAAATTTGACATGGTATGCGCTACAATACATTGATGCAGTATATTTGCAACTCATTAAAGTGTTAAAATTTCTGTAAACCCCATTGTTACTTGAATGACTCATGGTGACTACTCACCTCGTAGTGCTTCATCTTGTCAGTCCTTTCCTTGGTATTCCAAATGATTGACACGGCAACCTCCAATCAGAGAAAAACATCCATACCCTAAACGGATATTGGGCGGGTTAAAGAATGCTTATTAACCAATCAGAACGAGTGTTAACCAATCAGAACGAGTGTTAGTCGGAAGAATCCGCCCACAGTATCTCCTTCCGAGCAAATAGGATTCAGTAAATTAGGAGGTCCATCATCGTCGATAACAATGTACGGTGTGCTCAAAATGTACATCCCCTTGCAGAATTAGAGAAATGTTCCCATTTCTAGGGAAACTACAGATGAAACCATCTCGTAAGTTTTCTTTATGATTTTCTTTATAATTTTCTTTCTTTATTATTGTTTTGTATGGTATGGTGTGGTATGGTATGGTATGGTATTATTTGTATTGTATTGTATTGTATTGTATTGTATTGTATTGTATTGTATCAAAATTATATTACTGTGTTTTGCCTGATCATTCATGTTTTTGTTTTTTTTACAGAATGGTACACATCTTTCAAATTCTTCCAGGCTATTTAAACTTGTGAGCCCAACGATACATCATGTATTAATGCCAAAATTGTGATTTTATAAATCTTCTGTTGATGAACTTTCAAAACACATATAACTGATAAAGTATGTTTTAAATACGCTTTTTTTGGTATTACATTATTGAAGTCTTGTTAAAATTAAAAAATTATTAAAACATTTTGCTTTGCTACAGACCTATTTCAGTAGTAATTTTGCTCTGAAGTTGATTCTCATCACATCGACACAACAATTACTCAAACCAGTTACCCACCACACTGTCTGCCTGCTTAAAACAATCTTCAATCTTATATAATTTAATCTTTCATCTGTGATGTTTCTTTGAACCCTTGATCTCTGTTCTTTTGCTCAACCATTACAAAGACATCACACTTATGACAGACCAAATTAAGAGCAACCTTTAATTTGGTACAACTACATACAATAATTTACAAGCATTTTGGGAAATGCATTTTTTTTTTTTTTTTGCAGAAATATTGGTGCCTGAATTGTCCTCCAATGAAGTGTAATAACGTTTAAAAAATATTATTGAATTAGTTTTTTCTGATGCTATTGAGTGGAGTTGGAAGAAAACCTGATGAAGTGTTGTAAATGTTAGTTCCCCGCACCTCAATAAAGAAGTGACCGGATTTTCTCTCTTCAAAACCTGAGTAACTGCTTCAGTACATTCCTCCACAAGTGTGCGAAAATCTGGGCCACACCTCACAAACAAATGTTCAAGTCAGCACTTTGCTTTGACATTTGACTGAGAAGGAACAACTGGTCTAGAGTGTTGCGTATGTGTTTTTACATAGTTTATTCAAGTCATAATGGTCAATGTTGGCTGTGCAATAAGAACTAGCACACGCTACTTTAAAAATAGGTTGCTTTATGGAGAGACTAAAAAGGTGAGAGCGCTTTACTGTACTGGAATATTTCTGACTGTAATTGAAGGCATCACGGAGTGACGCATGGGGAGGCGTGGCTTACTTCAGTCGCCGGACTCGCGACAGTGGAGATCGTGCTGGCTTGTTATGGAAATCTCTGGAAGTTTCCACACGGTTTATATTGACACGGTCTCGGGCGTGTCGCTGAATTGAGACAGCACGTTGGACGAGGGAAGGGAACGTTTGCATCTAAACGAGTGACAGGCTGACGGCCGAGAGGGGAAGAATGGGGAAAGACTACTACGACATTTTGGGGATTAAGAAAGACGCTTCTGAGGACGACATCAAGAAAGCTTATCGTAAGCAAGCTCTACGTTACCACCCCGACAAGAACAAGTCACCGGGAGCTGAAGATAAATTTAAGGAAATCGCCGAAGCTTACGATGTCCTGAGTGACCCAAAGAAAAAGGACATTTACGATCGCTTTGGGGAAGAAGGTAAGCGTCTGTTCAATTTGATGTCATTGGAAATAGCGAGAATGTTGTTTTCTTTGGTTGCCCACTTTTGACGGTAGCAGCCAACAAACGTCGTCCCGTGTGTCTATTAATGCACACTCGCTTTAAAATTGGTT
Source organism: Syngnathus acus (assembly GCF_901709675.1). NCBI lineage: Eukaryota > Metazoa > Chordata > Actinopteri > Syngnathiformes > Syngnathidae > Syngnathus > Syngnathus acus. The sequence continues at coordinate 9,192,371 of NC_051087.1, read as the reverse complement.
GTCAAACTTTGTGTATGGGCCTCGAAACGAAAGCGAGCCTCTTAAAGCCCAAACTTAATGGAAGTCCTTTACTTGTGTTGTCGGAATTCGGTGGAAATAATATGCGACGTTGAAGTGACGTGTCTTCTTAATTTAAGTCTCGCGTCATGCCGTTTAATATTTGGGATAGTAAATTGAGTGATCTAAATTCGTTTGGAATGCGGGTCATGAATGTACACAGTTAAGTACGCCACAGCAGTAATGGATGTGAAATTGTGACTTGGGAGAAACGTGTTCGCAAGTCAACGTTACCATGGCAACTATACACTGCAAGGTCTCTCGGGAATGGGTCTAGCCTTCAACTAATTTAAAATGTCACATGTCTTTTATGAATACATTTTAATGTACTATTTCCACCATTATTTACTGTCACCAACTGTCAAAAGAAAGTCAATGCAGCTGGGCATTGGAAATTTGGAGCCCCAGTTTAAGCTCTACTTTTTTTTATTATATACAGGTCATACCTGAATAGCAGTCATAGGAAAAATTAGACTATTTGCTTTTTGACGAATTGGCAGTGTATGTAAGAATTGCTGAATGATATTGTTTATTATGCCATGGGTAGGTCTGTCTATACATAGTGGATAGTGGGTTTAGGTTTTAGGACATTCGGTCCATCTTGTGATTTCGATATTGCCTCAAGAATCTCTGGCTGTGTTTACAATGGACAAATGTATGTAATCTGATCAGAGTTCAGATTAAAAATTGTACTGATTGCATTGTTTTCATTGACACTAAGATATTGACTCGATTAGAACTTGCGTGTTCATGCATCAGTTTTGAAGAAATCATTTTTCAGGCTTTTAATCCAAGTTAATGTAAACTTAGCCAGTGTTTACAGGCATCAGGGTCACGACTAATAACTCCCAATTGAGAATTCAAACTGAATAATATATTTGAGTAAAATTGTGCATTTCAAGGAAACGCAAAACAACACTCACCACAATTGTTCCATTCATATTTATGTTGTTTTACCCTATTTTATTCAGGTCTGAAAGGAGGTGGACCCGCAGGTGGTGGTGGTGGTGGTGGTGGCCCAGGCAATTTCAGCTACACCTTCCAAGGGGACCCCCATGTCATCTTTTCAGAGTTTTTTGGAGGACGAAATCCATTTGAGCAATTCTTTGGTGGGCGCAATGGCGGCATGGATGAGGATATGGACACTGACGATGCTTTTGCACGGTTTGGAATGGGTGGTGGCGGCGGCTTCCCCCGCTCCTTCAGCTCCAATATGGGAGGGTTTGGCGGTCACAGTAGTGTTGTGAAGAAACAACAAGACCCCCCTGTGGTTCATTCGCTGCGAGTGTCCTTGGAAGAAGTGCTGTCTGGTTGCATGAAAAAAATGAAGATCTCTCGCAAAAGGCTGAATCCCGACGGGCGAACGCTGAGGAAAGAGGAAAAAATCCTCGAGGTGCAGATAAAGAAGGGATGGAAGGAAGGAACTAAAATCACGTTTCCCAAAGAGGGGGATGAAACCCCGACAAACATTCCCGCAGATGTGGTCTTCGTGCTCAAGGACAAACCGCATGCTGTGTTCAAGCGTGACAACTCAGACATTGTTTACACAGCCAAGATCTCACTCAGAGATGTAAGTTCAAAAACCAATACACCTTTTCACTGTGCTGGAAATGAGGGTTCTTCTTGATCTGTTTCACTCACTTGCATGTTGCTTCTGTTCCCAGGCCTTATGTGGCTGCACAGTCAACGCGCCTACGCTGGAAGGCCGAGTCGTCACAGTGACGTCAACTGATGTGGTGCAGCCCGGGATGAAGAGGCGCATCAGCGGTGAGGGGCTGCCGTATCCCAAGCGCCCCGATCGTAGAGGTGACCTGATAGTAGAATATGAGGTTAAGTTCCCCGAGCGGCTCAGTCAAAGTGCTCGGGACACCATCGCCCAAGTTCTGCCTCGGTCATAAAGATGCCAAACTGGACTCTAGCAAATGCCAATTCTATTTTATTTTTTATATGGCATCATGTGTGAGACAATGTTGTGCACTGTTGTCACACCATACATATGGGACATAAGACCCAGATCGCCCATATTGTAAATGCCTCGTTAGAAACTGTACAATACTACAGGCTAAATTGTAAATATAGCCAATATTGTTTAGTGTTAAATTCTATGAATGAGATTATTATATTTTGCTGAAATGTTTGTTTGTAAGCTTTCTGGAGCTTAAAGTGTTGTTTTAAGAGCAATAAAAAGTAAGGATTTGATTTGTGTGTGATGTATTAACTGATCTGTTGACAAGGCAAAGAAGTTCGCATTCATGGGCTCAAACAAGATACCTTCAAAAATAAGACTGACATTGCTCCTTCATCTAAAAATTGGGCTTCACCTACATGATGATAAATTAAAGTCTGTCCAGTTTGTTAAAACAATGATATTTAAGAAAATTGGTTAAAACTGCAACTCCTACTAAAACTATAAACTCCATCAATTCACGCTCCCAAGAAGGCATATATTAAGTATGATCAAATAAATGTTACTTGTAAATATGACAATCAACAAATGTTTGCACCTTTTGTTAAAATGATTTAACATAAAAGTCACAAGTTGGCAGCTTGTGTTGCTCCACCTGGAATTGTTGTAGCCTACCTTTTCTATTTGTGCATTAGGGACAATGAATTGTTTATTCATTTGAACACATTAGTTACTGGTAACGTTTTGTGCCCTTAATATTTGTTGAAAACAGAGTCATGTCATGAGTCCCCCAGCATATTAACTCATATTGTACCAGGTCACAATCACTTCTGCAGGCAAATGCATTTCTGTAAACATTATACTATACACAGTATCCTTTGTCTGTTTCTCATGAATATTTGTTGAACATATTTTATGTGCACAACACAATCAATTTCCTTGAGAATTTCAGAACAGTTTGTTCTATGTGGCCTCGCTAGGCTTGCGTAAACATGGTACGCATTGTGATTAATATTGCATATGTTGAAAAAGGATGAAGCAGCAAAATCCACCTGGTTTGATTCATCTCAGGGGGTGACCATTTTGCCACTTGCTGTCAACTGCATGCTTAAGGGCTCAACTTACAAAGGTCACACGTCCAAAGTCAGAAAGCAGGTGAGCTGTGATTGGCCGCGTACGAAGCGATTTGCCTTCACCGAAACGTACAGTCCTTTCCGCCTTTGTTGTGTCTCAATATTTCAATCCTGTCCTGTTATTCACTGTCACCTGTCCCTAAATTTAAACTAGTCAACAATGTGAACCGCTATCGGCGAATACCAGAACGGAAGTCGTGACAAATAAAAGCTGCTTGTTGGACAATGGACAAAATGGTTCAAAAATGGCTTGGTTTGAATAGTCACAAGAAACATTTATTTGACAATATTTTCCAAGAATAACTACAGATACCCGTGACACAGTCAGCAGACGGCTGTTTTGAGCCTCCCAGCTTTTTGTGTGGGTGATGCACCAAGGCACACACCCCTCTACTAAAACAATAGCTGCAAACACTCATGTTGAGGCCGGAAGATAGTCATGGGCAGATTGAGCAACAGATAAAGGAGGAGAAGAGACAACCCGACTGCTCCTACTGTAGAGTCGTCATCGTAAACTACAACCAATCTAAAACAGTGAAATCTTTGCAGCTGTTTTTACCAGGCACTCATCATGTGTTGAGTGAATGTGAAGCAGTTGAGTTCTCGGTCTCCATCATTTCAGCATTCCTTTTGAGAAAGGATGGACGTTTTTTATGTTGTCATGTTTTACTGCATCTCAGGTGAGTTCCGAATTTTGGCTCATTCTTTTTTTTCGTTAATAAAAGGCAAGTTAGTTCTGTTTGCTATTACTCATTTTGAGATCATTTTATACACACACACACACAAATACACATATATATATACTTTTTTTTAAAAGTAATTTACATCTGTTCTGGAGTGATGGTAATAATGTATTATAAGTGTGAAAAATAATCCGTGTAGTAGCGAGGCTGTGAAAGGTGAATAATGCTATAGGGAGGGATTACTGTATACAATTGTTGTTGTCAGCGCTTCCTCCTGGATCTCCCCCCTCTGCAAGCCCACAGACGCTTACAGAAAACATTCCGTCCAGCACTGTGAGATTGCCTGCAGCATCAGCAATGACCACTCCCGAGGTGGAGACTGACCAGACAGCAACAACCAAACTCTCAGGTTCCAATCACAACTTCCTTCCTAAGTGTGTCTGTAACATGACTCAACACTTATACTATAAGTACCTGTCCAGTTCGTGGTTTCTACAAGCCACCTCAACTCAGAAAAAAATGGCTGAATGGAGACAGTACGCTTTCATCTTGTGGAGTTAGCACTTAGGAGCCGTCGATCCCTGCTCTCAAGTAACTGAAGAAGGTCAAAATGGTCACTAAAATAACATCGAGTGAAGCAATAAAACTTTTCAGAATTAATTTTAGCTGGATAAGTGATATGTCCAAAGTGTTCCATCTTATGAATACATAAAAAAATACATTTACTATGGAAATAACTTGTTGTAGAGGACGGAAATGTAAAATAATACAATCTTAGCAGAAAAAAATTACACTGTAAATTACTGACGGATATATATTTATATATTTTTTCTAGTACAGTAATACTGTTTAAGGATGGAAGCATGAAGGGCTAGTACTGTTTCCCAAACATAATTCAATCAAATTTGAGTGGAATCTCATGGTATGACACCAAACAAAATTGTCACCAAAGGTCAATAATTTGTTTAGGAAATAAATAAATAAATAAATAAATAGTCACGAGCAATAACCATTTCAAAAACATAAATGAATAACCTCAACTGTTCAAATTTGAGAGTGAGTTTGTTTAAATTTGACCGACAATGACTGACAACCAGTCAACACATTTCACACAAAGTCAGCTGGGATGAGCTCCAGCTTATCCATGAGCCTGATAAGAACATGCAGTTTAGAAGATGTCTTGGAGGTTGTTCATGTGAACAGACCTTGTGCAAGCATAGTGATGTTTATGGAATGCATCACATGACGTATGGCTAGATTTATGGTTTGTTGCCAACTGTATTCATCTGTCATGTTCACAGACATCACTGTGGTCATCATTGTGTCTGTTAGCCTGGCTCTTCTGGTTTGCGCCATCATTCCGCTGATGTTCTATAGGAACTGGAAAAGTAGTGCAGGTGAGGCACACACACACAAATGTAACAAAACAGTATCGTACCCATGCTCAGCTTTGCCAAATGATTCTTTCAGAAGCTCAGGGCAGAGCAGGCGCAAACAAAGAAGATGTGAGTGTGACTCAGAAACAAAAAAAAAAAATGTTTGCTGATGTTTACACAAAGGTTACTCAAGCATGTCTCTTGTACACAGGTCGAGGGAATGTCACCAGTAAGGCCGCATCGCGTTCAATCACCTGGTGGCCTGCAAACTAATGGGCAGAATCTTTCCTTGCTTGCCACATCTTCCATTCAGCCAGCCAGATGAGGAAAATCTAGACTGGATAGGTTTTTTATTGGTTTGTCTTTCTTGTCTTTCCTTTCCCTCGGCACTGACTACGACAATGCCAACTTGTGATCAAGATGCCTTGCTAACATCTTAAACTAGAGATAATTTGTTTATACGTAATACAAAGTACAACGAAATGAAGAGGTGCATAAGAGCACAGCAGCAATGGTTTAGTTACTAAGTCAAACAGGGAAACGGCCAAACAAATCCGTCAATTGGTGGTCTGGTAATACGAAGTTTTGTATTGATGCAATTGTGAGTCAAATTTGAATAAATAACATTAATAATAAATTGAGGACTATGTATGACAAGTCATGAAACTATTATCCCTAAAGGGCTGTGAGTAGTACAGGGATGCCATTTAGCACAATCTGATTAGAAACATGGGGAATAATTTGAGGCAGTGAAATAGCTTTTCTGTGAAAAATATGACAACAAAATTGAGTCATTTTAGGATTAGGCTGCACCATGAAATATAGGCCAGTCGAGGGCGCTATAAACATGAAAAAGATGAGCAACGTTTCATCTTCTCAGCTGCCCCTCCTTGCGATGGTCTTCATAGTGGTGAAAAAAGTGTGTGTGAAAAATACAACAGTCTTGTTAACTCAATGGATGGTTGACTTCATGCAGGTATTGCAAGTAAGCGTTATTAAATGTTGCACACTGTTCAATTCCTGCCCTGTCCGAGTCATGCATGCATCATTGTGTTCTTGGATAAGACACTTTACCCACCTTGCCTCCAGTATCACTCACATTGGTGTAAGACCCGGGTGTGAATGGTGGAGGTTGGAGAGGCCATAGGTGCACACTGGCAACCAAACCTCCCTCAGCCTGGCCCAGGGCATCTGTGGCGAAAGAATGTAGTTTATCACCACCACCAAAGTGCGAGTTCGAGAAGGTAACAAGAAGGGGACAGAAAAAAAAAAAGAGAAAAAAAGCTACTGAGTCAACGTGTGTACAATGGAAAAATCATGTAACCTTCAACAACCTGGGAAAGTAAAGTTGCCGAAACGAAGAACGCCAGTGTTATGCATCTTTCTCTTTGAGGGTGCAACACATGGTCCCATTTTCAGTGAAAGTAATGGCTTACACAGTTTTAAAAATAGAAGATCATAAAAGTAGTGTATATTCTTTAAATCACCACTATGTTGTATTTTTGATGCATGGTTGTTGTTTCCTTTTGCAAAAATATTACACCATCTTTTATCTTATGCAGGCTTATTGGATAATCAGGATACAATATTTTCACAAGGGCTGCAATTCATATAGCTTTGTTGTGAGATGCTGCTTGGTTCATTGGATTATCTAATTTGACTTTCACTTTTTTAACCATAATTACCCAGAAAATAATTTTCCTTACCTAATTCAGTGCCTTGTCAATCTTCCAAACTGTCAGACATTCTGCCAGTACAAATATTAAAAATATTAAAGCACAGCTGTTTATCTCCATTTTGAAACAATTTTGTTGTGGGTGCTTGTGTACATTTTCAAGTCATTTAATTCTCACGTATCTGTGTCCGGGAACGTTACAGTACTGTTGATTGTTTTAATAAACATGTTTCTTCTCATAAGTCAAGGGTTTTCAGGGGCACAGAGAATTAACAGCGGAAGTGCAGTAGTAATTGGAAAAAGGAACCAAGCAACTACCGAAAAAAGAACAACTTGAGAGACTAAACGTAAAAGAGAACTCATGAGAGCATGGAGATACTTTTCCTTGTAATCGCATTTCTTATGCATGGTAAGAAATAGCTCACTTCAGTTGTCTTTATTGTTGATTTTCTCTCCTGCCTTCATCCATTGAAATGTAAGTTACGAAATAAGTGAGTGATACAAGTTGATTCTTCTCTTTGTTTGGTTCAGGGACAGCAAACACGGAGACGGAAGTCACAGGAATATCTGGGGAAAACATTATAATAACATGCTCTCGCGACGATCGATCTGATGACATCAAATACTTCTGCGAGAAAAACTGTAAATATGATGACGATGTCCTAATAAAAAGCAGAGGGAGGAGATGGTATTCAAAAGGAAGATACAGCATAATAGATGATGGAAAAACATTCAGAGTTAAAATCTCTCAGCTGACAAAGAAGGATGCTGGTACCTACTGGTGTGGATGGGAACAATGGATTAAAGATGATTACGAAAAGGTTGTCCTCACTGTCAGAGAAGGTGAGTGGATATAGAACTCAACACCCTTGACCTCTTCATTAAGTCTGCACCAGGGAATATTTTTCAGTGTGGGGATGTGAGAGATTACACCTCATAACACGAACTAAAGAAACTCTAAATTCCATGTGTAATTGCTATCGGAAACTATCCGTCCATACGCTTTTCTGTCCGTCCATCCATTCTGTATCACTTTTTTTTGGCACAAAGCAACTTTGAGGAGGGCAGCAGAAATCCTGCCACACAAAATCACTACAAATGTTGCTGACTGCTTTACACCATATACGTTATCTTTTCCTATTCATGCTTTGTGCTTGTTTGCAATTTTCTTTCCTATATGTTTTTAGGAACAACAAAAGCACCCAACAAGACAACAACAAACCAAACTGAGCAATTTCGTTCAAGTACTCCATCCTCTAGTAAGATATTTTTAGTTAGCCATCAAACACAAACGTACCATATGCGTAAAACACAGAGTTCCGTGAACTGATTTTGTGTTTCTTTGTTAAGTGTTAAGTCAAGTATAATAACATGCTCTCGCTACGATCTATTTAATTACATCAAATACTTCTGCGAGAAAAACTGTGGTCATGATGACGATGTCCTAATAAAAAGCAAGTGGATGAGATGGTATTCAAAAGGAAGATACAGCATAATAGATGATGGAAAAACATTCAGAGTTAAAATCTCTCAGCTGACAAAGAAAGATGCTGGTACCTACTGGTGTGGATGGGATCAACCGGATCTAATAGATAATTACGAAAAAGTTGTCCTCACTGTCAGAGAAGGTGAGTGGATATAGAACTCAACACTCTTGACCACTTCATTAAGTCTGCACAAGGGGATATTTTTCAGTGCAGGGATGTGAGAGATTACACCTCATTACACCAACTAAAGAAACTCTAAACTCCATGTGTAATTGCTATCGGAAACTATCCGTCCATACGCTTTTCTGTCCGTCCATCCATTCTGTATCACTTTTTTTTGGCACAAAGCAACTTTGAGGAGGGCAGCAGAAATCCTGCCACACAAAATCACTGCAAATGTTGCTGACTGCTTTACGCCATAGACGTCATCTTTCCCTATTCATGCTTTGTGCTTGTTTGCAATTTTCTTTCCTATATCGTTTTAGGAACAACAAAGCCACCAACAAACCCAACTCCAAGTACTCCATCCTCTAGTAAGTTATTCTTAGTTAGCCATCAAACGCAAAAACGCCATATGCCATAGTTACATGCATATGACCGTAATCTCTGTTATACAGTTTGTGCTGCTCAACTTCAAGATCAAATGCGTCAATATATCAACTGTTCATCGATTTGAACATTTAATGCTTGTGATAGTTTTCATTTCTAATAAACGGTACAGTGGTCACTCCAGAAAATGTCATCGTGGAGAGTAAGTGAGAAACATAACACAGCTAGTGCTCTTGTTACAGCTAAATAATGCACATTTTGAATGTACATGCTGCTTGTAAATGTGTTCAAAAATACAAATTTTCTCTGACAAGAAAATCGTTTTTTTTTTAATATATATTTTTTAAATTGTTATGTATCCATTCTTTATGTATTTTGTTTGGTGCCAACAATACAGAAAGTTGAAATTCACTTCAATACACTGCCGTTTGAGTTGAGCAGACAAGAGTCCAATTAGCACAGCTCAAGTCTACTGTACGTATAAATGATTCCAGTCACACTAAACACAAGTTGTTGTACTTCCTTACAGAACTTAACCCGATGCTGCTTGTGGTTGCAATGACATGTGCAGTTCCCATATGTGTGTGTCTTTATACACTCATTTTGTTAGTGACTATGAAAGCCGAGCAAGTCATCCGACGTCATCAACAAAATGTAGAGGTTTGCTCACATTAAAACCCACATTACTTGGTATTATCTGGAATTGAACTGAAGTAAAACAGAGGTGTCCAAATCCTGGCCCGAGAGTCATTCACTGCATATTATTTTTAGCCTGCCGCATAGTTTAATAACATTGTTAAAAATATTATTTATTTATTTGTTTACTATAACATGTAAAACAGGTTTAATGATATGAATAATGCGATCATCCAACAGATGTCATCTGACTACGAGATCATGATGCCTGCTGTTAGAAATGAAGGTCACTGCGGGGCCTCAAGTCCGCGGTATATCGCTCATTTGGAAGATGCACCCAAAGAACCTACAGTGGAGAATCAAGAGTCTCCAGGTTGCCTCGGCGTCAGTGAAAATCTCTATTTAAAGCTCAGTCAAGTGGAGGAATGTATCTATCATGACCTATGTTCATCAAAAGAAATTCCCAAAGGAAAACACTTGGGGCACTGAAGACTGCTCAGTCTCCAGAAGTTAGGAATTTGAAAAGAGAATAGTTCTCCACCATGAACTTTTGATTGTGGACTTGGTGAATTATTTCATGACTATACTGATTGTTTTGGTAGCTGTTTTTTTTTTGGTTGTTGTTTGATGGTTGGTACCCACCACACAACCCATTTAACTGCTGTGATGGAAAATTGTGTAAAATGTTGATCTTTCCAATTCTTAACTGCAAGTGTCACATTTCTGACTTCATAGCGACCGATGACTCTTTTGTGGTCTGGAACTTAGCTGTTTGTTTCATAGAGGCTGATAAGGTTCTTTTTTGTGGGGTAAGAGAAGACACAGACAGAGCATAGCATTATTATGTAGTGAAAATAATGTAGTGGCTTACACAGCTTTAAAAAAAGAAGATCAGAGAAGTACTGTATATTCTTTAAACAACCACTATGTTGTATTTTTGATGCGTGGTTGTTGTTTCCTCTTGCAAGAATATTAACACTTAGAAGATCATCTTTTACCTTATAAAGGCTTATTCAATAATCAGGATACAATATTTTCACTAGGGCTGTAATTCATATATTTTTGTTGTGAGATGCTACTTGATTCATTGGATTATCTAATTTGACTTTCACTTTTTTTTACCATAATTTCCCAGAAATTTATTTTCCTTACCTAATTCAGTGCCTTGTCAATCTTCCAAACTGTCAGACATTCTGTCAGTAGAAATGTTAAAAATATTATAGCACAACTGTTTATCTCCATTTTTAATCAATTTTATTGTGGGTGCTTGTGTATATTTTCATTCATTCAAGTCATTTAATTCTCACGTACTGTTGATTGTTTTAATAAACAACTTAATAAACAAGAGTCTTTCTTTTCATAAGGCAAGGGTTTTCAGGGGCAAAGAGAGTCAACAGAGGAAGTGCAGTAAAAGGAAAGAGGAACTAAGCAATAACCGAAAAAAGAACAACTTGAGAGACTAAACGTAAAAGAGAACTCATGAAAGCATGAAGATACTTTTCCTTGTAATCGCATTTCTTATGCATGGTAAGAAATAGCTCACTTCAGTTGTCTTTATTGTTGATTTTCTCTACTGTCTTCATCCATTGAAATGTAAGTTACAAAATAAGTGAGTGATACAAGTTGATTCTTCTCTTTGTTTGGTGCAGGGACAGCAAACACGGAGACTGAATTCACAGGAATATCTGGGGAAAACATTATAATAACATGCTCTCGCGACGATCGATCTGATGACATCAAATACTTCTGCGAGAAAAACTGTAAATATGCTGACGATGTCCTAATAAAAAGCAAAGGGAGGAGATGGTATTCAAAAGGAAGATACAGCATAATAGATTATGGAAAAACATTCAGAGTTAACATCTCTCAGCTGACAAAGAAGGATACTGGTACCTACTGGTGTGGATGGGAACAATGGATTAAAGATGATTACGAAAAGGTTGTCCTCACTGTCAGAGAAGGTGAGTGGATATAGAACTCAACACTCTTGACCTCTTCATTAAGTCTGCACCAGGGAATATTTTTCAGTGTGGGGACGTGAGAGATTACACCTCATAACACCAACTAAAGAAACTCTAAATTCCATGTGTAATTGCTATCGGAAACTATCCGTCCATATGCTTTTCTGTCCGTCCATCCATTCTGTATCACTTTTTTTGGCACAAAGCAACTTTGAGGAGGGCAGCAGAAATCCTGCCACACAAAATCACTACAAATGTTGCTGACTGCTTTACACCATATACGTTATCTTTTCCTATTCATGCTTTGTGCTTGTTTGCAATTTTCTTTCCTATATGTTTTTAGGAACAACAAAAGCACCCAAACAAGACAAGCCAGCAACAAACCCAACTGAGCAATTTCGTCCAAGTACTCCATCCTCTAGTAAGATATTTTTAGTTAGCCATCAAACACAAACGTACCATATGCGTAAAACACAGAGTTCCGTGAACAGATTTTGTGTTTCTTTGTTAAGTGTTAAGTCAAGTCTTAAGGACAGAAACACACACACACACACACATACTATATATATGCACACATATATGGCGATATATAGTATATATATACACAGGGGATCCTTGAGTTACGCTGTTTCGTGTTTACGACACACGTCTCATATATTATTATTATTTTTTTTTTCATATTTCAGCTCATATATGTAAAGAGCCTGATCGCGACAGCACTGGTAAATTAAAAAGGCACATAGAATACATTCAGTTTTCCCTCTGTGGGTCTTTGTGCTTGTTTCCAATTTTCTTTCCTATACCAAAACAAGACAAGCCAACAACAAACCCAACTGAGCAATTTCATCAAAGTACCCAATCCTCTAGTAAGTTGTTTTTAGTTAGCCATCAAACACAAAAGTACCATATGCGTAAAACACAGAATTATGTGAACTGATCTTGTGTTTCTTTGCAGTGAAACCATTGTACATTGGAGCAATCCTTGGAGTAATCACACTCACCCTGGCATTAGTTCTTCTCATATACTTCAAAAAGCAAAAAAGGAAGATTAGCACATATTCTGGTATGAATAACATAGAGCGGCGACTCATTCTTTAGAAGGACGAAAGGATGAGACAGTTTAAAATAATGCAAGTGTATTTTTTAACAGAAAAAGCAATGGACGAGACCCCAGGGTATGCAACGGTTTCCGGAGAAAAGATCAAATCATCTGATGCCCTGCCGTCATCTACAGCTCAAAGCCAGGATACCAGCAAATATAGTGATTCCCTGATTTCCCCAGACAGTCTAGTCTATTCCACTGTCAGCCACAGCCATATGAACAGCAGCCAGGTCTCCAAACAGTCTCCAAACGTGACATACGCCACCATTCTCATCACAAATGAATCTGAATCAGTGTACTGCAATGTCTGAGCGCAGTGCACATCACCACTCTGAAGAAATCTCATAAACATATTATGATTGGAAAAGTTTTTGATAAAATAACGAAATAACATGCTTTAATTTATAACAGAATAAAGATGTTTGCCTGTATTGTCATTTGGCTGTTTTTTTTGTTTTTTAACACTCTGTATTTCCGTTTCAACAGCAGGAGTCACATCGTCATTTTAAAAAAATCATGCAAGCGTTTCAAGTTTGGTGTTTAAACAGAAAATACAACAAATTGTCATACAGTTTAGAACTTTAGATAATATCACATAGGACAGATAAAATAGCTATTTATTGATTGGAATAAATAATCGAATCAATAAAATAATGAAAGAAATGGCAGTCAAGTTTTTGTCTACATCATCATGACAGGTAATGTTTTTATTTTATTGTTAACCGGTGATGATTTTGCTGTTGAGTTCAAATGTCTCAATTACAGTGTTTTTGTTTAAAGTGATGGGAAACAAAAGCGGTTTGCTGGTGCTCAGCCATACATATGAGTACAATCGCTGAAAACAATTAAAAGTATCATGAAAAATCAAGTGTGATTTGGTTTAAGACAGTGAGGGAGGGACTTTTGATGGTTTTGAATATAAAATCAAACAAAAAAATTAGGTATTTAATATGCACAACTCTGTGCAACAACACGTTTTGAGACCCTTTTAAATTCCTGTGACATTACAAGTTCACCAATTTTCCGTCCATGGTGCTTTTTAAACACATCTTGGAACATGGATGTCGATTCTGACTGACGGTTCAGCCGACCAATGAGAGAAGGGAGGCGGGGCTTAGCTTCCAGTCGGAGGCTGGGTGTGTGTCGCCTGACCGGATAATAAAAGAAGTTAACAGTCAATGTGGCTCGAGTACTCCGTATTTTAGTCTGCTTCTTGTTTTGTTGCATCCCAGACGTGTCAACATTTATTATCTTATCCTTTTACGGGGGTGGTAAAATACACCATAGATATTTGACTAACCGCGCAATTCCATATAGAACTTTGGATAAGCGACCCGTTGGCCTTCTTTTTGACAGTCAAGACAAGTAGTTGGAGCCCGCTGAGCGGACCGGGTTGGCATCATGGGAAATCGGGGAATGGAAGACCTCATTCCCCTCATCAACAAGCTTCAGGACGCTTTCAGCTCCATCGGCCAGAGTTGCAACTTGGAGCTGCCCCAAATAGCGGTCGTCGGCGGCCAGAGCGCAGGGAAGAGCTCGGTTCTGGAGAATTTCGTTGGCAGGTTGTACTGTTTGTGGAAACTTTTCAGTGCGGATGATTCAGTGACACTTATGAAGTCAAATATATTTTCGCTTCATCTCTCATTTACTACTTGTGTAAAAGCCGCCAACTAGGCGCACTCACGTTGTTTTTTTTTTTTTTTGTTGTTTTTCTTTTCGGAAGATGAGTTATTCACCATCAACATTTGCGCTTTCTACGCAAGCATTTTGTGTACGTCTTGAAGACAAACACCCATGGTTTAATTAGCTTGAACAAATTCGCCCAGAAATAACACACACGAGAATTTGTTTGCTCTCTCAGCTTCAGTTATTGTGTCAAACATTAACAAAGTCACAGTTCCTTAAGAAGGTTGTAAATACAGCCTTTATCGACCATGCATAAGCCAGGTCAATGTCTGACTTTAAAAACATATTTACAGCGTCCATTGTCATGTGCCTCATTGTGGTTATGTTTTTCCTCAGAAGACCATTGTGACCCAGAAACTATACATAAGAAATTGGATGAATAACTGTTTTGGAGTTCCACTAAACAAAATAATTTGGTGTGCCTGATCTGGCCTACGGGGTTGAACTTGATCCTTGATACTTGATACTGTTTCCTGGCTAAATGGATTATGAGCAAAACCGGTTGGAGTCTTTCAGGATGGCAACTGAAAGAGCTGAATTTGTGTGCTTTTCCAGTGAGACTGACAGAATCTTAATGAGGTCCCGCTGCGGACAAATAAGAAAAAAACAACTGTCAGAACATCACTGGTTATTCAGGCCCACAGATTTTTTACAAGCAGTTACTGTTCATGCAAGGTCAGAAAAGGAACATCTGACGCGTCTCTGTTTCAGGATGTTGTCACTGCTGAGATGGGGAATGTGTCTTATGCGGCCATGCCTTCCTTTCCCCTTTTGTCTGTGGGTTCCAAGCGGTTCCTGGGGGAGACAGTAGGGCCATTGATGCGCTGATGTGTGGGGTCATCAGTGATATCACCAGCTGCACTGGCATGTGTACATGACACACTCTTGCAGACTCTCACAAAGGGCGCACGAGCTATGTTCATGTCTGTTAATGGGCCCACTAATGAAGCTGTTGATATTCTTTGTTGCGTTTGACACTTTGAGCGACCTTTTTAAAGTCACTTACAATTCACTAGTCTGCATTTACAACTTCATTTCTATCTTGCATTTCACAGCAGCTGTAACAAAGCACTTTTCATAAAACAATGGGACAAACACAAAAAAACAATGGAAACAGTATATTCAAACACAAGTTCATATCGCTCCTTTTGAACAGAACTTAATGTGAAGATATAGTTTCAACATTCATATGCAGTCCCAGAATTCGGTTTGGTGCTTTCTTTCGCAAGTTGATAGGAAGTCCTAAGGAAGGAGGATGGGATTGTTGTGTAACTTCCTGAATGCTCCGTCAGCACTGGCTAACAACCATAGTGGGTTTGAGTGGTTGTCAGTGTGTATGTCTGTGTGTGTCCTGTTAACTTGCCAATAAGATGCTGCAGTGTGCGGCAGGCTATTGTATATTTTATAAATTTAGGCAGCAATAGCTCGTCTGTATGGAATCGAGCAATCGACAATAAATGTAAAATGGCAAGAATAGTAGCCAGCTTCCTGACTACAGTCGAGGTACCCTTATGCAAGGCGCGGAACCCGCAGTCTTGCTCAGCAGGACTGTTTGGCGCTCCACTCACTTAGACATCTGTCCTTGCATTCTTGCATGTGTGATTTGGTTCACAGTGTGGTGTGCAACACAAAGGCAGAAGTGTGTGAGTAAGAAGTCTAAATGCACAATTGACAATTTTGAAATATTTAATCCATCCGTGTACACAAGTGGTGCGTCATGTCGTTTTTTTTTTTTTTTTTAGCATCGAAACATCTGAAGAGAAAAATTTGCAAATAATTTATTTATGCATATGGCGCTCAAAAATAAAAACTGACAGCTCTGGATTGACAACGTAAAGTGCATGTAAACCTAATACGGTTTTACTCCCAATGAAATGAGAAGTAATATTTTCTTATGAAACACCAAATGTAACAACTTAAACAACTCCTAATTAAAATGATGTCAATTGGAAGCTATTACATTATATGTGGCGTTATTGCATTACTAACATTGCAAGTATTTCACTGAGTGCATCGAATCAGTGTGGCTCTTATAACGACAGACATGTTGTCATTGCCTTGAGTGATGTGGCAGCACTGACCTGGAAATAATCACAATTCAATTGAACGGGAGTTTCCATTCTGATGAATGCATACTGTATGTGCACAAAGGGAAGTTGAAAGATATCTTGTCGAAGTGTCTGTGTTGGTGGGAGCATTTGCACTGACACCAGCATGGCCAGATGAAACTCAAAGTCAAAGTCATTTCCTGTTCTTGAGTGACCAGGCAGTCAGTCGGCATCGTTGGCAATTGGCGCAATTCGAAGTGGAATAACTATTGATTTAGCAAGGGTTTATCTATTTGTATGTCTGTCTACCTGCCTCTATCTACCTTTATGTACCTAACCTTTACCAGATACTGTTTGGTTTAGTGTTTGCTAAACATCTCTTGTGTCTCCCCCCTGCAGAGACTTCTTGCCCAGAGGGTCTGGTATCGTCACTCGTCGTCCTCTTATTCTGCAACTTGTTAACAACAAAGCAGGCAAGTGGAATATGTACTACGTCATACGTATAAACACATGTACTGTATTCAAATCTCCCTATTGAAGGGACTACTAAATCTTGTTCATTAAAACAGTGGCATCCTCTACTCTAATAGAGGATGTCTCAATTAGTGCCTCACTCAAAACAAACCTATCCACTTTTCTCCTCTTGAAAATAGCAGGTGGTAATCCAAAATTCATACCCCACATAATTAGAATCTGTAAACACTAGATGTCGCTATTGCTCACTCTAGGAGTTGAATTGACAAGTCAACGGGTTTTAAACTCAGTTGCACAGGAACTCAAACTGAAGGTCACCGGCTGATCAGGGTGAACATTTACTGAGCAAACTGATTTTTTTTTTTTTGGGTGGGGGGGGCATGAATATGTATTAAAACAGATTATATAATGATATTCCAAAAAATAAGTTACCTTTAACTGCCCATCCATCCGTTCTCTGTATCGCTTATCCTCCCTTTATGTGCGGGAGCCTATCCCAGTTGACTTTGGTCGAGAGATGACTGACTGGCAGCTAGTCAGCTAAGATAAGTTACGTTTGAAAAGAAAAGTGTCATAGAAAGAAGAATTTCGAAGAAAACAATTTCAAACTTGGATGGGAAAAGTTCTCCTAATGGCCGTCTGATACAATGGAATTGAAACACCAACACTGAGTTAATGTGGCTGTCAAAGCGGTGCTCCCAAAATGGTCTTTTTCTATTCTCTGCATCATCACATTTTTATATTTTCTCTTTGCAGAGTATGCAGAGTTTCTGCACTGCAAGGGCCGTAAATTTGTGGACTTTGATGAAGTCCGTCAGGAGATTGAAGCGGAAACGGACCGGCTCACCGGATCCAACAAAGGCATTTCACCCATTCCAATCAACCTTCGAGTCTACTCCCCTCACGGTGAGGAAGAGACACACTAACAATAAAACACAAACGTTGATGTGCCATCTTGCTTCAAGTTTCTTTTCTCCTTTGTACCTATAAGTATTAAACCTGACCCTGATCGACCTGCCGGGAATGACCAAAGTGGCGGTAGGAGACCAGCCTGTAGACATCGAACACCAGATCAGAGACATGCTCCTACAGTTCATCACCAAGGAGAGCTGCCTCATTCTGGCCGTCACTCCCGCTAATATGGACCTGGCCAACTCTGATGCCCTCAAGATTGCCAAGGAGGTCGATCCTCAAGGTACGGCGTTTGTTGTCGTTTGAATTCGTCAAGTTTGTTATCTTTAGCAAACTTTTCTCTTCAATGTGACTTTCTTGCTTCCTGATAAACACGTTTTTATTAATAGTATGAATTAGCATTAGCCATCTAGTACATTTTTTGAGTTAATATAAAATGATTATGTACAGTCGGGCTATTTTTCAACCTCATTACATTTTTAGCCCAGCTAGCAGCAATTGCCCCATAATTTGACAAATTGCTATGAAAACTGCACCTCTTTCATTTTGTTAAGTTTAGTAACAGTTGGAATTCCTCTTTTGATATGAGGCGAGTATCGTGAAGCAAGGCAGCATAAGTGACATTTACCAAGGGATGGATGGAATACGTGAAATTTCTATTGTTGATGTTAGCGTGTAGCTCAGTGCAACTCTCACCTTCATCCATTTACCTTGCTTGCATGGGCCGATAAATGTAATCGATTCAATTTCTCACACAGAACAATGGTGGTGTCTTTGTTGAAATCGAGAAAAATATTGGGGTGCCATTTTTGGCTGACGCATTTTGTTTTCAGGTCTGCGGACTATAGGAGTGATTACCAAGCTGGACTTGATGGATGAGGGGACTGATGCTCGAGACATTCTGGAAAACAAACTCCTTCCTCTCCGCAGGGGTGAGACCACACACACTCACACGCTCAACAAATACCCCCCATCAGTACCGCTTAAGATCAAATTAAACTCTGGTTTGATATCACAACAGTAGAATGTTCTGTCTTTCTTCTCGACAGGTTACATTGGGGTGGTGAACCGGAGTCAGAAGGACATTGATGGGAAGAAAGATATTCGTGCCGCTTTGGCGGCTGAGCGCAAGTTCTTCTTGTCCCATCCTGCATACAGACATTTTGCAGAGCGCATGGGCACACCACACCTGCAGAAGACACTAAATCAGGTTTATAAACTAAAAAAACAAACACTTCCTCCACCCAAAAAAAAAAATCTGCAAATATACAGACAAAGCCACAAATCCTGAGCTAATTTATATTGGCTCCAAATATTTCTTAACACAAATGTTCTATTGCATTAGTTAATTCAGTATTGAAGTTCAATACAAATTTGTTTTTTTCCATACACATTTTTTTAATATACATTTTTCTTTTCCTCCAGCAACTTACCAACCACATCCGTGAAACCCTGCCTGGGCTACGCAGTAAGCTGCAAAGCCAGCTTCTCTCCCTGGAAAAAGAGGTGGAAGAATATAAAAACTTTCGTCCTGATGATCCTGCACGCAAAACCAAAGCTTTGCTTCAGTCAGTACACACACATAGTACACAAACATACGCGCGCATAAATGCGAATAGATTTGAAAACTACTATGCTGCTTCACATGCAGGATGGTGCAGCAGTTTGGCGTGGACTTTGAGAAGTGCATTGAAGGCTCGGGGGATCAGGTGGACACCTCCAACCTATCTGGAGGAGCAAAGATCAACCGCATTTTTCATGAGCGTTTTCCTTTTGAGCTAGTGAAGGTGACTATTATAGTAACGTAATATCTGATGATGACTGATAACGACTGGTCATTGTTAACAGGCCTTTGCTTCCTTGTGTCTTAGATGGAGTTTGATGAGAAGGAGCTGAGGAAAGAAATTAGTTACGCAATCAAAAACATCCACGGAGTCAGGCAAGTTGGAACATCCTGCGTATCAACACTTGGCCTACCTCTGTTAGCTTGTGTCTGAGCTCTCTTCCTTGTTTGTCAGTCTTATAACATCCACCCATCCAACCAATTCATCATTTTCCTAATCATTGTGCTGTGATTTTGTTTTAGTTTGATCTGTTTTTGTCCTCGTCTTATTTTCTGGTTAAGTGCCGCCCTCCCCCATGTGCACCTCCTGTCTTGCTGCTCCATGTCTGTCCCATTTGTATGTCCTTCAGGACAGGCCTGTTCACCCCAGACTTGGCGTTTGAGGCCATAGTGAAAAAGCAGATCATTAAGCTGAAAGAACCGTGTCTGAAATGCATCGACATGGTCATCCAGGAGCTCATCAACACAGTCAGGCAGTGCACTAATAAGGTATCACTGCATGGTCTCTGCCATGCTTGTACACCAGAGAGTGTGGTCGACTGCCGTGCAGACAAGAATATCGTTTTGCCCCGGGGACATATTATGGAAATGGGGCTTTTTAATTTCTTGCAAATAATTGGGTAGGTCCTGCTGACCCATCCGGTATGAAATTAAACAACCAAGTACATTTTGTTCTGCAAAATATTTGAAAACTTTTTTCTGTGAGACATTTTTGCCTTGCACTGTATGAAGCTTCCTCCATGAGTAAAAAAAGCCATTTTATTTCTCTTCAATACTCTGGAGTCCACTTTCACCATTTTCCACTTTCAGCCCGGTCATTGTGTTACTAAATCTCTACTTATCATTGCTTTTACAGTATTCACCACTATTTTCTAAATTACGGGGGAAACAAAATCATATAATATGTCTCCCTTAAAACGCTAAAGTTTCTTTGCTTTCGCACATTAAAGTCCGAGCTGCAGTGGGTTCACCGCAGTGATGTCGCTGTGAAGCTGTGTGGTCAGAAACAGGTCTATATGTGTTCCTGTGCCGGTTCGTAACTAAACAAGCTGCAGGGTTTTTTATTTCCCTTTTCAATTACAAGACTTTTTTTACTTGAACTATGTCAAGATTTACTTTGTGCTCCAATAGTAAACCGAAGCGCGATCACTATGCTTTGTGCAAACTTGGTCTGACAGATCAAGCAAGAGTCCAGTCGAGTTGTATTGGTTTAATAGTACAGTATATAGACTTATATAGTACACTATATGGACACTATTGTTTTTTTTGTATGGAGCAGGCTCATAAGGGAGTAGCATGGTGGTCCACATATATACAGTATCTTAAAAAGAAATATCTCTTGTGGGTTACAGTGTTCTCATCTGTGACCATCCATTTCTAGTTTTTGTTTCTGTCTTGTTGGTAATTAGAATCATCTGTCACTTGTCTCTGTTTATTGTTTCTTTCTCGGTGTCAGTTTTGTTTGTGGTTTCGTGGCAGGTAGTGCTTTTTCAACATTTCCTGTTTTGAGCTATTGCACAGTCGCATGTTACAGTTGTTCTATGTAAGGGGAAATTAAAATCAGTATGCAATTTAGTTTATTTTTAAAAATAAAACTTTTGGGACAGATGAAGACTTAAGATCCGGTCGTGTCGGCTTCTTTGATTAGTTAAATAAACAGTGACTGAAGGTGTGCCTTCACTAAAAAAAATTCCAATGCAAACCTGCAGCTTGTTTAATTGGCCAGAACATGAATCAGAACTAACTCAAATGTTCCCTTTTTCCTCCCCCTTTTTGTCATAGTCTCCCTCAATGCCATTGCACTTTACTCCCCAAACATGGGCTTTCCTTTCTCTGCCACCCTTCTCTACCACCTTTCTACACAACGCTACATGACCGCATCTTCCATTAATTGTCCAACTCCCATGATGCATCACCACAGGACAGGCCTTTTCACTCCCGACATGGCGTTTGAAGCTATAGTGAAAAAGCAGATCATTAAGCTGAAAGACCCCTGTCTGAAATGCGTTGACCTCGTCGTCACCGAGCTTGTCACCCTGATCAGGAAGTGCACCGAAAAGGTAAACGGTGGTGTGACAGGATGATAGAAGGCAATCAGGGATAGAACAATGCACAGCAAAAAAGAACTAATGAACGTTGCTGTCTATTGCTTCACTCAGCACCCATCTCATCCTCTGATTCCCTCTTTAAATTTAAGAGCCCCTCTAATCGTGGACCTTGACCAGCCCTCTTCACTCCATCAGCTCTAAGAGCAATAATTTAACCACCCCTGATTAAACCAATTTCCCATGACCCACTATCACAACTTGGAAAATGGATTCTGTCTTGTCAGCTGAGTATTTTGATTTCAAGTAGGCTTTATTCCCTCTTTCTAAAGCGTTTTCTCATCCTCACGACAACTCTTTTTCTTCTCAAGTATACCTCACTGATTTTCTGGCACAGTTTGTGATTATGCTGCACCTCACTGATTATCTGGCACAGTTTGAGATGATGCTGCTATAAGACAGTGGTACCTCAAAGGTCGATCACAATCCAGTCCTGGTTCATTTGTTAAAAAAATGCCACAATTCCCCTCATATTTGCTGTCAATGGCAAATGTTGTTTTGACAGTTGACCAAGGTCGAACTTGGAGGTGCCACTCGTCACTTTGCATGTCTTACTTTTGCTTCATGCATTTGTTAATACTGCGCGCACTGCGCTGTTATGTATTTTGTGTCATTGCCGTACCTGCAGCAGTGTTTGTTTTTGCCGCCTGTAGCTTGGATCATATCCTCGCCTTAGAGAAGAGACTGAGCGAATCGTTACCACTTACGTCAGAGAGAGGGACAGCAAGACTAAAGACCAGGTGTGTGTGTGTGTGTGTGTGTGTGTGTGTGTGTGTGTGTGTGTGTGTGTGTGTGTGTGTGTGTGTGTGCGCGCGTGTTGCATCTTTTTGTAGTTAAATGGTCTTGAGCAAATGTTTGTCACGTTTGGCCCATCAGGTGCTCCTGTTAATTGACATCGAACTGTCCTACATCAACACTAATCACGAGGACTTCATTGGGTTTGCCAAGTGAGATATTTCTGGTTTAATAGAATTATTTGAAATTAATTTTTTTTTGCCTGCACAAAGACAGATGGCCAGCTACACTGCTTAAAAACAATACAGTTAAACCCCAACGAAGATATTTATTTTCTGGCTGAGAAAAAAACCATTTGTAATTACCCACATAATAAAAATGCATCTTACTGTGTATACGCGAGCCCATTTGTTAAAAACTCCTGATTTTACAGTGCACAGCAGAGGACGGCTGCAAATGCAACCAAAAAAAGAGTCATGCCTAACCAGGTAATTACTTAAAATTGTCTATCTGGTTGTTTTAGTGTCTTGGTCAGTGTGTGGTTAACCGTCTTTTGTTGATTCCCATTAACCCACGTCTCTGTCCTTGTGGGCTATTTTTTTTTTTTTTTAACTCTCCCGTGTTATTCCTACATTTCATGATCCAGGGAGGGATTCTTGTAAGTATCTTACCATCTTTCTCCATCTCTTGTTCCCTTTCTCCTTGGTGGGGTGTCTGTTTCAAGCATTCTGTTTGTGGAACTTTGTGACAGCGGGATGAGAGAAAGAGATCATTCATGAATGACTCTTGAGAAATGGGCCTCTTGTCATTAAATCTCATTAGTTTAGGAGGTCAATACTCTGAGAATGTTTCCTGACTTGATCCTACTCACACAAGTGCACAAATATAAATATTCAGACAAATTGGTTGCAAGTCAGTTTTATAGTTTAACACGTGTTAGGGTACTACAAATGTCCATTTTACTTCACTTGTGTTCCTTTGTGTCCAAGTCTAGCAGAGAGAGATGTAGGCATTTATTTGTTTTGTTTTGTTTGTTTTATTTGTTTGAAGGGGCTTAACTTGCATGTTTGTTTTTCGGAATTCCTTAGGATTGTTTTCTATAGTTGGGTGTTTACTTTTTTAATACTTGTGTATACGTACTGTATTAGTAAAGTGTTGGTGTCTCACGCACAGGTTATCCGTCGAGGCTGGTTGACAATCAACATTAGCATCATGAAGGGAGGCTCCAAGGACTACTGGTTTGTCCTCACTGCAGAGTCTCTTTCCTGGTACAAAGATGAGGAGGTAAAGAAAGGACTCACAGCTTGTGCACATATTTGAAATGCTCAATTGTAAATGAAGCACAGTAAAGTGGATGGTCGCATGTTTTGTAATTCATCAGGAGAAGGAGAAGAAGTACATGTTGCCTCTTGACAACCTGAAACTAAGAGATGTGGAGAAGGGATTCATGTCCAGCAAACATGTCTTTGCCATATTTAACACTGAGCAGAGGTGAGCGCAATGCTGCCATCAACTGCTCCTTTAGACCTTTTGAACATTTACACTATCCCTGCCACAGAAACGTGTACAAAGACCTGCGGCAGATCGAGCTGGCGTGTGACACTCAGGAGGATGTAGACAGCTGGAAAGCCTCGTTCCTCAGAGCTGGTGTTTACCCTGAGAAAGACCAGGTATTAACCTTTTAAATAGGCAGTGTTTGAACATTTAATACTCACAGTAATGTGACAGTTACACTTTTGGCCACTTTAGACTTGTTGGACCAGATTGTGGTGAGAACGAAAGCAGATTTGGGTTTACACTTAATATTAGCTTTTCAGGATCACTAGTCAATCGACCCTTTTTTGTATACGAAACATAGAGGGCCACAACAACGCACCCATCTGGGTCCAAGACAAGTACTATTATTTTCATAAACTCCTAGCCCTAATATATATGTATAGCTGCAGGATATGCCAGAACTTCCCAAAGTGGAGCCCATTGTCTCTCTTCACCCGGTTTCTTCACTGTCTCTCTCCAGGCCGAAAATGAAGAAGCCATGATTCCAGGCGACACCGTATCTATGGACCCACAGTTGGAGCGGCAGGTGGAGACCATCCGCAACCTGGTGGACTCGTATATCAGCATTGTCAACAAGTCCATCAGAGACCTCATGCCCAAGACCATTATGCATCTCATGATTAACAGTGTAGGTTTCCTATGTTTTATTAGCACATGTGGAGCATTTCAGGGTTAACGCAGGATGGATGGATGAATTATTGTGCGATTTGATCTCCAGGCAAAGGACTTCATCCATTCTGAGCTGCTAGCCTACCTGTACTCAGCTGGGGACCAGAGCAGCCTGATGGAAGAGTCTGCTGAGCAGGCTCAGAGGAGAGATGAGATGCTTCGAATGTATCATGCGCTGAAGGAATCTCTGGTCATTATTGGTGACATCAGTACCACCACTGTTTCAACCCCTGTGCCTCCACCGGTAGACGACACCTGGATCAAAGAGCCTAGGTAACGCGTGGGAATAGAATAAAATGTGATAATAATTCAGAGATTATTTTAAATGTATATTGTAAATTGATCAGTTTAATGTCCTACACTGTTTGAGATGTTCGTCTATCTCAGTCTCCCTGCAGGAACCCGCCCTGCCGCTGCAACAGCGCCCCCTCCAAACCGACCCCCAGCAGTCAGGGGACCCGCGCCCGGTCCAGCCCCACCGCTGAACCCTTCACCGGCATTCGGCGCTCCACCAGTACCAACTCGACCTGGCCCACCACCTGCCCAGTCTGCTTTTGAACCAAGCGTTCCACTCATTCCCTCCAGACCGGCACGTGTGCCTCCTGCTCTACCACCAGGCATCCCAAGGTAAGCAACAACAGTCGATGCTTTTCTACCAACAATTGGTGAGTGACAGTGTGGCGTCATACCACAGTAAGACACATGGCTTTGCAAGTGGCTCTTTATTGGTGAACGCAACAACTGCATGTCATTGCCAATTTCTTGATGGAAATGGAGCTACTGATGCTATGGTGTATATATGTGATGGGAAAGTGGATGGTGGCGGTGCTTGTGGTGCTCTGGGAATCACGGTGCATGACTAGCTGATGACATTTTTCCTTGCATGTTTCTCTCTCCCCCATTCTACTCCACCTGTGTCTTCCTGCAGCAGAAGGCCCCCGGCTGCTCCCAGACCCACCATCATACGTCCTTCAGAACCCTCCCTGCTTGACTAGAAGCGCACACACTATGCAAACATTTCATGTAGTTTACACTTTTATATATCCAGTTAGTTTCTTATCTGCAGTTTAAAGATGTATGATATGACATTTTGACCTGTTATCATTGATGACTTTTGACATTATGTAAAGGGATCATTCTTATGAGTCTTGTGGTTTAAGAACCATCACATTTTCGATATATTATTTCATGTTAAATTCATTTTGTAATGGCAGAAAATTTATTTTCAAGAAACTTATGAAGAAATTTCTACATGCTAATGCAGTGTCAAAAATCTTACACACTAAGCACCTCATGACATGAGTTGCACTTTTTGATGAGTCATTTCTCCATGTGTGGTAAATCTACAAGATTATATTTTAGGTCATCCCACAATGAACAATTTTTAATAATTCTCCCTTAGTATTTTTTGCAAAATTACTTCCATAACCTAATTTATCAGTATGATATGAGTTTTATAGGTTTTATTATATTCCGTCTCCCAGCAGTGCATGATAAATATTAATCCCGCCTTGACTGTGTATCACGATAATCACGTAAAAAGCCATGAATATCATTATCTGACTTAAAGTGCCTGCTTTTCAGAATGTTTATTAAAGGATGCCTTTCATTTTTAAAAATGAGGATATGCAGTGCTATTGCTTCACTTTTCAGCCCTACCTTTCCTGAGTGTATTACCATTTCTCTTTGCATGCCAATGGTGCGCAGTTTGATGGGTAGCATGCACTCTAATGTACTGTATGCTATATTTACACAGGTAAGCTCAGGTCACATCTGATTTTCATTCGAGTCAAGTGAATATATCTGTGCTGATAAAATGTGTGGCATTTGTTTGGGGTGGAATGTGTTGCTATGGTAAGTATAGTTGCTAGGAGCAAAAGAATAAAGACAGTGCAGGATGAGGCTATTCATAGAGCTGGAATGACAAAAAGTTATGCAACTTGATTCATTAAGTATTGTATTTGCTTCTCCATTGTGTCTGTTATTTGGCACTTGATTAAAAAAAAAATCATATCTACCTCTTTGCACAGGCGTCCTCCTCCACACTCCTCTCGTAGCAACCAAAGGTGATGGTTGCTTGATCACAGCGCAACCTGGCTCAGCAAGCTCGAGTGGATGGCTCATGGCACGTCTAGAATTTGTTTCAAGTGAGGATAACCGCTAAAATAAATCTGTTATTCCAAGTAGATGAGGTGTCATTTGTAGAAGGACACTAGATGTGGTGCACATCTCAGCAAAAACGTATGTCAAAACGAGTCTTTGTATTTTTTTTTTTGTAATTATGATTTTATTGTTCAACTCAATATTTGTGACATCTGTCATATCAACAACACAAAAATTATACAAATATTAAAATCGATGCAAAGGCTCCCATGAAAACATTGCTTCGAGATTTTACTGTGGCAATACCACCCACTGGACACATTAGAAAAAAGAGGATAAAGCAAAGGCCTGAAGTACAAAGGCACAGTACCAGTCATTATGTTCCTATTTAATTTTTGGAAGTCTTACAAAAATGAGTACTTCTTGGGGGTTAGCCAGTTGCGCATTGTGTTACAAAAATGTACAAAAAAACTCAAGACTATTGCACATAGTTATCACATCTAAACTAGAAGGGCTCCCACATCACCTTTCAGCTTTACCCGCCCCCCCCCCCAAAAAAAATCATAATCACAGCAAATCCCACCAGTGTTTTACTGTGAAATATACTGCAGTGCCTTTTAAAATGTATTCTTTGCATCAATTTGTGGGAAGATTTCATATTAAAAAGGCACTAAAGGAAATAAACAAGGCCACCAACGTACGAACTGTTCTTTACTGTTATTGCTCAGATTGGTGTGTGACAAACTTTAAGATGTCAACCACATCACTTGGTGCCAACAGTTGGTGTTGACATAACAAATATGGATTGTGAGCCTCGCCCAGGTTGTCTTGTCTCACCGGAGTTTGTTCTACGAGTACACCCTCCTCTTATCGTCAAACAGTTTACGCACTGTGTAGACCTGAAGGGGAGGAGGTGACAATCTTATTAACATCACTAAAAGTACGAATGAACAGCAGTTTACCTGGGTGAAGGCCACGCACAGCATCACCAGCATGCTGGCACATGACCAAAACGTAACCCTCCACAGGTTGTCTTCCAGAAGGTTTCGGTCCCGTGCCTCAAAAGCTCGCAACACCGTTTGCATCTGCCGACTACGCTCAAGACGTTTGTGTACAGAGTCCATGTACTCCTAGGTGAGTAAAGAAGAAATTTCAAAACTAGTTTTATTTTTATTACTGCATGTTTTCCACCACACCACGGTGAGCGTTAACATTGTGGTCAAGGATTAAGCAGTTTAATCCATCTGTTTGCACCATGTCAGGAGGCTGACATTTTATGCAACACCGCCCCCTGCTGTTGACGGACATTGACTTCGGACTTACGAACATCACATGACCAAACGCAGAAAATAACTGACTTGTGTTGTTTTGTAGGATCTCAAACAATAATATGATGTGTGCCCCCATGTCGAAGTGCTTTTGAGAAAGACACTGAACCCCCAGTTGCTCCTGATGGCGTGTCATCAGTAGGTGAATAGGAAGCAGTGGTAGAAAAGGTAGAAACGCGCCGTACAAGTAGAGCCCATTCACCACTCCTTGAAACACTTCAGCTTACCCTTATATCCTGCAACTTGTACTGCAACATATTTTCATCCAACTCTAAACCAGCCCACTCATCATCGCCTCCCACATCTCCTCCTGGCCCCTCGATGTAAAGCTCGAAGAATACCATCTTCTCCGAGAAGTGGCTGAAGCTGTTATCAAAGCAGACTTGATAGTCTCCCTCTTCTGTGGGCTCCACCCTGAAAAACAAAGAACAAATACAGGAAGTAAAGCCAGCAGCAATAAATGGACAGTTCCAATAACAAGATTCAGGATCTAGGTGCGATTTGAGGTGCTACTCACACATGAACTCCATCAGAGCGACGGGTCTCTGCGACCATCGGGACGCCCTCTGGACTGAGGATCGTAAAATCCACATCCATTCCGGCACCTCCAATCACCTGGTAGTAAAAAACACCTCCACGTTTTAGTTTTCAAACAAATGTTTGAAGTAAACAATTTTAAGAATGCACTGGTGCAGCAGTATCCAAAGTCTGCCCGAGGGTCATTTGTGGCCCATCACATATTTGAATAATAGAATACAACGCCCAAATGTTAAGAGAAAAGGTTGACATGTCAAGATACAGTGAACACATTATAATAATTAAAAATGAAAATATCCACAATAGAATAGTATAGAATGCCTTTTTTGTCATTGTGCAACTGGTATACAACAAAATTGGGAATAGCTGAATTTAAAAGCTGTAATACTTTTATCCCATTATTTCCTTAATGTAAAGGAAACTGTTAAATGAAAAATTGCCACTTTTTTATTTTAAATTACAACACGGTCATATTTTTTTTCCTTTTTTTTTGGTGTTGGCTTTCTAATAAACAAGCACTGCTGATTATCCATCCATCCGTGATCTGAACCGCTCATCCTCGCAGCTTTATATCAGACCGCATGTGTACATTTAAAAATTTCTTGGACACATTAAGCACGCCGAACATTAACGAGAAAAATCTCACGGCACGCTGAACGAACATTACCAAAAAGCGGATATGCATGCATGTATGATATTTCAAAAGGAACAAAACGTAATTGCTCTGCTTGGCTTTGAAGGTCACTGGAGTAGAACGCTGAACAAAGACAAATTTTAACTAACTCTTTTTTTCTAATATTACACTGAACTGAAGCAGTAAATGGCATTCTGATGTTCTACACACCAAACTGTTGATTTCTAATCGAAAGCAGCAGCTAGTTAAAATTTGCAGAGTTAATTTCGAGCTCAGGAAGTAAAAACTGAAGGATAAGAAAACAAAAGTGAAATATTTCAAGAGGAGTCATTAAGTATTTGTGTCATGCAAACAGTTACCTGATATTCGACCTCCATCGTACCATTCTGTATTGCCCGTTGGAAGAAGCATTCGGATTTCCCGGCTTGCAAAAGGAAAGTGAACTCGTTGCTCTCCTCTCCAAAACCGAACACCTCCCCCAAACTCCATCCGAACACTGCAAGGAGCAGCATTTGAGTTTTGCTCACAAAGATAAGATCCATGCCGAGAATATTAGTCAGAACACGGTTACAGATTACACTCAGACATTCCTTGATCTGGTGTTTCCGCGGAAGACTTTTTCGTACTGTGATTGGCTGGATAGCGACCGTCAAGTCACATGACATAAATAGCCAATTAGAAAGTGCAGCATGATACAGCTCAACCAATACACACGTCATTAGCTGGGATACGCCAGCGTGTGCGCCATATTAAATGTGTCATATCTGTCCAAAGTGCAAAACGTTAAGGTCTCTCAAGCAGGGACGTGCGGTCAGACGCCTCCCTTGCCATCATGAAAAGGGGGAAAACAAATTCAATTGTTTTTATTCTAAAGTTGTTTTCCTCTTCATTTCAATAGTTTTGTATCATTTTGAGCAAAAATCGCTGAATTTTTATCGTTATTTTAAAACCGAAGACGATTCGCTCGGAGGAGCCAACCTCCTGTCTAGCCTCCTTTGAGGATTGCGTAATCACACGGCTGCCTATGTTGACAGGCAATGCAGTTAGACAGAACTGCTCTCTGTCTTTATGTCGCTGTTTAAGTGTTCAAACACTGTAGCTATATTAACTAATTTCCGTAGTTAAGCTGATGTATATAATATCTTGTGTTTTTTGTTATCTGTCTGTAACGTCGTGTTTCTTAAGATGAACAATACGGCTTTGAAAAGAGACCTTACGGAGGCTACGAAAAAAAGGTTCATAAGTCCCCCTTATGGCAGGGGGTGCTAGTGATCCCGGGATGCTTCCTGCGCCTACCTGTAGAATAAGAGATCTCCAATTCAAATTGACAGTGAACAGCTGAGGAGCAGTCGTCCATTTATTTCGTTTTTTTTCTCTCTCTCCCGTTTTTACATTTTGTTTTACATTGGAGGATTACATATCCAAACGATGGATACTATGGATTTTCGATCGAAACAGGAGGTCATCACTAAAAGAAGAGCAACTCCGGAGTTAAAAGGTTTGATTCGGACAACGGGACTTCGGAACGGAGTGGTACGCCCGATCGAAAACAAGTTTTTGATTCCATGCGCTTTATTGAGTGTTTTTATGTGTGAAGACTGCTGATATGAGATTTTAATTAAAATAGTTCAAATTAAATAATTAAATTAAATGTGACGCGGTTAGGTGCCGGACAAATGTTACCTGGGGGGGCGTCAGTTCCTCCCCAGTCATGAACCTCACCGCACGTCACTGGTGCCAGTGTATCTAATACAGGCTACTGAGAAAGTTTTACACATAGTCCTGTGAAAGGTAGTTCACAGTCTTAAGAAATGTTACATTCCTTTATTCCCAGAGGGTGGAAATTAATCTGTTTCTATGCTTCATTGTAAATCTCAAATTTACCATCTTTAGATCCCTAATCCAAGTCTAAAGAGCTAAATCTTTACACTGAGCCACAGACAGCTCAATCTTGAGTTAAACATATGTATCTAATTTATCACAGGGGACCATGATGCTGTGAAATATGATGGGATTTTAGTAGAAAACTATTGTGACAGGCTCCCAAAAGGGGGCACAAATGGAGGCTGACCAATGGTTATGTTTGCATTTTCCAAAAGACTGTTTTATTTTTACATTTGGGAGAAATTCTTGTCCTATAACGATTACCTTAGGGACACAAAACAAACACTTCACAAATCGTGTGCTTTCTCAATAACTGAGTTGAACGGCACTCATTCAAGCCCACCTCAACTGCACCGTCCATCTGTCCTCCCTCGGTTTTATCTACAATAAACACAATGTGTGCATATGTGTGCTGTATCCTTGGCTTCAGCATATGGAGGAAATCATTTTTAACACGTCCCTCTCACTACAACAATAACAGATTAGGTGTAAACGGATTAGGTGTAAAAAGCTGTGTAGTTCCAGTTAAGCCTCTCCAGCATTTTATTTAATATTCCAAAATATATATATATATGAATCATTTTCTTAGCCTCTCTATGTACTATTTAAGACCCCAGCATTGCAATACAATTTATTCATTCACAACTGAGGGAGGCGCCCTAGAGCAAGAAAAATTGCTGTTCAGGCGTTTAAAGTATGTCACACTTGGTGAAAAGAGGAGTTCAAGGAGGATGAGTGTAGGAGTTCAAGGAGGATGAGTGTAGCGTCAATCGAATCACAGCTTCCACGATATGTCATCGTTAATACAAGGGAAGACTTACTGTAATTTAAGGTTGTTACAAAGCTCATGAGAACAATTACAAGCAATAAAGAAAGAAGGACAAGAGAACTTGTGCAACACATTAGTCACCTTCAAACATTAACACACGCAATTTACACAATATTGAATCATTTCTTCTTGTAATGCATTTACGTTGCTAAGATTAGTCTGCTCCGTTGATGAGAATTGAGTGTGATACTTTCCATATATGTTCTGTAAAGCGCTTTGTTACTGTGACACCTGTTGATGTAGCTTATTGTGTTTACAAATATTATCAATATCCAAGCCATTTGGTCAGTTGCAGGTAACTCGTCGTCTTTGATACAGTTGTAACAAATGCATGATGTCAATATAGATGTCAATATACAAAAACAGCGAAATTCAATCGAGACACGTGAAGAGAGAAAAGGAAGTGTCAGCTGAGGGATGATAACTACAACATTGTGGGGGAGTGTCCCACACACAGTCTTCTGTTGCTCTTGAGTTGTTTCTTCCCTGTGTCATATTCATTTCCTCCTGACATGAGCTTGTTAAAGAAAGCAATATTGGTGGCAGTCGGCAGGATATCTGCGAGGCAACACACTCGGCTGTATTGAGAGTTCATCCTAAGTGTTGGCTGTAAGTTGGCATTTTCAAAGATCACCATTTTTGTGTTTATTTTATTTTTCTAATACTCCATTCTTTAGGTTGTTTCATTCTTGTTTTTTTTAATCCCAATTTTGGGAAATTGGCTGAGTTAAGAAGATACACAAAGCGTCAGTAAGTCCAAGGTATCCATCCTTTGTATTTAAAAAAACGATTATTTTGCATGTAGTAATGTCTGTTCTCAGACTCGCTTCCAAGAAGTCAGGTTGCATCACAGCCTCTATTTAGTTTGGCGGCATTTCTTGCTTATTCATCAATCTGTTTTCTATATCTTGTGTCTAGACTTGTTTCCAATTATGCTTGCAGCCTCCTTACCCAGATGGGCCTCGTGACCTTTTGCCTCCTTTGCATCACAGGTGGAGCAGGTGAGAGGAAATGTCAGAGGGTGACGTGGCCAGTCGTCCCCAAGTCTTTGTGGTGGAGAGCCAAACCGGCTTCTTCCCCCCACCCCGACCCGTGAAAAAAACACAATGGACTCCCACCAGAAGCAAGTGTCTTCTGCTGGTGGTGGCGCTGGCTACGCTGGGACTTGTTGTGGAAGGATGTTTTGTCTATAAACTTTACATGAAAACCGAGGTGAGGTTGTTGTCTTGGTCTTGTTGTCTGTCCGACTGAAGACGAAACTATTTTGACTGCTTTTCTCCTTTGGAAATTTCCTTTTTTTCTTACGTCATGAACTGTCTCTGTTTTGTTTCTCTTTCACACACGCACCCAGTCACAACTAAACATCCATTATCTTTGTATAGGCAATCACTTTTTAAGTCACATGCCCATTTGTATCAAATGTCAAGTGGTCTCTCCCGTTCCAAAATTAAATGTATTGCATTGTATTTTGCACCGCTCAATTTGTTGAATATAGTACTGGGCTTTATTTATCCAATGACGTCAAGATTTAAGAGCGACAGCTTCCAATGCTACTACTCCATAAAAGTGTTTCACCCCCAGATTGATTGATTGATTGATTGATTGATTGATTGATTGATTGATTGATTTAGAAGTATTCTAAAGCTTTCAGGGTTGATTTTGTGTTATAAATAAAATCTATTATTATTATTAGTAGTAGTAGTAGTTTTATTCTTCTTCTTATTATTATTATTATTATTAGTAGTAGTTTTATTATTAGTAGTAGTAATAATAGTAGTAGTATTGTCAATTTAGGGCACAGTGTAGAGAGAGTTTGCCTATGATAAGGCGTAATACCAGCATGACATGACGAAGTCTGCATCATAGTGACTGTTGTAATTATTTTCCGTAAAATCAGTTTCCTCTTTCATGCAGTGTATTTGTACAAATAAATTGATAGCAGCAAATTTAATTGTTGTCCAATACTTACACGGTATTGTAAAGGCACAGATGTTTGACATCCACCATCATAGTTTTGATATTGTGATTTTCTCATTCTTTTTCCAACAAAAGATCCTACAGCATGTGCATATGTGGACATCTGTCAAATTGCCACACCAGAGGCCTCATTTGTTTTGTAAACCTCAACAACAACATTTCCTGCACTTGAACTTGTGACATCTTTGCTTGTTTGACTTTCTCTTATCTTTTCACTTTCTTCCTTGCAGGCATTTTCCATCTGCGTATCAGATCCTCTCTGTCGGAACATGTCCAACTCCAAAATATCCGCCCAACAGGTAAGTTTGAATGAATGTGTCAACAATTTAAATGTCATGTTACGCTTGAATTGAATTGCCCAAGGTTTATTCTTGCTCCTTTTATGTCTTGCAGGTTGGCTCCTTCCAAGATCCAGCGGCATCCAAAAGTATGATTATTTATTATGAAACAGAAAATAAAAAAGAGACAAAATTATATAATGTGATAGAAAAAACCCAGTTGCATTACTACCATGACTGTTTATAATAAATA
Organism: Syngnathus acus; assembly: GCF_901709675.1. Lineage (NCBI taxonomy): Eukaryota > Metazoa > Chordata > Actinopteri > Syngnathiformes > Syngnathidae > Syngnathus > Syngnathus acus. Next base: position 9,157,954 of record NC_051087.1, on the reverse strand, counting down.
AACAAAAGTGATCCCATATCTTGTAATAATAATAATTATTATTATTATTAATTGAGACTAAAGTCATGCCTCAAATTCTTCATGACACAATCACTCACCAATCCCTTTTACCCATAGCTGACACAACTCTTGACAATATTATTAACAAATTCATGATAATGTCATAACACTCACCTTTACTGGACAGCCAATAGAAAAGTTTCAAAATTGATGACTGTAATTCAATTCAATTGTTACACCCTTGGAAACAGGAGGCTCGAATGAGATTCAGCCGGTTCAAACTCTGCTGGGACCTAAGCCCTTTGCTCACCTGATGTGTAAGAATCCTCTTAATACAGCACCTTAAATCAAATAAATATACTATTTGAACATATTGGTTTAACCCTCGCTCAACTTTATTTCAGGCAGCAGCAATCCTGTTGGGGAGAAAAATGTGGTGCAGTGGGTTGACAAAGATGGTGACGCCATCACCCACCAAATGGGCTACAACAATGGCCGCCTGTTGGTGGAGAAGGAAGGTTATTACTACCTCTACTCCAAAGTGCAGATAAATGCTGCAGAGGTGTGTTCTCTTATCCAGCACAAGGTGATGAAAGACACGGCCGCATACGACCAATCCATCGAACTTATGAAATCAAAGAGGTTAGCAGGCATCTGGTTTTCTTCCTCTGTTGCTAACTTTGTACACAACCATTTCAGTTGCATTCAGTTTCTGCTGCCACTTTGTTTTTTTGTGTTTTTTTCCTTCCTCTAGGACCCGCTGCTGGACTCCTAAACCTTCAAGTGTCAAGTCATCAGGTGGGGAGGATATATGGGACAGTTACCTGGCAGGGATCTTCCACCTGCAGTCCGGAGATCGAATTTTCATCACATTGGATAGTATACAGAAATTGCGTCCCGGACCGACTGAAAACTTTATGGGAGCCTTCATGGTATCTCCATAGAAACATATTCCAAAAAAAGACTAATTTCACACTTGTGTCATTATGATTAGCTTCTTCCTTTTTTGTTTGAATGTATTCGAAGAACTTTTGCAAATTATTGCAATCTCATAAAACTGTATCTGATATTCAGACTAGATTATTTGTTGAAGGAATAAAAGTTCTGTATGTTGAATCGGTATGGGATGAATACATTATCCCAAATTGTGAAAATATTTGTTAGAAAGTCTATAGTAAAGCGCCCCAAGCACTTGTAGACAAACCACAGAATTACAGGTGCAAATTTATTGATGTGTTGTAAAACACACGCCTAAGAGAGATGAGCAACAAAGATGACTCAGCTATTCTTGCAATGCGTAATGAGAAAAGAGTCCTCTCGTCTCACTTGCTCTTCTTTGGTTTAATCACTCAAGTCTTGCAATGGATGTTTACATGTTGTACCATTGAAATATGTGATCTGTAGGGATTAAGGCTCTAATTCCTAAAATGGCGCAGAATGAAAAGGGCGGCATCTTGATTTTTGAGCAAGTGCAAGCCTCATTTGGTTACTCTCCCTGAGCTATGCTGCGCACGCTGACATACAGAGGATGGGCCCTTTCACATGCACCCAGCGCGTAGTTGCCTGATCTAAGGCCAGTCGAACATGATTTTTAGTTCCTGGAGACAGGTGTAGAGGTAGAATGACTGAGAAACAAGAATTTAAGTTAAAGGCCTGTCAAAATATCTCCAGGTCAGACACAACGTGCACCAGACTTCAGATGTCATCTACCCAAAAGCATTTCCATTTATCCATCCATCCATCCATCCATCTTCTGTACCGCTTGCGGGCGTGCTGGAGCCTATCCCAACAGGGACGGGTTGCCAGCCAATCGCAGAGCACACAGAGACGAACAACCACTCGCACTCAAGCCTACGGGCAATTGGGGAGTGCTCAATCAGCTTACCCTGCATGTTTTTGGGTTGTGGGAGGAAACTGGATTTTCAGGGGAAAACCCACGCAGGCACAGGCACGGGGAGAACATGCAAAGTTCATACAGGGAGGGCTGGAGGTAAAATCGAACCCGCACCTTCTGAACTGTGAGGCAGATGTACTAACCAGTGTGGCCACCGTGCTGCCTCCAATTAACTAATATATGTAAATTAGCTTATGGTTATTAGCACCATTACCTCATTTTATCCAAACAAATCTGAGCCCTTGAGAATGGATGTATTCTGCGGCAAATGCGATGAAGTGTAGGTGCAAAAGCCCTTTTTTCGTACAAAAGGACACACGCAAGACTTCAGCAAGAAAAGTTGATAAAATGAGTCTGCAAGATATGGAAACAATGGGGAGAGTGGGGTGACCATGTTTAGATAGACTCTTGATGTAATTGGGTTATTTCCTGTGGTAAGCCGCAAATCAACACATCAGCATCTCCTATGCACACCTTCGAACATGAGACTTGGCCAGTATGTGCTTGGTGGTAATCTCCTAAAAGCAATTCAAAAAGTGTTCTACTCTGAATTTATCAGCTGTTCCTCCATAAAACTGTATTTTTATACTGAGAGTTTTATATAATAATTGTTATACATTCATAAAAAAAAAAAATCTATGTTCATCCAGCAGTTATGGTCTAAAGATTTTGTGCAAATGTGATCCAATGCAAAAGCGGCATCAGAATAGGTTGAAAGAAACTGTTTGAGATATACAATATTGTATTGATTATTGTCACTGTGGTTGCAGTTTGCAGTGTTGGGGACCTCTACATAACAATAATAATAAGCCATAATGATACTACTCAATGTTTTTATATTCAATGTGATGGAACTAAAATGCAAACTAAAATTATATCATAAATATTAAACTGATCTGGCATAAATTTCAATCCAGCATGCTAATTGTAATTAGGCAAATAAATACATTTTCCTGTGCTCCTCATTAAAATGCCAGTAAACATAAATAATTGTTGAAATCTGAAGTATTGCAATTTGTTTTCTAAGAAATATAGCTCACGGGTCACAATGACAAGGGATATACTCCTATTAATTTTCTGTTGTAATCGGCACCTCAATGTGATATCAGCCTTTTTTTTTTTTTTTTCCAAACCGCACTTCAAAATAAATAAACAGGAAGTGATGCACTGTTACTTCCCGCTACAGACAACAACAGGGAACGTTCCCCTTAGCTGACACTTTCAAACATTCCACTTGTAACTTTGTCGCAATCACTTTCATGACGTCATTTTCCACTTTTCACATTCACGTACGTGAACACACACGGACACACAAAAATACAGTTCATATATGTTTATTATTATCATTATTTCCATGTTAATATGGATACAATCAGCACAGTGCAGTTTGTCCATTGGACTTTGCTACATTGTTTCATCACATTTGTCAAGTCCACATTTTGAACATCAAACAATAAAGTACATTTGGTTACACTTTTTTTTGTAAAGATGCCCAAATTTAGAGCTACATCTGTGTATTTTACACTCTCAATGGTACATGCAATGTTCCCATCCATATGTTTCCCTTACTTGTGTTAGATTCTTCAGATTTGTATGTGAACGAGCAAAGTGCATGAAATTATTTGACAGGAGTCACTGATGGTATTCACTTGTCTCCGGTGTACGCATTGTGGATTCAGCTCCCACTCAGTCAGTGTACACGTAAATCTGAATGGTTGTTCAAGTGTAAGTGGCAACCAATTTGGTGGACCTTTTGCACCAAGAAAGCTGGGCTTGAATCCAGCACTCTTTAACTCTGAACAGGATAAGCGGTGCAGTGAATGGTTGACAAAAAAACCCCCACCTAAATCTACTTTTGAGGGTTCCCAAATGAAATAGTTTTACAGAGATTCAGGTTCTAAAACTTGATTGTACACAGGCCTGTATATACCTGCTAGCTTATGTTTATTTAGCAAAACGGAACTCTTCAGTACATATTTTATTTACTCTGTAATCTTCGTTTGCATAGCAAATCATAACTTCTATTGTGTTAATACCAAAGGAATGATTTACAGTAAGCGTTGCAGTTAGCGTGACTGTGACCTCACTGCCGTTTATCTAAGGTGGTATGAAGTGAATCCAGATGAGAACCTTGAAGCCATTTTATAAAATAAAGAGAACCAGCAACTCAAAGACAAAGTGAATTGCACATTAACACTAATGTAGTGTTCTCAATCTATAACATCATATATATGTTGACCCTGCAACATAAATAGTACCATCTTGTCAAATAAATATGTATAGTATTAGAAAGAAGCAATCAGTGTCTAGTACATGTTTGCTTCCTGATTGCAACAGTCTCTTTTTTTTTTTTTTTTTTTTTTTTCCACGTGAGCTCCGCAAAGTCTTTCACATGGTTGAGTTTTTTAGTTGGGATAGTTGATGTCAGATATTAGTCCACGAGGAAAATACCCAAATTAGACCCATTGAGCTCCAGCTTCCAGTTCTGCAATCCTTCTTCTGGTACACTCATTTGGGTGAGCAACGACGTGTCGTCGTTCAGCCTACTCACAGTCCAACACTTCTTGCTTTGTCGTGGGGTGTCTGCTAGAAGCTTCACTTGGCAGCTCAGCGTGTCCCCCACATTTACGCTGAGAAGGCCAGCATTGCAATTGTATGTGCAGGTCAGGTTGAGATTCAGGTAGATGAAGTACATCCCCGCCTTTCGTGGTCTCAGTGAGTGTTGCTTTGAGTCAAAATGGAAGGTGGTACCAACAGACTCCCCGGTGCCATAGTGGACTGAACCCCATTGAACTGTTGAGTTCACCAACTTGCCTGTAAAAAGGAGACATCAATAATCATCAGTGAAAATGTCATTGATAAGGCATGCAGCCATACTGCCGAGTTGAAATCCAGTATTCGTCATGAAATTGGAAAGCCAAATGATTTTCTTAAACTCTAAAGTATAGAAGTATCAGTAAAATAATTGGCTAGAATATTCTATTGCTTCCGGTGTAGAGTTGGCACCTGCATAGATGTGCCCCCGCAATCCAGCCACATTCCAAAAACATGCATGACAGGTTCATGGAAGACTCGAAATTGTATCGATGTGTTCATTCACTGCTTCGCCCACAGTAAGATACAACTCAACCCTAATTAGTATAAGTGCTTCAGGAAATGGATGAATGGTGTTCAAATACATTTGACCAAAAACAAAGAGACTTACTTGAGATTGCCTCCAAGAAAGCAAAGTTCTGCATCTGTCAACATATAAACAATAATGGCATAAGAAGTCATCTTGGACAAAAGAGGACAGGCTACAGTATTTAAGTCAAATGTCTGATTTGAAAAGAAAAAAAAATCCAAAATGTACCTTGTATGGCGGGCTCTGTGTTTGTTCTTCGTTTGCAGAGCGATACGGCTGCAGCTTTGAGTCCCCGTGCGTCATCAGGACAGGGAGACACACTACAGCCATGGCAGCGAGCGCTGCATATAGGACAAGGACGGACACGACCATGCACACGTCCAGACAACGACCCCGATCACGTCTTCTGTTCTCGTGACACTCAATGTCCGTGTCTTTGAGTGTCTGTCCTAACAATGCGCACATAATGAAGGCTGTTGTGACAAGTCGTCTAATTGCAGCGTGTAACTTCCACAGGATGGCGGCTTGCTCTGTACTACACTCGGTGCACGGGATTGAGCCGAGTGTCTTCGATCCGGCCCTTTTATAGCAAAAAAAAGGTGAGAGAAAGGAAAAACCACGGAAGTCGTGGGTGTCCATCCTCGCCTTATTTCTCACGCCGCCGCCACTCCTCCGCGATGTCCGACTTTCCGGGGGCGTGAAAGTTATGTCCGACTTTCCGGGGGCGTGAAAACTTTCCGAGACTCCCTATTTCGCAACCGCCTGCAGCGCTACATATTTTTAGAGACAGTGCAAGAAGTGAAACTGGTTCCACTCATCACCTTCGATACTCAAATAACTACAGAGAGAGATATAAAAACTGTGACCTTGTCAAATTTTCAAATAAACGAATGAAACAAAATAACCCAAAACAAAGGCCAAATCCACATAATTTTTTTTAATCTGTCAGTAAAACTAAATCATGAATAAAACAAAATAATAACAAAACTTTCAACCAGGCAAAATCCATGGATGAATAAAGGAAATAACAGCAGCAAGCCACATCAAATCAATAACTATGACTCAATAAGTATACCTACAATAAAACCCATTTCAAATAAAATAATCTAGAACGACTACGAAAACACTGGTGTAGGGAAAACACTGAGCAGCTTTTGTGTACAGAGGATGTGGGCACTCTGGTTAGCACGTCCGCCTCAATTCGGAGGGTGTAGGTTCGATTCCACCTCCGGCCCTCCCTGTGTGAAGTTTTCATGTTCTCCCCAATCATGCGTGGGTTTATTCCGGGTCCTCCGGTTTCCTCCCACACCCAAAAAACGTTCGTAGTAGGTCGATTGAGCACCCCAAATTGCCCGTGAGTGTGAGTGGGGAGCTTGTTCGTCTCTGGGTGCCCTGCACTTGGCTGGCGACCAGTTCAGGGTGTTCCCCGCTCGCAGCACACCCAGGACTCGCGCAATCTTGGCAAAAACAAAAACGCAGTTTCGCTTCACATGTCATCCAATCATATTAAAGAGTTAATGTGACATCAGGGGTTTCCCGTTATGTGAGGTAGTGTCAGAACTGAGAGTGAATGTGAACCACAATCACTTTTATGACGTCTTTCATATTGTACTATTTGTTGTACTACAGTCAAACCTCGACCTCCGAATTTTGTTCGACAACCGGAGCAAAAACTCGAATTTTTCGTTCGAATTCCGATTTGTTCGAGAACCGGGACGATAGAAAACCGAGGTTTGACTGTATTTGTTACACACATAAACACACGCACAGACCCCCACACACAAACACACGTCACATATGTGGAGTCCCCTGAGACATTTTGCACTATAAAAGTGGAAATGGTATCGTGCCATTGACGCTCCAGATGATGTAATCACACATGACATGCTTGGGTAATTCAAGTATCATGAGTGACAATAGAGAATAAACAAGGGCATAATGGGAACATGTGGGGATGGTTTGTGTGGGGGCGTGATAGATACGTAGAGATGTGGAAGTCAGCATGTCTCACACACACACACACACGCACACACACACACACACACACACACACACGCACGCACGCACGCACACGCACACACACGCACACACGAAAGTATGACAGCCAATCAGGAAAATCCATGTGCTCATGTGCAAGAAGCAAAAATGAAAAGGTTTTGTTACCTCATGAAATTGACCACATGAAATATACTACAAATGCACCCAGATTTCTCAAGTCTCTTTACACTGAATGAACGTGTATATATGTGTGAAATAAAACAAAGGTTGTATCTTTGGGAAGGGATAACAACAAATCTTATAGATATAAAGCGAGAGAGAGAGAGAGAGAGCTGAAAGGACATTTACTTTTTATTACTTACAGTACTGTATATCAAAATATGCATATACATGTCAGTTATACATTTTGCAGTCTCAATGCAGAATGAGGAGAAAAATTCCACCCTAACAGGTTTGGGTTTTTCACTGTTCTCGCTTTTGCTTTTCACCCTTGCAGTCACGGATGTCTCAGTCACTACTGCTGCATCTGTTTCACAATGCGGCAAACCTTTTTGGCAGTCAGCAAAAGAGAAGTTAGTTTTCCTGTCACTTACTGCCACTGTGGCTAGTTTATTTGACCCGAGATTGATTGCAGTATGAGATTGACAGCCAGTCAGCAAGATATTATTATTATTATTATTATTATCATCATTATTATTATTATTATTATTATTATTATTATTATATGCACCCTTTTTCAGTTACCTCCGCTGAGTAGAACTTTTCGTATTACTTCGCTCATCAATGGCACAGATACAATTTTGCTTGGGGACCAATTGGGTCAAGATAGCGGGCTTTTTTGTCCACATTTTAGTAATCATTATGAAGTCTTACGAATCGGGTTTTTACAAGTCTTTTTCTCTGTGGCTAAAGTTTTTAATCTGATTAAAGAGCCGACTAATTGACAACGAGGCAAACCATGGTGAAACTCAACCGAAGAGAAAACATGGTTTTACTGCCACCTAGCGCTCAAACCACTATAACTACAGTACAAAGAGAGTGGACTCACTCATTACCTTAGAACAGTGCTCGAATACAGGAAGTCGAAGACAGTCTGTTGTAGGATGTTGAACAAGTTGTTGAATTGATTCTACACGCAAAAGATTTAAGTGGACAATCAGTCATTTTATTTTTAGCTTTATTTATCCAGTAAAACAAATTGAGAACGTTGCAATAATTTGAAATTCCGACTTGGCAGCAGACAGTAAAATATAATCAATTATTTACTCCTTAAACAATAATAGTGTTTTTCCTTCTTCGTGTTTAATCAACAACTGTTTTCAAATTGTAATCAATTACTGTCCGCGCATTCATTAAACAAAACAAAACATAAACAACAAACGCTTGGATTTTTATGGCTACAGGTTTGGTGTTTACTTGCACAGGCCTAAAATTTTAACTCAATTTGTTGGTAAATTGAGGTGAGATCATTAAGTATTCATACTTTTTGTTTCTGATGGTGTGCTGACAATTTTCTTATAATTTCCTTGGGTCACTTGAGAAACTGATATGTCAACAAAGTGCATGCAATGAGTAAAACAATTCTCCCACGTTGAGAACCTCTGCTTTTCCAGGTGATTTGACTTCACGGCTCTCTTCACGTGTCACTGAAGTAGTGTTATATTCGCTTGACTTCGGAGTGCATTCCAGTTCTTTTAGGTGAACTGAATCTTTGGAATCAGTTCACTCAAAAGATTCGTTCAAACGAATCGTTCAACTTTTCACTTCCAGTCCTTTTCACTTTCCGTGAAGCTTTGACCATGATTTTTCCCTAATAAGTGGCCTGTGATTAGGAACACCTGAAAGTGGCGGTGTACCTAATAGAGTGTCCGAATGACGTCACAGATCAAACAGCCAATCAGAAAGTGGGGGTGAGGGCGGGTGTGTCACTTATCACTTTCATTTAAGCTTTGACCATGATTTTTCCCTAATGAAGTGGCCTGTGATTAGGTACACCTGAAAATGGCGGTGTACCTAATGGAGTGTCTGAGTGACATCACAGATCAAACAGCCAATCAGTGGGGGTGAGGGCGGGTGTGGCACTTTTCACTTTCACTTAGCTTTTTCCCTAATGAAGTGGCCTGTGATTAGGTACACCTCATGGACACTTCATTAGGTACACTACACGAGGAAAAAAAAAAAAAAAAAAAAAAAAAAAAGAATAAATAAATAAGAAAGTGTAGCGAACGATTCGGTGAACGATTCTTTTGAACAAATCTTTTGAGTGAAACGATTCTAATGATTCGGTTCATTTAAAAAACTGGAATGCACATCACTAGTACAAAACAGTGCAGACGACGACGGGCTGCTAGGTCGAAATAGCCGACTGGTTAGTGTTACGGGCTCTTACTCAGTGAGCACTTGGTTCGACCCCGAGTGTGAACTTATACCTAAATGTCCTTTTCAAATTGGAACCTCGCTTTGTGTGCGTATCCATATGCAAACAAATACAATTATTTATGTGTAAATACATAAGGTGGCTCCGCCCCCAATATCATGGTCAAAGGTCACAGGTGTCAAGCTCTAGTCCTCGGGGCCGCGTTCCAAGATGTTTTCCAAGATTCACCTCGTGTATTTCCCTAATAAAGTGGCCTGTTATTAGGTACACTTGAAAATGGCGGTGTACCTAATGGAGTGTCCGTGTGATTCCCTCGTTAAGCGCACCTGCGTGAAAAGTTTTAGCTCCTTCAGAACGTGAAAGTGGCTAAAACTTTTCACGCAGGTGCGCTTAACGAGGGTCACTTGGAAAACATGTTGGAACGCGGCCCCGAGGACTAGAGCTTGACACCTGTGACCTTTGACCATGATATTTCCCTAATAAAGTGGCCTGTTATTAGGTACACTTGAAAATGGCGGTGTACCTAATGGAGTGTCCGTGTGATTCCCTCGTTAAGCGCACCTGCGTGAAAAGTTTTAGCTCCTTCAGAACGTGAAAGTAGCTAAAACTTTTCACGCAGGTGCGCTTAACGAGGGTCACTTGGAAAACATGTTGGAACGCGGCCCCGAGGACTAGAGCTTGACACCTGTGACCTTTGACCATGATATTTCCCTAATAAAGTGGCCTGTTATTAGGTACACTTGAAAATGGCGGTGTACCTAAGGGAGTGTCCGTGTGATTCCCTCGTTAAGCGCACCTGCGTGAAAAGTTTTAGCTCCTTCAGAACGTGAAAGTAGCTAAAACTTTTCACGCAGGTGCGCTTAACGAGGGTCACTTGGAAAACATGTTGGAACGCGGCCCCGAGGACTAGAGCTTGACACCTGTGACCTTTGACCATGATATTTCCCTAATAAAGTGGCCTGTTATTAGGTACACTTGAAAATGGCGGTGTACCTAATGGAGTGTCCGTGTGATTCCCTCGTTAAGCGCACCTGCATGAAAAGTTTTAGCTCCTTCAGAACGTGAAAGTAGCTAAAACTTTTCACGCAGGTGCGCTTAACGAGGGTCACTTGGAAAACATGTTGGAACGCGGCCCCGAGGACTAGAGCTTGACACCTGTGACCTTTGACCATGATATTTCCCTAATAAAGTGGCCTGTTATTAGGTACACTTGAAAATGGCGGTGTACCTAATGGAGTGTCCGTGTGATTCCCTCGTTAAGCGCACCTGCGTGAAAAGTTTTAGCTCCTTCAGAACGTGAAAGTAGCTAAAACTTTTCACGCAGGTGCGCTTAACGAGGGTCACTTGGAAAACATGTTGGAACGCGGCCCCGAGGACTAGAGCTTGACACCTGTGACCTTTGACCATGATATTTCCCTAATAAAGTGGCCTGTTATTAGGTACACTTGAAAATGGCGGTGTACCTAATGGAGTGTCCGTGTGATTCCCTCGTTAAGCGCACCTGCGTGAAAAGTTTTAGCTCCTTCAGAACGTGAAAGTAGCTAAAACTTTTCACGCAGGTGCGCTTAACGAGGGTCACTTGGAAAACATGTTGGAACGCGGCCCCGAGGACTAGAGCTTGACACCTGTGACCTTTGACCATGATATTTCCCTAATAAAGTGGCCTGTTATTAGGTACACTTGAAAATGGCGGTGTACCTAAGGGAGTGTCCGTGTGATTCCCTCGTTAAGCGCACCTGCGTGAAAAGTTTTAGCTCCTTCAGAACGTGAAAGTAGCTAAAACTTTTCACGCAGGTGCGCTTAACGAGGGTCACTTGGAAAACATGTTGGAACGCGGCCCCGAGGACTAGAGCTTGACACCTGTGACCTTTGACCATGATATTTCCCTAATAAAGTGGCCTGTTATTAGGTACACTTGAAAATGGCGGTGTACCTAATGGAGTGTCCGTGTGATTCCCTCGTTAAGCGCACCTGCATGAAAAGTTTTAGCTCCTTCAGAACGTGAAAGTAGCTAAAACTTTTCACGCAGGTGCGCTTAACGAGGGTCACTTGGAAAACATGTTGGAACGCGGCCCCGAGGACTAGAGCTTGACACCTGTGACCTTTGACCATGATATTTCCCTAATAAAGTGGCCTGTTATTAGGTACACTTGAAAATGGCGGTGTACCTAATGGAGTGTCCGTGTGATTCCCTCGTTAAGCGCACCTGCGTGAAAAGTTTTAGCTCCTTCAGAACGTGAAAGTAGCTAAAACTTTTCACGCAGGTGCGCTTAACGAGGGTCACTTGGAAAACATGTTGGAACGCGGCCCCGAGGACTAGAGCTTGACACCTGTGACCTTTGACCATGATATTTCCCTAATAAAGTGGCCTGTTATTAGGTACACTTGAAAATGGCGGTGTACCTAATGGAGTGTCCGTGTGATTCCCTCGTTAAGCGCACCTGCGTGAAAAGTTTTAGCTCCTTCAGAACGTGAAAGTAGCTAAAACTTTTCACGCAGGTGCGCTTAACGAGGGTCACTTGGAAAACATGTTGGAACGCGGCCCCGAGGACTAGAGCTTGACACCTGTGACCTTTGACCATGATATTTCCCTAATAAAGTGGCCTGTTATTAGGTACACTTGAAAATGGCGGTGTACCTAATGGAGTGTCCGTGTGATTCCCTCGTTAAGCGCACCTGCGTGAAAAGTTTTAGCTCCTTCAGAACGTGAAAGTAGCTAAAACTTTTCACGCAGGTGCGCTTAACGAGGGTCACTTGGAAAACATGTTGGAACGCGGCCCCGAGGACTAGAGCTTGACACCTGTGACCTTTGACCATGATATTTCCCTAATAAAGTGGCCTGTTATTAGGTACTCTTGAAAATGGCAGTGTACCTAATGGAGTGTCCAAGTGATGTCACAACTCAAACAGCCAATCAGGAGGTGGGGGTGAGGGCGGGTGTGGCACTTTTCACTCACGGGACTTGTGATGCACATCACTAGTACAAAACAGTGCATCCGACCATAGCCTGTCATGTCGAAACAGCCGACTGGTTAGTGACATGGGCTCTTGCTCAATAAGATCTTGGTTCAATCCCAGGTGCGAGAAAATATGTTTTCATTGTGCAATTAACCCTTTATTTATTTATTCTTCTTTTTTTTTACCTCGTGTAGTGCACCTATTGAAGTGTCCATGAGGTGTACCTACACATGTTGTCATATAAAGCAGTTAACCAAATGTTTGATTTTTATGTTTTAATTGGCAAATATAAAAACAAGGAATAAAACACCAGACAAGTTTTAACATAAATGTTTATTAAAATAATAATAAAAGTAAATTTCAAACAAGCAATCCAACGTGAAATTGCAGTAGATATATTGGATAACAATATTTAGGCTTATATATGCATACACGTTATTTAAAAACTACTACAAGTGTTATAAAATCAGGATTACCCAAAGAGAAGCATAATCTCCCCGTTGTTGCATAGCGGGGCATCCCTTCATGCAATAAAGTTGGCCGTTAGCTTGGAGAAAACGCGCATAAAAGAAGCGGTGTTTCAGTGAGTGGTTCTTTCTTTCCTTGGCAAATTGTAAATCGACATTCTGGCTTACATAGTTCACGCCAGGAGACGCAACACATTCACTGACTGATCCGTTGATGCACGGGAAGGCAGTTCACACATTAACTCGTTCGCGAACGGGAAAGTCAGGATTTGTTCCCTCACTGATCCGTTCTCGCGATGAACTGGAAATACAAATCACTGACTCGTTCACTCAGAGATCCGTTCAGTTGATGAACGGAAAATGCAATTCACGACTCGTTCGGGAACAGGAAGTTACGTCATTTTCTTCTTCGTTTTGTTTTACGGCGAGGTGGCACCAGCTTCAATGGGCATTACTGACACCTACTGGTTGAAGTCATATGAACTGAAAAAAGAACGAATCACTTTAGGAAGTGATTCGGTCATTCTCGTTCACTGAAAGATTCGTTCTTTTAAACCCATCGTTCACTCACGAGCCAACACTATTGTCAGCCTTTCGCCCGGAGTGAGCTGCAGCAGCTCCAGCAGTGTGCGACCCTCAAAAGGATGCGCGCACTATGACACAATGGCAAAGACAGAGAGCGTGAAATATTTCGCAATACGCATTGCATACTTTTGAACATGACGTTGTTCATCAAGGCCTCGTTGCCCGTTTGAACGAGTTTTGCAGGCGATTAGAAGTCGTCATAAAGTAGTTGCTCGGCGTCAATGATATCTTCGCATTTGTGGCTCGATAAACTTGTTAATGGGAAGTTGCTCAGTTCACTTTGTGTTTTGAAATGCTGGATCAGTTGGGTCCGCAGCGCGCTCATGTGAGCCCAGAGCGCCAACCCATCCGACCCAAAGGGAAGAGCGCCTCGCCACTGGCAGCAGCAGCGGGGATGGAAAACAGCAGCGCCAATAAACCGAAACAAACTGGGCAGGCTTCATTCACAAAGAAGCTTCTCGTATGTTCAGACGTCCTGTGCCTTTTTTTAGGTGAATATAATGTCCATCTTTTCAACTTTTTAAGATTTTTTCAAAGTTTTTTTCTTCTTCTGAGGAACAATTGGAGTGAGCTAAATCTTGAAATAATAGATAATAAGAAATGTATGTAGTCCACTCTGGACGTGAAGGCTGTATAAATGTTCCCTTTTATTTTCCTATGGTGCTGGGTAAGTTTGTAAGTGCTTTTAGTGTAAGACTGCATGTAAAGTGCACACGAAAAAGAAAAAAGTCTAATGTGTAACTTTTTTGCCATCCATTAAGAAAGAACATTTAATTGTTTTGCCTATATGTCACTGGAATTTACCAGACACTGTTTAAGTGTCTGGGATTAATTTACTACTTGATTCCACAAAACCATTTAATTCAATGTGAAATTGACTCTTTTGCACAAAAGACTAACTTCTATTCTATTCGTGTAAATATAAAACCTTGGAATGATTCCTTTTACTATGGCATTTACATAACCTTAAATTTATATTAGTGCATGTGTTAAACAGCTAAAAATGTTCACAACTGACTTCCTACTAATTAGATAACACGGGTTCTTAATACAAATTTCATTTGATCTTGCTTCACAACAACAAGATGTACCATAAAGTATTCTATTCTACATGCCATGCAGTCCTCAAGCGTCTGAATGGTGTTCCGAAAGATGATGATGATGACAACCTAATAGTCCCTGATCGCTAAAATAATCATATGTCAAAATAGCCTCCTAATCCTTCCCAAGGCCACATTGTGGTACAAAGTGCGTACCTTTATATTTTGAAGTTCATTGATTCATTTATGTTTTGGTGTCTGGAGGTTCCATTTTGTTTTCCACATTTTGTCATTACATAAGTTAGCAGCTGCTGTTTTAGTATGGTGATTTCACTTGAAGACTTGTAATCCAAAAGAAAAATATCACCAAAAACTTTTTTTCACTCAATTTATGCACATCTAAGACTCTTGTTTCCCACCCCTGCACACTCTCAAGCTCTCTGCCTGTGCCAGCTGTTTCGTGCATTGCCCAGGGAATTCAACTGTTTCTATAGCAACCACTTGTTCTCAGGGTAGAGCAGAGTTGGCGAGGAATCGGGGAATTGCATTCGCTATAAATAAATATGTAGGATCCCCATGTCCGTGCAGGCGCGCTTGTGTCACTGTCCCTCACAGTGACAGGAAGAGGTTATGCAATGGTTAATCAGCACACACTTGCTGGCTGGAGAGGTAGTGTGTTTTAACCCTTGACTTAAACGTGCAGAGGACAACATGTTGTGCATTTTTGCCTGTCGAGTTGCCTCCAGTGTCTCCGTGCAGGAGTGTGAGCCGTGAGGCAGAGAGGGGTATCGGGGGAAATGAGTGTTGGGTAGGCAGTGTCAGGCTGCTTCTGGCTCTGGTTTGTTTCAGAATTCACTCTTTTGTTTTGCGGGGAAGAGTTGAGCTCAAGTCACAAACAAGCCGCTCTTCTGTTCTGCTCTTGCGCTGTAACCCCATTCTAGTGAAACCTTTCGAAATTGTGCACATAAAGGTTAGTCAGGGAACAAGAACATTTGGTTTAATTCCTTCAATCCCTCTGGAGTCATCTTGTGACCTTCACATTCTTCTTAATGGTAGAATGACTGAGTTTCTTCAGCGACAACCACGAGGCCAGTGTTTTGCCAACCTTTACTGCACCGAGGCATCTATTATAAATTAGAAAAATCTCATAGCATACCACCAAACTTAAATGTCACAAAAACTGATAATAGTGAAATAATGGTGATCTTGTCAATTTTTTTTCTGACAAACATAATACTTAGTGTGAAATCTGGGCCTGTTGTATGAAAGGCAAACGGTGGACTCACAGATTTTTTTGTAATAATAAAAATAATAATAATAAAAACAACAACAATAATAATACTACTAATAATAAAAACAACAATAATGATAATACTACTACTAATAATAATAGGTTTCACCACTGCGTCAAAAAATGACATAAAATACCAAAATGTGAAAGAATGTGTTTTGTTGCAGAATGATCCTGAAAGAATGAGTGTTTGAGTATTTGAGCATTAATCATAAACACACTCCTCTTCCCCCTCAGTTTCCACCCCTTTCTTTTTAAGTGAGCTAAAGGCTGTCAGACCATACACCAGAGGTTTCATTTGCGGAGACAGCAGCATTGCCTACCCACATCTGCAGTCTGAGGCCATACCAGACAAACTGCTCATTGCTGGCGGTCTCCTTATCACGGGACTCGGGGTGAGTACTGCGTTGAATTCATTTGGATTCTGAACTCGGTGGTTGTGACCACATGTCCATCCGCAGATCACTGTAGGGGAATGTTACCGTGTGCACTTCCAAGGCGTCAACTCCAAAGCCTTTGTCAGGAACAAGTACGTGTCTAGTCTCTACAAGGAGTTGGGCTCCTTCCTGTTCGGCTGCTGCGTCGGCCAATCCCTAACAAACGTGGCCAAGCTGTGCATTGGCCGACTGCGGCCGCACTTCTTGTCTGTGTGTGGTGTCACCTACGCGTCACTCAACTGCACGGAAGGAGCTTACTTGGAGTCTGTCAGATGCCACAATACTGACTACCGCTCTATAGAAGAGGCCAGGTGTGTGAGTTATGGATCCATCTACAACCTTCATCTGCTTGTCCAGACCACCATCCTTCCCATTTGATCTCAATTCATTGCTTGTTATCCTTTTCTTTGCATGTAGGAAACAGTCACCAGTAGAAGAGTAACATAACGAACACAATGGGCACACTCACAAACAAGCTGCTGTCAGCTTCAGCTCATTCCCTAATATACACACCAAAACGCCGGTGTCACATCACTCCGTCCGTCCGTCTATCCATCCATCCATCCATCCATCCATCCATCCATCCATCCTTCCATCCATCCATCCATCCATCCATCCATCCATCCATCCATCCATCCATCCATCCAAACAGCCAACCCAGTTACCCATCCGTCCACCCGTCCTTCCACCCAACTCATCAGCACATCAGTGTTTCAAACACGTGACACAGAGTAATTTTCTTTTAATATATTTCCAAATTGTATTTGTCAAAGATATCCTAATTCTATTTTTCTCTCAATATAGAAAGTCCTTCTTCTCCGGGCATGCCTCTTTTGCGATGTACACAATGCTGTATTTAGCTGTGAGTAGATAAACATTACTTTCTATCTTTCCATCCATTTTCCAAATAGCAGTCCTTTATGTTGTAATGAGATGCAAAGTCATCACCAGTCCAGTGAGCTTGCACTGAGTGAACGAATGAGAAAATAGAGGAGGGGAGATACTGGAAGGAGAAATGAGAAACACAGAGGTCGCTTTGTTTTGCTGTGGGAGGGGTATGACCTCGGCTCACTGCCTCACTGCTCCCCTCTATTGTCTGGGTGTGTTTGTGAGACGTCCTGCATTTTTATGGCTTGATGGAGGACTATGTCGAAGAATTCACACTCATACTATTACGTATTTATTCATGCTTACTATAAAGGGGCTTGTGTTGATTGTCGACTTTAATATGGATGTTAAGGTTGGTTTATTGTGTTCCTGCATCTGCTAATTTTCATATTAAGTGAACACAACGCATTAGCATGCATTCCTCTGCCAACACAAAAAGATTGGGGGCTACAGATCAACATGAGTTGTTACTGCCAAATCATGGTGTGAACACAGTTTTTTTGTTTTGTTTTGTTGTTTTTTTGGTGCTTGATGAAGAGGCTAACCAGGACTGCCAACTTTGGGCTGTCTGGCTGCAGAAGGGCATGTAGTAAATTGTAGAAAATTCACAAAAAGGGAATGTCTTTTCACTTTTACACATCTTTTCACACACGCACGCACGCACACATGCACGCACACAAATCATGATTCATTTATTCTTGCAACAAGCAAAGCCACAAAAAGACAGACATAATGAAACTAAACAAATATCAGAAGACATACAGTATTTTAAGAAAAGCAAATAAAAATTGAGCAATTTTGTTATTAATATATTTTTCCAACATTATACTTACCTGCATTTTGGAAGTCTGGGTTGTTTGATGTAATTACCAGTCAGTTATCTTTCCCTTCAAAAGCATACAGCAATAGATATTTTGTCACGGTAAAAGAAATAATGGTACAGTGCATACTTAGGTGGTAAAATGCCAGATGATTTTCAAATATCGGATGCCTTCTTTTCTGACTGCTGAAAGAAAGCGAACATGATGAGTATGTGAGTTTGCTGTTGACGAGCCAGTACACATTTACAGAAGACTGACTGTTTTTTTTTTTTTTGCAGTTTTATCTTCAAGCACGGTTGACATGGCGTGAAGCCCGCCTGCTGAGACCTGTGCTGCAGTTTCTTTTGTTTCTGCTGGCCATCTACACAGGTCTGACCCGCATCACTGACAACAAACACCACCCGTCGGACGTACTTTTCGGCTACATAATTGGAGCCCTCACTGCATACTGGGTGGTGAGTTGCCCCATTTGCTTGGCTCTTCCTGCACTTGTTCCCATATTAATTCAGATCAAATGTTTCCTGTCAGGCCTTCTACATCTCTTCCATGTTTAAGAGAGCTAGCTTAAATCAGTCTCAAGTTGAATCCCAGAATGAGCACACATCAGCACAGCACAGCGTCTGCTAAAGCTGACCTCCACCATCCCTCCCAGCATCCGTCGGCAAGTAGCCTGTGTGAATCCCAAGCACGTAGGACTGTGAAGTTATACCTCGGTATTTTGGACAAGACTGTCAGTAATGGGTGGGGTGGAGGGGGGGTGACGTACTGAATGTGACAGAAAAGCGTACACAGCTATAGTGTAAAATTCATCTCTGCGATAGCAGTTTGAAAGTCATCGTGACAGTGCGTTGGCGTGTTAAGAAGAATAGTGTCTGTTGTCATGGCAACAACCGATTTCCTACATTGACTTTTATGCATCAGAGGACCAGCCAGGACAATGTTGGTTTAAAGACACCATGTTGTAACAGTGTTGTTTTGCTAGTATTTGGCAGGTGCATTCACCGGCTTGCTGCTTTTAGCTTCTGAAGGTTT
Source organism: Syngnathus acus (assembly GCF_901709675.1). Taxonomy (NCBI): domain Eukaryota; kingdom Metazoa; phylum Chordata; class Actinopteri; order Syngnathiformes; family Syngnathidae; genus Syngnathus; species Syngnathus acus. The sequence goes on along the minus strand of NC_051087.1, from coordinate 9,139,042 downwards.
CATAATGCTGCCACTTCATGTTTATCAAAAATGTATAGAACACTTGACAGCTGTACTAGAAGTAAAGACATGTTTCCTTATTACTGCTTTAAGTAATGTGCACCTGACCTTGTGACTCGGTTGAAATGACTGCGTCAATCATTACATGTACATTCAACGTCTTGATCTGAAAGAGCGCTTATTTTTGTGCGACCACCATGAAAATATTCTGTCCATATCAGTGAATATTCCAAGCCTGTCTGTCGACATTCTGCAAGTATCTTTATTGATCTTATCAAGAATCGGAACGACAGTTTTAAAATAATCTGAAAAATATGTCGATTTTACAATATGGCATGACTGCTCATAGAATACATAACAAACCTGGTGTTCACGCATCATTAAAGCTTTTTATTTATGCTTGTTCGCATCTTTTATATGTACTTGATTTTCTTATGCAGAACAAATGTGTACTACATTTACTGATTTTACAATTTGTGAATTAATCCCAATTTTTGGACAGTTGTGTGTTGTTAAAGGTGGAATTTACAATTTCAATAATGGTAAATGGCCTTTCAATTGTATAGTGCTTTTCCACATCCAAGGTACTCAGTACTTTAATGCTGTCCTCATTGGCGCAACATCAAGAGTAACTGAGACGTCAGTATCTCTCTGGAGGACATTTCGGCATGGTCACAAGGTCTAAGGTTTAAACCTGCAACGTTCACAACTGTTTAAACGGGGAATTACGACTTGTCAGTAGTACATGACAAATATGATCTGTAGAAAACAGCCACCTTTGGCCCCATCTTTGGCGTCTAATTTGATTTATTGTAGAAAAAACATGCCCCGAGGAAAAAAGAACCCGAGAGGCAGAAGGCTTAACTTACTGAAGGTGAACCATTCGTTCCTTACTCACAAGCACGCTCATAGCTGATGTACTCATTATGGGCACACACCCATTGCCTTGCAACACATAAAACTTCAAACCGACAACATTTTGTGATCTATTAACACGCCATTAACCCTCCAGACCATTATCATTCCAGTGTTGTTGGAGGTAACAGTTGAACTGTGCCAACCGGTTTCCCAGAGTTACGAGCCACTCGGCATTTTGAGCAGACAGAATCTCAGATGCAATGCAAGTTGTTTTGGTGCTTGGATGATGGCTCGCTCAGTGAAGACCTACGTCTGAAAGGCACCATCTGCCTTTGATAGTCAAAGACTGGACACGAAAGATTAATTTCACGTTTACTCGAACTTCAATAGCAATACAAGACAATTAGAACACTTGAGGGTAGTATGTACAAGAATCTCAGGGGTTGCAGAAAAAGTTCTGTGGTTTCATTTCACATGATCTGCTCTGGAGACAATAGTCCTGTTGCTATGACGACGCCGCTGAAAACTCTTCCATTGCCAACAGTTAATAGCGACTGGAGGACAAGTTTTGGTCTTGATGTGATGGAACAAGTTGAAAATCTGAAGGAGGGCCCACCTCCATTGACAATGCTAAAATGCTCCTCTGTGATACATTAATCTGTGATACATTAATCATAAAAGATTTGTATATATGTATATATATACACACTCTCACACACACAGACCTTTCACACACGCATGCTCATCAAGCTACACACACATTCATTCACTTGCACTTGAACACTTCCTTCGTACAGAACGCATGGTCTCGTAAGAGCCACTAGAAAGTCATGCACGTGTTCTTTGAAAGGATTTTTTTTTTTTGGCAACACACAAGTGCTTTGATCCGTCACGACACTGTTCTCTTGCTACGAGGAGGGGTGCAACCCAGCCGGTTGACTGACACAAAGTCAGATCGTGGGCCAATAAGAAAGTACTGATGAAGCAGGAAGACACAGCAGGGGTTCAGGGAAGGAACGCTGAGGAAGAGTTACGACCAATGAGTCACACTTCTAGGAAAGTAACAAAAAATGAGAACGGGGCAAGGGGGAGTCTCGTGGTGATCGGGAGATAAAAGCAGGGAGGAGCCATCTCTGGCATCGTCGTAACCTTCATTGGGTCCTCATTAGAAAATGCTAGTTTTCAACACTGTTGGTTGTGCTTTTCTCCGCCTCCCTGATTTCTATGCCCCGATCACCACCGCCCTAGTCACAGGCTCGTCACCCGCTGCATCTGACCGTCGTCTCCTTCCGAAGATGGCTCAGATGTGTACATGGCGTCTCCGTTAGTCGGCGGCGGCGGCTGATAAAAGGTCTGCAGGTGATTGGGACGTGGGCCGAGAGGGGGTCTCCCGAGGCTGTAGGGCAGCTCCAGGGCGGGCTGCTGGGGTGGGCTGGCAGGGCTGAGCTCTTCTAGACCTTCGGGGCTACTGTCAGGGTAGGAGAGTGTTGGCGGCGAGGTGCGGCTGTAGAAGCGAGGAGGCGAACTACTGCGGCTGTACACTTGGGGGGAGTGGCGGGGGTAGAGATTGTTGGGAGGAGAATTAGTGTCTCGGGGAGCAAAGATATTAGTTGGGGGTGAACTTCGCGGGAAGAAACCGAGAGGCGGCGAGCGACGGTCTCCGGGGTACAGTGGTGACGGGTTTGAATCCTGGGCGTAGATAGGTGAGGTGTCGGGGTCGAGGTCAAGATCAGGGGTCAAAGGCAAAGTAAAGCCGTCGGAGTCCTCTCGGTCGCCATGGTACCTGAGAGAGCCTCTCTCTTTTCCTCTTTTCCTCCCATCAAGACCGCCGTCATTGCTGTCAAGCAAGAAAGACTCCTGTCTATCTACATCGACCCCTCCACGCCACACATCCAGCACTCTGTCTTTCTGCTTGTCATTCTCTCGTTCAAATCCCGCTCTCCAACCATCTCTGTCCTTGTCTCTCTCGATCCCGCCTCTCCAGCCATCGACCCCAAAATCTTTTCGCTGCGTAATGAACGTTTCTTCCCGGTCCGTCTCTGCTCCTCGCCATGCATCCATCCTTCCGTCTCTCTTCTCCAGGAGATGAGGTTCCTCCCTTCCTCTCTCCATTCCACCTCTCCACTCAGCCATGTCCCCATTTCTCTTTTGAGAGCTGAAAGACTCCTCCCTTGCTCTGTTACCTCCCCTCCACTCGTCCATAAGTCCATCTCTTTTGAGGAGAAATGCATCATCCTTCTCCCTGTCCTGCGCCCCTCGCCAAGCGTCTACACTGGCCTCCCTCTGTTTGACCAGAAGCGGCTCCTCCAGCGCTTTGTACAAGGGCTCGGACTCCTGTGGGGGTGGCGGGGGAGGCGGCGGCAAGGGTCTGTCTCTGTAACGATCCCGGTCTCGCTCCCTTTCTTTGTCCGTCCCTCCACCCGACTCTGCCGTGCTGCGGTGGCGGGACAGTGTGCCGGGGGTGCGGCTGAGCGTGGAGTATGGCCGAGCCTGAACATCAGGGGGGCGTGGTTGTTGCCTCTCCTGGAGCCCCCGACGACCCAGAGTGCCTTGCAGCTGCAGCCTCTCCCCATCTTTAAGCAATTCGCGGGACTCAGCATCTGCCGGTGTGCGTGCGTGCGACCAGCCATCTTGTGCACGTGGTGTTGTGCCATGTTCTTGTTCATGCGACGTGGAATGCGTCTCAGCACTTTGTAGGTGGTGCCTCAAATGTGGCCAACCTTCTTGTGCGTTGTGTCGAGTTGCGGGCTGCATGGTGGCCGCCCAGCCCTCCTGAGGTTGCTGTGCGTGCCGCGTCAGCGTGGCAGTGTGAGCGAGGGCCGCCCTGTCCAGATGATGAGGCCTCGCCAGGCTTCCGTAGCGCTCGGGAGGGGCGGGTATGTCGCCCGAAGGCCTCAGGTTGCTCTGCACCAGCTCAGAGATGATCATCTTCTCCAGTGCAGCCGCGTCAGACAGGTTGCGACGCATTCCGGCGCCGGTGCCCAGATCTGCGGCTCCGTGCGGGGTCAGCAGGGCGGGGGAGATGTCATCACTTCCCATCCCGACTCCTCCGTCCTTCAGAAGGTCTGTGCTACCCACCACTCCGGCTCGGGATCCAGGCATGGCCCCCAGTCCATGTAGGGTGAAGGTATTGGGAGTGTAGCCTCCGTTGAGACACACACTGTCCACTCCACAGGACTCCTGACTTTGCGACACACCAACTTCTATGGGAAGAAACAAGAAATGTCAAGTTATAAAATGGCAAATAATATTGTGACAGGAGTAGCATGAGTAGATGTATGAGCAAATGAGTAGCGCTTCTTCCCAAAGATTTAGACTTTCACTTTTAAAGGTGCATTTCAATGTGGTAAGAAACAAGAAGTTCATGTCATTGCGATTCAATATGTATGATTAATGTGTGCAAATATGAAAGGGTGGTCGATGAAGACAACCACAGTGCTAAATGGTTTGGGTGAGCACAGTAAAGAAGAGCTCATACTCTTGTTTCGGAAGGTTCCCACTGGTCCACGTAAGAGAGACACACAAAGGAAAAAAGTCAAAACACTCCAACACAAATATAAAAACAAATCACAGAAGCCTTAAGGTATATACAGCTATGATCCGTTGAAACAAAAAGTAACGTGCATATCCACCAAGACCAAACTCTTTCTGCATGTGTCACCAGCAAAAATAATGGGATTCAAATTGGATTCAAAAGTATGAAAAACACAAAGTATGATGGAAATTGCTTTCTCTGAGAACACAAACAAACTCATGACACCAACACTAAGAAGTAATCCATCCATACAATCTCTATTCCTCTTATCATCAGTGGTGCATCCTGGACTGGTCGCCAGCTAATGACAGGCCACGTTTCGACAATCAGCCATTCACACTTTCGGACAATTTAGAGTCTTCAATGATAATAGTGTGCGTGATTTTGGAATATGGGTGGAAGCCAGAATATCTGAAGAAAATCCATACAATCATGCTAACCATGAGCCAAATTCAAACCCTAAACCACGTGTACTCTTAATATAGTTGAAAAAACGAACAGCATATTACACAGCAATGTCAAAATAAAGGAAGTTGACTCTGAAACCTTAACTTAATGCAAGTCTAATAAACATTATCACTCCTGCAGACTTGAGGACTCTCACAAATAAAAGTGTGGTGAAGGAAACCACCAACTAACTCATGTACAGAAAATAAGCCCACTGAGGTTGTGACAAAGCATACCCGAGGAGGTGAAGGGTTGATTGTATCCCTGTGCCAACATGGTGTCATAAGGAGAGGCGCCTGCATGAGTCTGCAGCACTGGATTGGTCAGGAAATGATTCCCCAATGCAGCTGTGTGCAGAAAAGCGACGATTACACGTTGCACTGCGAAATAACAAAATGTATACGAAAAAAGAAAAAGAATAAAGCAGATGCTCACCTCTGTTAAGAGGTGGGGTGCTGTTGACATCAGCGGCGATGAAAGATGACTCAGTCTGTCTTCGCACCGTGTCATTCCACATCCTCCTAATACGACTCTGGAGGACGGAATATTTGGCAGACAGTCAAATCAAGCTTGTGTCGAGAAAAAGTCCGCAAGATATGGAGGAAGCATGTGAAGTGGAGCGTGCACCTGTCTGTTGGCCGTGGCTCTGCGCCCCTGGCTGCTGCTGTAGCGGCTGTTGGAGCGCAGCGCGGCACCCTTGACCGAGTCCGGAGAGCTGGATGAAGAGGTTGCGCAGCACTGGGAGAGACGCACACATCGGCCGTAGTCTTTCTGACCCTTAACACAGAGCAGCCGTCACAAAGCATCGGCGGCGTACGAGCGCAAGAAATCGATGCTCGCCTCTGAGACTAACCTTTCTGGTGAGGGTGCAGTGCAGGATGGTGATGAGGAAGCCCTGCGCTGTATTAAGGGAGGCGAAGAGGTAAGCCAAGAGGAGAGAAGGCGCCGACAAAAACATCAGGCCCGACGACCAGTTGACACATTGCAGGAAGAGCAGCGTCAATGAGCCCACTGCCCACGCCCTGGACACACAAGTTGATGGAATGGAGAAAAGTTTTTATTCAAGATCCGATTCACTCCTGTACCTTGTCAAGCCCAAGAAGAAAAGAACACGAGCTAAAATTTGCACCCAAACAGAAGCCATCGAGAGCATTGTAACGCTACTGTAAGCACCTTGATGTGAATTTTCCATGTGCAAGTGTAATCGTGTATCTTATCTCCTTTCTTTTCAAGTTTCTCTTACAAGGCTAGCGTTCATTTAAAAAAAAAAAAAGCCACTTTCAGAGAACATTCACGACATGCTGAAAGCTGCAATGGCCTTTATACAACAGAAGAAGAAGGAAAAAAAAAAAAAAAAAACAATCCAAAAAGTGTTCAGTTTTCAATTAGTGGAGATTAAGATGAACTGCTCAGGAGGAAGTGCGGAAAGATAAAAATGACTGCAAAATTTGCCTGATAAAATTGTACAACGTTGTTTGCAAAATGCATAATGTGAACATCACATCATCGTCATTTTTAAAATAGGTATTCATACCACTGGTCCGAAATTAATCTAATTAAGAAGTATAAGCTACTATATGTATTTACTTGGCTAAGTGAGAATAAATGGTGCCATTTTACAGCCTTCAGATCTTCCTGCCACTTAATCCTGAGCACAGTTGACGCTTTCTATCTTACCATGACAAACTTCACTCTAAATTGTATTTATTCAGGAGAAAATTTGTGTTAAGCATGGGCATCAAGTGCTCTTTGAAAGCCATTAGCAGCGTGTAGAAGCAATAGCAGCACAGCTTCTGAAATCATTTTGATACATACAAAGCATACAAAATTGCTATTTCAAATCCAATTTATGAAATAAACTCAACATAAAGAAATACAAGGATGGATCACCTCAACTGTTAACATTTTGCCCACAGATCTAGAGACAATTACAAACCTCAAGTTGTCATGGCGACTGGAGTCTGGCTTGAGGGCCGCAGTGCTGTGCATCTTATGTAAAGTCATCACTAAGATTACAAGGTTAAGCTGGAGACAATAACACAAACTGTCAGCGCTCTACTTTCACACATCTGTACACCGCATAATATGGTTGATTGTGCGTGAGGGCAGAAATCAAAATCTCACAGTGATAATAACAGCCACGGGTCCAAGGAAACTCCAAATGAAGTAATTGTCCGTTCGCAGCCAGCAGCTGTGCACACATTCAAGGAAAAAAACTCATAAATATACAATTCCAATCCTGAACATCAGACATTTGGTGGTATCAGAAATTGTGCCGTTACTAAAATAACATTGAGGATGATAGTGACCCCCCCCCCCCCGACCCCTCCTAAAATGCTTCCCCAACTCCTGACATGGATTTCGTTGACCCAGTTGAGAAAGTATTTATCCGTCTGATCCGAAAAGACACTCGCTTGATAATTGTATTGCGATGAACTTACAACGTTTTGGAGCCGTAGCCTCTAAAGTCAATGGCTGCAGACACAGCCACCACCAGCCCGGGTACAGAGTAGCCACTCAGGTACAAATACTTCCGCCTGGAGTTACGACCCTCAAACACCTCACGTTGCAAAATGTACAGCTCCACCGCTTCCAGACATAGCCAGCAGAACACCGAGAGCAATGAGAAGTGCAGCAGCCCGGCAATGATGGAGCACACCACCTAGAAATATAAGTGGCGGAAAAGCAACAAAAGAGGGAGGAAAAGAGTTTGACAAGCCCCCGTCGAGTTGTAGATGGACAAAAACTTACGGTATATTGCGTCTTATTGGATTCGACAAGGAAGAGCAGCTCAGTTATGAGCAGGTTGGCCCACAGGTTGCAGTGGATGGTGCTGTGGTCTGTGTGCCAGGGTGCCGCTTGACAGCATAAGGTAGTGAGACAGGTGGCCAAACACACCACGGCAATAGAGATGCCCACCCAGGAGACGATGTAGACCAGAAGCTCCTCTACTCCCACACCAGACTTTCAAGATCAAAAAGAAAGAAGAGAGCATGTTGAGTGTTGGATAGCTACAATGACAGAAGGAGAAAACACGACATCGAGCACTTGAATTGCATTTCACGACAGCCTACAGCGTTTAGAAATATCTCTCACAGCTTTGACTCGAGATAATTGAATGATTAATTAATAAAGGCCTTTATCTTACAAATTAGTGCAAAAATGGGATCTGATTTCTGAACACTACTAGGAATAGTAATATTTTATCAGCCTTTCTAATTTGGGAAGCAGCAGTGTTGCCATAATTAATCAAGAGAATGCCATACAAGCCTTCCAGAAATGACTCGCACTTTTTTTTTTTTTTTCTCCGGGTGATTGCTGTTGACTAAAACTTGCAGATACTAATGTGAAAACATTGAACATGCAGTAAACACGACAACATCTAGCAGTCATTTATAATATGGGAACCACAGTCAACACAAGTTTGTGTGTTTACTTACAGCAGGTTGCTGGTATGTCATGAGTACGGCATAGCTGGACAGGTGATTGCAGGCGCATGTTGTGTGTGTATTGTTGGTGTGTAACATGCGGCATCCTTGTGTGGACCACCTGCCGGTGCCAGAAACCCCTGAGGCGTTCCAGAAAGAGCAGTTGGGACCAAAGTGGTTGTCCAGCTGTGGATACCACACAAAACCAACTCTTAAGTCATCATGAATCATTCTTGTCAAAGTGGCCTGCATTTCCCAGCAGACCTGCAGGTGCCTGAGAGTGAACACCACGGGCTCAGAGAGGAACACTCTGTTGGAGCCTCTGTGCACAGAAGCTGAGATGACGTGGGAGTTGACCACCAGGCTCCTGCGCCTGACGTCTGAGCCCTGTCCAAGTCCGAGTCCGAGCCGCAAGGTGGAGTTCTGGGTGGTCAGGAAGGTGCCCAGGTTCTTATACAGACAGAGGACCAACTTCACTTGGCCTGCACAGTGAAGGAAGAAAATCATTTATAGGCATATCTGTATATGTTATAACTGATTCTCACACTATTAATGCCACAATCCATTGCAATTGTGGTTTCTTCACTGTTTTAATATCGTGATGAGTGTGCTTCCTACCATTATTGCTGTACTGCTGCAGGGCCACGGCTGAGATCTGCAAGATGCTGTCGCTGTCGTAGGAGTGTGGGAACGTTAGGTCCTGTATGTCCGCCTCTGTGTTTAGCACATACACCTCCAGATCTAATCATACACACGGGGGGACCACTGGATGAGGAGTTTGTTTGAAAAAGGCGGTATAGTCAGCGTTCGGGACGACAGACAACATACCGACGTTTGGTGCTCTGTCACTGAATCGACCTTCATAGAGGTTGTTGGCCAATAAGAACGCTCCTTTCTCAACCGCGTCTAACAGCAGTGATGCAGAGCGGGACTGGTCAGGACCGCTCATGTCAGCCCAGGATACCAGAGCCTCGGGACCCAACAGATTATCCACTGTTTGAACCACAGCCTGAGAAGGAGAAAGGTGCAATACAATCTGTTAGTGTGTATGTTCACCAACCTCCCTTTTTTGTCAGTTTATACATTCATCTGGACTTTTATCCATGAGTGCGTCCATCCGTCCATTCTCCCAACTTGCATCCTTTTATCTGTGCACTGTACAGCAGTCCGTTTGTCATCCATTCATTCATCTGTCTCGCATCATCCATCCATTTATCCATCCGTCCAAGATCCCCTCTGTGTCGATTATTTTTCAATCTGGTCCCCCATCCGTCCATCCATCCTTCGTTCGTTCGTTCATTCATTCATTCATTCATTCATTCATTCATTCATTCATTCGTTCGTTCGTTCGTTCGTTCGTTCGTTCGTTCGTTCGTTCGTTCGTTCGTTCGTTCGTTCATTCATTCATTCATTCGTTCGTTCGTTCGTTCGTTCATTTATTCCTCATCCATCGCCATCTTTTTCATGTCTTCATCAATCAGCATCACCTTCAATCATGTCCATTTGTCCGCCAGTGTATTTATGTTCCGCCTGTCTATCCATTCTCATTCCATCTGTGCGTTATTCGTCTCACATTTGTTACCATCCACCCATCCATTTCTAAATCTGTCACACATCTATCTCTCTATCATCTCTCCGTGCAACAATCTTACATCCTTCTGTTAGTTCATCCATTATCCCATCATTTCTCACCCATCTATCCACCTCCATCAGTGATTCATCAGTCCATTAATTTTCCATCCGTTGCTTACCTGTACATAAGCCCTGCATGTGCGTTCCCTTTTCTGCAGCTACAAAGAGAACAAACAACATCTGTGTCACACGTATCAGCGCTGGCTGACATTTGGTTCCTCTTTCCAGTAAAAGGTCAAGTACACATTGGCATGAATTTGAGGAGCAATTCACCTTATTGTAATTGCGGGCCGCAGACTCTTTATTGGCTGGTCTCAAGGCTTGAAGCTGGGAGTCCAAGATGTCCAGTAGCTGTTCAATTAGTTTTACAGACATGCTGACATCACCAGCATAGATACGTCCTCGGGTCAGGTTGACCAACTCCCCGGCTATGTTTGCTGCATTCTCACCACTTTTAATCTGGAGGAAGGTAGCCGTGTTCAGAATCACTTTTTATTGTTTGACATTTAAAGTGCAAGTTGCTTGTTAACATGCCTTTTCTGCAAGGTGTGTACATATGTAACTGACCTTTTGTGCAATCTGGCTGACCCAAGGAGAAGTACAATTTGAGAGGTCAGGACCTCTGGAGCTCCAGCTCACTGGCAACATCATGCACTCGTATGACGCTATACCTGCAGAACAAGACACGGGCACAGACATTCAAGAAGGGTGAGTCATATGACCAAACAATTAAAGTCCATAACATGCAGATATGTTGGTTCATTTGATTGTTTTACAGGTCCGCAAATAAGATGCAACACTTCATTTTTGATGGGAAATTATTCCCCAGTTTATCTCGGCTCCAAATTTAGCTATTAAACAAGATTAGGAAGCACAACGTGAAGATGTCCTCTTTTCCTCTGAGGTAGGACTGAGGAAGACAGCTGCACAACGAGAGGAAGAGTTGACGGACCGTGACTGCAAAAAGTATAGCTAAGGTCATGTGAAGGGGAGTTCAATGAGAGGGCATGTGACTGCATTTCAAAGGGAAACAAGATACACACTCTCACACACACGCGTAATATAACGCTGACGCGATCAAACAAACACACACCTACATCTGACTTACCCAGCGAGCCTTTGGGGCAGGGCCTCTCCACTGTCTCCCCTTTCAGAGTAGGGGGCCACTGTACCCCTGCGGCCACTCTTCCTTCGCATCCACCCACTTGCCCAGGGCCCCCAGGGGCCAAGGGGACTCGCAAAGGGGGTCGGGGCGTTAGGGGGACCATGGCTGTGATTGGCCTCTGGTCAAAAGGACCTCGGTTGATGACGCCCACTGGGTGGGAGGCTGATGGTCGCACGGGAGTCAGTGCAACTGTAGCTGTGTAAGAGCGGACCGTTGTCATCAGAGAAGAAAGGGGACCTGGAGGGAGAAAAAAACTTTACTTCAGGTCTGAAAGCTCCTTGCAGTTACACCAATCCATGTTCTGGATCAACAGACCTTTAGTTGGTGGGGGCGGCGTGAACTGAAGCGGGTATCGTAGAACATAATAGTTATTCCACACATAGAGCTGGTTGTCTCGAGGGTTGTAGTCTATAGAAGAGATGTACTGATAGGGATTGGGAAAGGGTATCTGAATGGGCAGCTCTTGCCCCCGGCTGGTGTCATAGGCATAAACCACCATATCATTGCCCACGCGGCCGCCCGCCTGCCCCTCGTCATCCTGGAAGACCGAGCGCACCGCATACAGCACGCCGCAGGCCATGAAAGCATTGCTCGCCCCACGTTTGTCAAAGCCCGTGGCCCACGTGCCTTCAAAGCGCAGGGTGTACGGGTTCACCTGGAGAAGAGGTGGAAAGGTGAGGAGAGAAACTGTAATATTGCTGTAGCTTATCAAATTTTGCCAGGTCTTACCTGGCTGACCACAATGCGTCCATTATTGGCTTCAGTGGAGTAGATCACCCAGAGGCCGTTCTCATCCACTGCCAGATCGATGTCTGACTTCCCTCCCCAGCGGTAAGGCGACGTGTCATGGTAGTTAGCATTGACCACCACCGCCTCGCCACTCTTAATGCGTGTCCGCAGGTCGTACTTGACCAGGTTGGGTGTTCGTTCCTTGTTATAGAACACGGCGCCGTCATACACCACAAAACCTGTCCCGTCGACACGACTTGGCAGTCTAGGATAAGAGAGGGAACGCACGTCGGTTTTTAACATGACAATTAGGGGTGTGCATTTCTCCATTAAAATACTGTGTCCAATGACACACGCACATACACACACAATTTGTTGTTGTTAAACACACACTCACTTATAGGTAGTGGTGACACGGTTCTGCCGGTAGTCGTCCCAGGAAGCATATTCATACAGCACCTCGGTCCTGTACGGTGTCCATGGCATAACGTATAGTCTATCACCAGCTTGCAAGGGGTCCTTACACCACGCCCCTGACTGATGTTCTGCCTCCAGCTGAGAGGAAGGTGGCTGGATGCTGAGCAGTGATCCGGGACAGACGAAAACTGGGAGATTGGAGTTGTCAGAGAGAAGGATGTGAGAGAGAGGACAGAGGATGCGGATGGATGATGGTGTGTGTGCGCATGTGTGTGCATGTGTGTATGTTTATGTGCATGAGGGAGGGAGAGAAAGAGACAGAGAGACAGAGAGAGATTGTGGGTGGAAACAGATTGATGCATGAAAATTTGATGCATTGGATGCAATGAGATTAAAGAAAGACAAAGAAGAGGAGACACAGAGGGCTTTAAAAACCTGTGCTGATGTCCAAAGGCAAGCAAAACACAAGACGTATAAGTGAGCGTGTGTGTTTGAGCGTGTGTGTCTGAGAATGTGTATGTGTGTGAGTGTGCATGTTTGTGTATGTTTTTGTGTGTGTACGTGTGGTGAGTACTATAACAGGGGACACTGCAATGAAAGTTGTGTGAGTATGTTATAGGTACATCGCCGTGTCGGTTAGTGCAATGTGAGGTAGAATCAGAGGCGCAGAGGGCGGGGCTACATTTTGCCTTGAAGTGAATGAGAGGGCAGGTTAGTTCGAGCACAAAAATTGGTCCACCCACATGTCAAAAAATAAATATATGGACACAAACATTAACTGTACAGTCTCACACAGCATGCAAGAAGGCATGCATACACACACATGTACTCACATACACACACACACACGCACACACATTTATTAGCAGTGCTTGATAGGCACACATCCAGACCCATCACACACATTTGGTCTTATTTTTCCTATGAAGATAAATAAGGGGCTCTGCCTAAAGGGGAAGAAAAAAGAAAAATAAGCATAAAAAGGAAGGAAGGAAGGAAGGAAGGAAGGAAGGAAGGAAGGAAGGAAGGAAGGAAGGAAGGAAGGAAGGAAGGAAGGAAAAAATAATTAAAGAGAGAGTAGAAGGAAAGAAGCAAGAAAAGATAGAAAAGAATTACAGAGAACAAAATAAGAAGGAAAGAAGGAAAGAAGGAAAGAAAGAAAGAAAGAAAGAAGGAAAGAAAGAAAGAAAGAAAGAAAGAAAGAAAGAAAGAAAGAAAGCAATCTATTGAATTGTTTATGTGCAATGACATCAACCAGGAAAGAAAGAGCAAAAGGAGTAAGAGAAGAGAGAAAACGGAGTGTATGCTGAACCTGCATCAAATTGGATAAAAGCACAGATTCTCATACAACGAAGGATGGGGGGGAAAAAAAAAACAGAGGAGAAATGGAATAAAAGGGGGGGGGCAACATCCAGCATGACTACAAACAACGTCCTAGGGTAGGAGGAAGAGAGAGAAATGGTAAGAGAGAGAGGGAGAGAAGGAAGAGAGAAATAGGGGCGAAGGTGGGTAAGGAGATCAAGATGCTACAATGTATTGTCTTTACCTTTTTGGTCCACTTCTACTCAAGCATAGGGAAAAAAAAGAGGGAGAGAAAGAAAGAGAAATCAGAGGGGGAAGAAAAGAAGAAATGAAAGGAGTCAAGAATGCAAGCGAGGAGGAAAGACAGAGAAGAAAAAAGAAAGTAAAGAAAGAATTGCACAGATTATGAGTGCCGTTCTCACAAACAGTTTTGTACCCAAAAGCAGCCCCTTAGCCCAACATCCCTTTATCACTACTATTCCCACTCCACCACCACCCTCCTCCTCCTCCTCCTCCTCATTCTCCTCCACCTCCCTTAAGTTCAACTCCTGTGGAGAAAAGAGAGCAACTCCTGGGCTTGGTGCAACTCTGGAAAAGAAACACACACACACGCAGATGCACATGTGCCTCTCTCTTGTGCGTGCGCGCGTGCACACACACACACACGCACACACGCACACACACACACACACACAGTCGCTCACACACACACGTGCACGCACGCGCGCACACTCACACACAAACACACACACACACACACAGGAGACATACAGTTTGCAAATACAATTCTCATTTGTTCCTTCAACTTTCTGTTTGCATTTCAAGCACACCCCCTCTCTGAGGAGAGAAAACATCTGAAGGAGGTTATAAAAATGTCTTGAAGGATTCATACCACATGATCAAAAAGTATTGAGACACATGTCTTCATCACTTCTTCCTGAGCGTTCATTCTTCTTCTTAAAATATTTTGCCTATCACTATGCTGCCAGTCCCAGTTGATTGGATTTAAAAGATCTCAAGCCAGATACTGTAGGTGTTCCAATACTTTTGCCCATATGGTGAATCTTTGTGTGCAATAAATAATCACATACATGTTAATATAGTCATGCTATGCTACTCTTTGCTTATTGCTCATATGAACAGTGTGTATGGTATTTTATATATATATATACTTATATATTACACCGTATGTTTATGCATTCATAGTTGCTTCCTATATATTTGTATGCTGTACATATGCTGTATATCTACGTATGTATAGAAATATGCAAATTCATACTCACTGTAAGGGACACACTCGTACTGGATCTCCAGATATTTGTATGTTCCAGGACAAGGGTCTGGGAAAACGTCTACCCCTGCCACCACCACACACTGCGTCCTGTTGTTACACCTGCGCAACAGTGATGGATGGAGTGGGAAAAGAAAGAAGGAGAGTGATTAATTTACAGGAAAGGAGAAGCAACGGGCTGTCCGTTTGTCTCCTCGCCCCGAGTATTGATTTGTTCTTCGAGGAAAACGCTGCTGAGTACACAGCTAATGGCGCAACCAGATTTAGCCGGAGTGATTATTGCACTTGCACACACACAAACACACAACAAAAGCATTTGCCGGGTGTAGTGTTTCGTCGAACACGGGTTCGGTGTGGAGTATGCTGCAAACAGCAGATGCTTCCATTGATTTAGCTGTATCCAATCATAGCGACAAAGCGATTTGCATCTTTTATGAAAGACACAAAGTAGTGGAGCGCGCACACGCATGTACCCACACACACCTCTGAGCCATAATCTTCAGTGCATCTGGAAGGTAACACTGAGTGTTCTCCATCTGGAAAGGCTCTGCGTCGCAAATCTTGTCGTCGGTGCGTCCATAGTTGGCGGTCTCCACCATCACCACATCGCTTCCCGGGCAGCGCAGTTCAATGGGGTAACCCTCACAAGCCAGCTCCCTGCGCAACAGTCCGAATGGCATGGCGGCCCGGGACATGGCTGACATGTCAGGATGATTGGCGATGTAGCAGGGAGGATGCAGGAAAGTGCGGGGAAAAAGGAGAAGAAAAGATATTTACTCATAAAACTGCTGCTGTGAATGATAACTTAAAGTGGTTGCTCTTTAATATGTCTGGTAAGTATTTAAAAAAAAACTAAGTAAGTCTGAATCCAAACACAATGCAAAAAAAACAAAATGTGAACCACCAGCAGTAAGATTTTCATTTTCTGACCTCATTACATCCAAAGAGGCATATTAACCCATCTAAACCCGGGTTACTGGACAAAATCCCATTAGTATTACCGCAATCTGCTGTTCACATCAAGCAGAGTGGCGTGTACACATGAAAAGGTCGTCGCCGAACGAGGATTAAAGCGCGCTCACGACGCCCGTGTGATCAGTATGCTGGCCGTGTGTCGTAACTCTCCATGGTGCTGAATGACTGATGCTTTATTAAGGAGCGGCAACAGAAAGCTTTAAAACACTCCCCATGGCCAAACTTCGATTGTGCTCATAGTCTTGTGTTTATGTAGGTCAGCGTCTTTCCAAAACTTTGCAAAGATGGCCTTTCGCTTGGTTTGGGGGCGCTCGGCGCGATGATTTACGACCTCTGACATAGACGGCGGGTCTATTAGTATTTTCTGTTACACTTTAAAATCCCCGTTTTCGCAGGTGTCAACATCTTGACATGACGCTTGCTTGAGGGGTGCTGAGGCGTACCTTGACTGGAAGGGGTGACATGAGCCAAAATAAGCACGCACACGCCCAAGAAGCACAACGACACCGCCATGCCGGGAAGGAAGAGTCGGGTTGTCACACCACCAGCCGCGTTAGGAGAGCCTGGGGAGGAAGCAGAGGCGGAGGTGAGCCATGTGGAGTGAAGAGCTGCACTCTCTCCGTCTGTGCATAATAATGATGTTTGTGTACTCACATCTTTGCACTTGCTGGATGGATGCTGAATGACACACAGTGGGACACACATGTGAAATGCAGCAGACGGGAGGAGGGCGGAATAGCAGACAGACAGAGAGGAGAGCGCGAGAGAAAGCGAGATAACAATTGAGCAATCGAGCAGCAAAGTCTCTCAATCTGCTGTTACCATGGTGACAGCCCAGTGCAGTCTGGGGAAGGAGGGAGCGATGGCTAGAGAGAGCAAGAGAGAGAGAGCGAGAGAGCAAAGAGACATGCTGGGTTTGTGTACGTCTGTATTTTGAACAGTAAATATGCGTGATGGTGTGTTGAAAGTCGGTAGTTAGCCCCGGAGCAACACTGGCCGATGACCCACAAAACAATTGTAATCTTTCTATCCACACGCTGCTTGGTGAAATCACTCACAAACACACATGCATGTGCATACACACACACACGCACATTAGGCCACTTTTCAGTAATCCTAAATAAATGATGCAGCAGAGAGACAATCTCCCCACCCCCTAAAAAGGAGTGGCGGCCTCCACAGCTGAATGTAGCAAAATGTAGGTGAATGTGCAATGCACTGCAGTGGACTGTTACAGGGCACAGAAAACACATGATGCGTGCACACCAGAGCACGAGGAACAAGAGGAAGATGGCTGCTCAACACAAAACCCTGAATGGGAGAAAGATTGAGGCTGAACTGCATCCTGTTGCTAGAATTGTGTGTGTGTGTGGGGGTGGGGTGGGGTGGGGTGTTGTTGAAGCGTTATTTTACTTCTGCTTTAAGTTGAACTGGGTTCAGGGTTATATTTGGGCTTATATTCACAGTGTGGAAAAAAATAATCAAAAGACATATGTGTTTTTGCAAGATGAAGTAAATAGTGTACTCACGTTGTGTGTGCTGACTTATGACTTGTGCTTCTCTGCAACCTCTTGTTTGGTAATGACGCGAGACAGATTTAGGTCATTCCTTAACAAACGTCCGACATGCACGGGCTAAAGCAAGAGAATGTACCTAACACACACACGCGCGCACACACATACACACAGTGTCTCCAACTCGTGCGGGTATATTAGACAGATTACATCCGATTTCCAAGTTCAACCATGCTCAAGTAAAACCATATCCACACCATGTATTCCATTTATTTCAATGACTCCGATTTACATGTTGTGCATGTTCTTCGCGCACAACATGAGCTAGCTAACATTAATGCACACGTTGCCACACGTTTTGAAAAACATGTTACGTGTCCCAAAAAAATAGAATTGCCAATCCACTGAAGTCCAATGAACCAACACAACTGTAATAAAGGCCTTAGGACCACAGTAACACACACACACTCAACCCTACACAGTAATAACAGTACATAAAAAGACTCCCTCGAATGAGACCCTCTCCAGTGTTATCACACGCGCACACACAGGACACACACTAAGAATTCGAGTACACATAAATGTCTCATCTCAGCCAAAAAGCCTTATGGCGGCATGTTTTTTTGCTTGCATTCCCCACTTCTCTCTCTCTCTCTCTCTCTCTCTCTCACACATACACATAGACTTTGACTCAAACACTTGCATACACACACATCCTTAAGTGTTGGTGCAGAGTAAGTAGAGCAAGGACACTGATGGGCCTTGACAAAGCCACACACCCAGTCCCCCTGTTCACAGCACGGCGCTCCCTGCCTGCAACCAGGATGCAGCCTCGGGCCACCGGCCGGCCTACTTGAAAGAGCAGCAATCTAAATGAAAAGTGTGTGTGTGAGTGGGCCTGGAGTGAAATCACACACGGCCAGGAATCGCCGCGCATAGGTGCCCACACCAAAACACACGGTGATGTTTTGCTTATGACTGTAAAATATCTTAGAAGTTGGCAAAATATGTCCAAATCCCCCACTGGCCGCCTTGAATGAGTTTTAATTTATGCCTTTAATTGATTAAAATGAAGTTACAAAAATATGACATAGTAATTAAATAATAAACCTTGTAAACTAATTTAAAGTGAAACAACACCGAATCAAATCAAATTAAAATCCATACAACAAAAAGAAAAAAATAAATCAGCGTCCAGAAAATGTGTCTATAATTAAAACTGGTGTTGGAAAAAGAAAAAGCAAGTGGCTCAGCTTTGAAGAGCAGCTCCAGTTTTCTTCTCTCTGGAGGGACTGACATTACTCCAATTAAGTCTCCAGCATCAGCAGCAACAGTTGCATTTAAGACACTGGCACCCTGATAAATATATATTTTATTTCTTGCCCGTCAATCAAGTTTAAATGTGTCCAGATTCTACTTTGCTGCTGTCACTCATTTTTTTAACAATTCCTCACCGGCATGTTCGTTTGTCTCCACTCGTGGCCCCTTGTTCTGTTTCTCTCTCATCTCAATCCCTCCTCTACGTTTATGAGCAGTCAATAACCTTTTTCAAAACTGAACATTGGCAGTACTGGGGTTTTTGCTTCACGTCCGTGCACCACCGATTATATCGAGATATTCAAGCATGGGAGCAACTGTCATGTTAACAGGGTCATTTGGAATGTTTCAGAAATCAGAAATTTGACCTTAACCTGAATATTGACTGCATGTAAACATCTTTTGTGCACCATGTCAAACTATTGTTTCAATAAGTAATGCCATGCTGTAGGCGAGAGTGAGTCTTCATCTACTGCAGGGGCTTTCAAGTGGTTTTATACAGCGTCTGTATGTCTATTTTGGGAATCTCAGCTCCATTTGACATCATTTGGATGGGTAAATGATTCAGAAAATTAGCTACAAAACAAATCAAAACTAAATACTGAATTAATTTTTATTTAAAAAAATATTACAATTAGTTTCCATTTCCAATTTCACCGACCACCTGCAATACCGTTACGGTCCACTAGAGGGCCGCGGACCACCGGTTGACAATCCCTGATCTACTGGATCTGATTGGCCTCAATGCAAGTATAACAGATTGTGATAGCAAACAGTCATCAATTTTTGTATCTGGTACTTTGATGTAGAGCAGGGGTGTCAAACTCATTTTTTGGCGGGCCGTATTGTAGCTTCTTTCGGAGGGCTATTATGACTGTCAACCCAAATAAATGTTTGAGCACCTCATATTATATACAGTAAAAGCTACAAAACAAACTGACAAATAACTTGTTTTCAAATCAGACGAGTAAAAACTGGTCAAATATTAAAAAAATATATATTATTAAAAGTGAAGACAATTTGCAATTCTAGTAATGACACACGAATTTGAAGCACAATTTGTCTTCGCGGGCCACATAAAATGATGTGGCGGGCCGTATCTGGCCCCCGGGCCTTGAGTTTGACACCTGTGATGTAGAGACTCCCCAAAACCAAACAAAACCAGTAATACCAGTCACAACAAGGTGTCTCATCCTTGCAAGTGCGCTTAGCAAGGGAAATAAAGTCCTTGATGAGCTAACCAACGGATAGCTATCATCGCTTATATAAGTCGCACTCGGCATTGGTCGTAAAAACAAAAGCTGCTGGACTCAAAGCAAGTGATACGTCAAAGCCAATAAAGTCTGACTGCGGAAAATGAGTAAAAAATGATGTCAATCACACAGGTACAAAGATTCACACAGTCATAAAAGTAAGCATAAAATCAACAGAGAGTAACTGCCTCCTCATTTGGCTGCAGAGTGCAGCATGCCCGAGGGTAATTTGCTATAAAGCACCAAGTGACAAAACAGGCGTGCGGTGCTGTGCTGCTAATGGACGAGTGAATGCGTGAGTGTGTGAAGGGGAGTCAAAGGATGAGGGTGGGATCCAAACATTACCAGTCTGACACCAGGAAATAAACAGTTTTTAGTGCAGCATCAAATTTATCATCCATAATATCTACACATTTGAAGTGGATTTGAAATCACTCCACTGCGCTCTTTGTTTGATATAGACTGAAGTGTAGTTTCACACACTTGACCTCCACAGCTCCAGCAGGACTGCACGCTGCAGTCCGACCACTTAGGGGGCTTTAGAGTCCGTGTGTTTGTCTGGTCGATGCGTGAGTCCGGGGAATTGAGGTGTCGCCACGCGTCAGTCATTTGTTTGT
Organism: Syngnathus acus; assembly: GCF_901709675.1. Lineage (NCBI taxonomy): Eukaryota > Metazoa > Chordata > Actinopteri > Syngnathiformes > Syngnathidae > Syngnathus > Syngnathus acus. The sequence continues at coordinate 9,118,562 of NC_051087.1, read as the reverse complement.
CACCGGCAGGAAACAAAGACAGCGCTCGAGGCCAAGTCGGAAGGAAGCTCTAGGACCAACATTGCACGTAATGCAGGCCACTGTTTGTTGAGACCTTCGTCATTTGTTGTTGGATACAGTAGCAAGCACAATGCCCGCACACAAAACTTAGAGCAAATTGCTTGCAGACATATTTTCAAACTTGACTGCTTTTTATGACCTCAGCTACCAGGCTGCACATTGTGCCAGAAGGGCAAACAGAAGTGATATTTGCTATCGCCACATCCCTTGTACACATTTTTGAGACACCACCTGCTCAAAGTATGCAATCTTTAAGAACATTCAACTTTCTGTAATCATTCAAGCATTTCCCGCATTTTGATCTTGAGAGGGGGAAAGAAAATCTACAATATTATCAGTCCAAAAATTCACATCCCCTGAAATGCCACCAGCTGGTTGGGAATCCCTGAATTATGGGAATAGTTTGGCTTTCTATCTGTTGGTATTTGTTCTGCTGTCTGGTGCAAGATTATGAAGTTGAAATATCTGCAGGGAAATGCAAGAAAAAGAAGAACATGTGCTACGTTTTATATAGCTTACTCAGAAAAATGCAAGATTGCTTTTAACTCAAAATCTGTGAAAATCTGGGTGGATGTAGCGATACAAATCTTCTCTACACAATTTGTTGCAAACATCAAAACCACGGTCAAAAACATTTGCTAAGAATCTGACAAGTTAGCCCATACTCAGCTCTGTGGACATTAGCATTAACTTCACTCCTTAAAATTGCTCCCTAAATAAGTGCAGTGGAAATCCCAGAGCTTATCAATTCTGTGCAAATGGTTGACTTTTAAGTGGCTTCAAATTTCTAGACAACCCTACCAAAATGAACATAGTGAATTAATTTGATCAATAATTTGATAAAACTTCTATTAACTCTACAAGTGACATTTTGAGCATGAGCTCCAAATTATGTAAATTACGAGGTCTTTGTATTTACTTGAATCGGAAAAGGAGAGACTGCTAGCAATGAGCGTAATCAGAAACACATACCGCACACACTCAACAAGTTGCTCCTCTATTTGAGTCCTTCCTGACTGAGAAATGAAATGTTTCATATCACAAGCATGAAAGCGGTAGTTCATGTTAACTTCACAAGGATTTGTGATTGCATGAAATGAACAACAATGATTGTGAGCAACAATCATTTTTTGGTCGGGAAGGGGAAAATCTCTCAACACAACAGGATAATAGCGCAAGAATCTTTTAGACATCCAATAACTGAGCTTTTGCGGATTTTGATCGGAAGATGGGAAAGAAGCTCAATTTGGCGTGATAATCGGTACATGTGTAGCCTACTAAAACAAATAGTCAAGCTACAGTAATGATAAACAACACATGAAAACCGTAATAGTTTACTTGTACTACATGTGACAGCTGCTTTGTGAAAAGGCTGTGCATGTGAAACGGAGGTAGAGTTTCTTTCACCTGAAGAACAACATATCGTCTCAAGGCAACTAGAAAGTTGATTAAATGTTGATAAGGTTCCTCACATTTTCATCAAGCTTGTAATCCTACCCCAGGCACGCATCCTCTGAGATAACAGCACGCTGCGTCCCAGTGACTCATAGCGCTTTCTCGGTATCTGAAAATCTCCAGGATTTACAATATTGCTCAATTTTTTTCTTTGAGCGCTGTACATTTATAAAGCGCAGTAGCGGAAATTAAGCATCAAATGAGAAGATGCAGTGATGTGCACAGTGGTAACTAAAATAATTTCTCTTCCAGTTTTCCCTCTTTATATTTCCATAATCATTTTAGGCTTTTGGTTTAATTTGAATGAGAGAGCTTTGGTTGTTTCTCCACTTATTCAAATTTAATCTATTCAATTTAAGAATTTACAAGAGGCATGCAGGATTATAATGTAGCATGACAAAAATAGAAATTACTCACTTCACTGTATCATGTCTGGATTCAAAATGAAACCGAAGGAAACTATAATGTTGGCTTAGAAACTTTCTGCAAGATGAAGAAAGTATTCAGGACGCCAAAACAAGCCAAATATCTCAGTATTAATTATTCATTTTCCATGAAACACAGGACACAGAAAAATTAGATCTTGTTTAGAAACATTTTATTGACAGTTTTTTTGTTTATGGTTTGTGCATCAGTGTATGTTGTTGCAGGGAAGAGACTCAAAATGTCACAGTATCACAAAGAGCGGAATAGTAGAGCCCAAATGTCATTGCAATAAAAAGTCTCCCTGCAGCCGCTTACACAGGCACCAAAGCCGCCGTATGACAGAGCTGAGCAAGTTCAATATAGCTCTGGTTTGCAGGCAGATTGAATAGACTGCAGCTAGAGAATTTCTAGGTGGAGCGCATGTTGGGAGGAAAAAAATAATAGCAGTGTCTTGAAAACACCACTGGCTAAAGATCACCATGTATAGCATATATACTTCCTTTGTCATTTTTTAAAAATCCTTAATATTTGAATGCTTTTCATTTCGAGAGCTCAGCTGACAAGACTTGCGTTTGAGCCCTGGAGTCACCTCATCTCTATTTATCCAGCCATAAATCACCCTCTCAGCCTTGCTAATTAACACTGTCATTCATAAACATCATTACAAGCCCGCCGGTGTTATTCTTAACTGCAGGAGCAAGAATGGTCACACTGTGAATGATGTACTTCTCCCTTTTGAGATCATTTGATTTCACAGGTTCACTAGAGCATTCACTGCATTCTCTGCTCACTCGTCAAATAGACGCTACCCCCCCCCCCCCCCCACACACACACACCCCGCCCGTCCAATCATATTCCAGCCCCGTATGAGCTACAATGTCAATGTAATCTGCCCAGAGCCTTCAGAATGACTAATGCTGGCAAAAGCAACATTAATTTTATCAGCATTGCAAGTATTTTGTTAAACAGATTTCAAATTTGTCCATCAATGACATCGGCATTTTTCCTCCCTCAGACTGGTTGGTTCAGTAAAGCTTGTTGTAGCCAACTTTGAATAGCAAAACAGCAACCTGCACACATCAATGTATTTAATAACCAGCATCTTTGGTGAGTATGATACATTTTATTTTTTTCATATGATTATGTGTCGTATTATTGGGTAAAAACTGACTCTGAACGACTCCAGATGACACAGTATGTGCATTTTGTGTTTCTGTATCATTGCTGGTTTATATAATTGTGATTTTCTTTTTCTCTGTTTAGGGCTTTTTGCAACACGTTTCAAAAACATGAGAAATGGCGAAGAAGAAGAAATAGATGCCTCCTGCTAACACAAGATGCCAGCATTTGCCATTAAGATGCCGCAAAAGCTCAGTTTTAGTTTCGATGGTTCTCAAACAAAAGGATATTGTCGCCATGATTGTGTTGTGGTGGACTTATATTCACTGTTGACATGCTCTTTTTCATTTCAACACGAAACACTGAATATAAACTCAAATAATCACTGGGAAAAGCCACAGGTTAGTCATATTACTATGACACTGTATAAAAGCCACATGATATTTCCATTCAATTGAATCTATAAAAAATGGTCACCATCCAGTCTTTAGAGAAATGTATCCAATCAGATTTAATTGGAGCAAATATGGTGCGATTTTGAAAGTACTTATAGCAAAAAGAAATCCATCTCAAATGCAGTTGAGTGTGTGTGTGCGCGTGTGTCTGAGGATTTAAACGAATCGATTCTCTTTCTTTTGCGCCTTGGGTGTCGACATAAATTACCCGTACTTGAAAGCACACCTGATTACATTTTGTTTTCTCCTCCGCATGCACCATGCAGCACACACATACTTAATGGCAAAGTGAGACTTCAAATATCCATTATAATCAAGTTTGGATCAAAGTATAAGCACACTAGTAAAAGTAAGCTTAAATGAATACCTTCTTGGGAAAGTTCATCAAAACGGAGGGAGCATTGTTATTTTTGCAAAGACAGGCTATTTCAAAGAGTGCTTATTTTGAATCTAATTAGATTGTGCAAGTGCTCATGATGTGACCAGCTGGTGAACATACGATGCTCAACTTCATTACCTTCACAAAGTGAAGGTTACACATGCAGCTAAAATTCAGGCTGACACAAGAGCAGACGTCCCGTCAGCCACTGAGCATCTCTCCTCGTTGTCTCTCTCTCCTCCATCCTTTCATCCTTTGCTCGTCTGCCTCCCTCCATCCGCTGCCGTGCAGGCTTGCCCAACCTCGTACCTCTCATTCATTCTGAACACTCTCTCACTCGATGCTAATCTTTTTCTCGTGTGTGTTCAAATTCACCGTGAATTGGCTAAACCGGTCCTCACAGATCGAACGGTGCACGTGCAATGAGGACGCCAGACGATGCTGAGAAGGTTCATTAGCATCGCCCTCATGATGTGACGTTTTGGTGGTACGCTCTGAGACCTCTCTATCTGGCAAAGCCCGCAGGACACTTATCTCGTGCACATTAATATTTCACAGCTTGCCTCACACTTGCACACTACTGACCTATACAGCTTAATGGCAACCAAGCCAGGCATCACATCATACTCATCATCCTCACATCTAGCTTGCCTTGCTGAAAACGGGGTCACAAATGGAGCTACTGTGGAGTCCATCCTTGCACAATCGACATCATTTTTGTAAGGTTATATGCTCTCGGGCTTCCCTAGGCTACATGTCCAAATGGATGTACTGACCTGCATAAATAATACACTTTTTTTTATTTATTATAGAGGTATTTAGTCTACTATCACCTTGCATGATAAAATCATTGGAATGGTCAAGGGTAGAAAATGCATAGTATACCGTTGAGATTGCCACGATTGTGACAATATCTAATATATAAGAATACATATTTAAATATATATAAAACAATAATGACAAAGCTTGAAATATATATAATCATTTTGTATAATAGAAACATGAAATAAATATTTTTCTTATAATTATCCAGAGGAACCTCTGCTGTCACCCCATTGCATCGATCGCCGTATATGTGCGTGTGTACATTCAGAGAAAAAGAGAGGAGATGGAAAGAGAGAGGGACATGGAGAGGGGCGGGGTGCATCCTGATAGCTTATGTCCAGATCTTACCGTCAATTCTCCTCCTTCTTCTCCTCGCTCACTGCGTCTCCATCCTCCTGTTTCTCTGCTCCCTCCACTACACTGGCCGGTGCATAAAAACCAATGCAATCTTCTTTAGGCAATGGCGGGTGATACAGCAGACAGTGAAGCAGTCATTTGGGGTCCAACAACAACTGGGCGCCCCCCCCACCCCACCTCCTGCTCCACTGATGAGGGCTCTCTGCTGGACCTCCGTCCACTCGATGACGTCCCCGCTGCACTGTGCGTCACGTCGGTACCCTCATTCCCACGGCGTTCATGCCCACGGACGCCACGGGCTGTCGGCCTTGCTCTATATAGCTCCGATCAGGTTTGTGGCATGCAAATACCCGACCAAAGAAAAACATGAGCCGCAGAGCCCGAGTGGACCTCTGTCGTTATCTAGACTTCAGCGAACCCTCGTCCTCTTGTTGTCATGACTGCGGATCTTCCTCCGACATTGTTCCAACACATGCTTCTCTGCACTTAGAGCCAAATAGCGTCGACGTGAAAATGCATCCTCGACCAATTGTGCTGCTAAGTCGCAACAACGAGGGCGGATACCGCGTGCTTTAGATTAAAAATAAATGTGCCAGTTGAGTCAAATTAAAAGCTACTGATATTCTAAATGAACGCGCACCCATAAACAGCTGGACCGTCAGAGCCTATGGTTTCCTGCTCCTGGCATCGCCTTGCGTCCGTCCGTCCGTCCTCTGTTCTCCGAGTGCGCGCTCTCGCATCATCCGCTGGTTCGCTTGTTGCGCGTTCTGCGCTCGGGAGCGCGCAACGCCTGCTTCTTGTGCGTGCGTGCGTGCGTGCGTGCACTGAGCAACAACTGGGCAAGCACAAACTGCTGTGGAGACATGAAATCGTCATGAAACGCAAAACCTGCTTTATGTACAGACTTGTTGCTATTTCACAGGTAATCAAATGTACTATTTTTTAATGTCTGAACATTTTAGCTGCATTTTGGTTCATCTGTCTCTGTACTTGTGAAGTAGTTCTTGAACACAATTACCATCTCAAATAATAATTCTTTCTCAAGTACCACCAGCAGTGGACAGAAAGTGTCTGCAGGGTAAACAAACAACAAGTTAGGGGGAAAAAATGAAACTCAAAATTCAAGTGCACCAATGTACAAGTCCAACAAAAACGACCAAGCATTGCCTTTAAGTACTGATAAAAGTTTTATGAAGATGACAGTTTTAGTCTAGATCATATTTCTGGTTTGAAATCCAATCAAATCAGAGGCTACTAGCGTTAAGAAACAACTCCATTCATAGCTATAAATGTAGCCACATTCATTTAAAATGTCATGCTTTGGCGCTTTGTGCATTAAATATGAATACTAATATATTGGAGAGAAAGAAAAACTGCACCAATCAATGGAGCTGATGGAACACTGCCCCCTGCCCCTAAGGTTCTACAAATTGCTGGCATTGGGCCAAAATCTTATGTCACTCTTTAAATTTAATATTTTTTTTCCGCAGAATTAATAATACTGGCCGGTCCACACGTATGGGTGTTATTTTTATTTTTTCTTTACAAATTAATCTTTAGCGTTGATCATGGCTAATTACTATTTTTAATGACTCCTCAAATGTTATGATTTTGGAGGTTTGAGAATTCCGCCTAGTGGTATATATATCAAATGACAACCAATTTGAAACGTTGACAGGGATATACTGTAAGAATCTGAGTTCATGAGATTTTTTTTAATGTAATATTACAATTGCTGCTAAAATTACAATCTGGTCTAGATTGAACTCGCATTTACATTCATAAAAACATTTCCCCATCCAACCATTTTCTGTTTGAGTTGTCCTTATTGGAGTTCCCAGTAAACTGGAGGCTATCTAAACTGACTTTGGGAGCGAGCTGGGATATAACCTCAATCAAGAAACCAATCAAAAACAATAGTACGACAACATGACCTTGAGGTTGGGCAAGAGTTGAGAGAGATTGTGTTTGTATTCATCAAAAGTGTAAAGACAACAATAGGAGATGGTTTGAAATATGGAAATGACACCAATTTATCTTGTGACTCTCGCCCTTGCAGATGTATGTTATTCATTGAGTTTCCTGCAATCACTAATCCAACACACAGGCATTAGCAATCTTCAAAAGTGTGGGAAATGTGAAAAGCCTTTCAGAACAGAGATCAGGAAATGTTGCAAAGCAATTTGAAGCACCACCACCATCATCATCGTCGTCAGTGTGGAAACATGAGGACCTGAGCCTGAAGGAAGATGTGTCACAGTCAATAGGAAAGCACTAATTATGTGAAAGTCATAGACAAGAGATTCCGACTAAAACTGATTGCCTCTTGTGTAGCCCAAAAAAAGGAGCCCGACTTCATCGAATAAACATACAAGCACAACATTCACTGACAAAATTATCCTAATGGCAATGAATAATTCATCGCTGTCTCAGATCTCAGACTAAACATGACATGTTTTGATTGGATGATGCAAATGGCTGGCTTCACACTTCAACATGATTCTTCATACCTCTGCCCCATTTACGGCTCCACAACCTGCAATAGGAACATTCTCCTCACAAGCAACATGAAAGCCAAAGTGAGATTCGCATTGGTTATTGTTTGGGGCCTTTTACGTTACTTACTACAATAATTGGTGGCTAGCAAATCAATACGGAGTCTTGTTAGAAGAGCGTGCAAAGCCATTTCTGTAGTAAGACAGCAATGTAATCACACTCATCAGACTGGCATTTCAACAACATCAATAGACGTCTGTATCTGAGCAAATAAGGGTTTGTTTGTATGTTTGTATGTAGGGGGGGGATTGTGAAGTCAGTTGAAACTTCTGACAGAATGCATTCAATCACTAATCCAGTAGCAAAGGCCAAACAATAATGCCAAATAGCAGTGACGTGCGGTGAGGTTCATGACTGGGAGGAACTGACGTCACCCCCGGTAAAATTTGTCCGACACCTCACCGTGTCACAAAAAAAGATTGGGGAATGCTGCTCTAGAGTGGCTTATTCATTATTTAATTTGAACTAATCAAAATCTCATATCAGCAGTCTTCACACATAAAAACACTCAATAAAGCACAGGGAATCAAAAACGATTTCGATCGTGCGTACCACTCCGTTCCGAATCCCGTTGTCCGAATCAAACCTTTTAACTCCGGAGTTGCTCTTCCTTTCCTGATGACCTCCTGCTTCGATCGAAAATCCATAGTTGAAAATCGTTTGGATATGTAATCCTCCATTGTAAAACAAAATGTAAAAACGGGAGAGAGAGAAAAAACCCGAATGTAAAACGAAATAAATGGACGACTGCTCCTCAGCTGTTCACTGTAAATTTGAATTGGAGATCTCTTATTCTACAGGTAGGCGCAGGAAGCATCCCGGGATCACTAGCACCCCCTGCCATAAGGGGGACTTATGAACCTTTTTTTCGTCGCCTGGTCTCTTTTCAAAGCAGTTTTGTTCATCTAAAAAAACACGACGTTACAGACAGATGACATAAAACACTAGATATTATATACATCAGCTTAACTACAGAAATTAGTTAATATAGCCACAGTGTTTGAACACTTAAACAGCGACATAAAGACAGAGAGCAGTTCAGTCTAATTGCATAGCCCGTCAACATAGGCAGTCGTGTGATTACGCAATCCTCAGAGGAGGCAAGGCAGGAAGTTGGCTCCTCCGAGCGAATCGTCTTTGGTTTTAAAATAACGATAAAAATTCAGCGATTTTGGTTCAAAATGATACAAAACTACTGAAATTAAAAGGAAAATGACTTTATAATAAAAACAATTGAATTTGCTTTTCCCCTTTTCCTCCCTTGCCTCCTCAGACCGCACGTCCCTGCCAAATAGAGATTATACTACTATAATCAGGCCAAGTTTGAGCACAGTGGTTGTAAACTAAGACTAAGATCATGATTATTTTCACATTTTTGTAACATTGTTTTTTTGGTGGTGTGCCGTTTTCTAATGTAAATAAGGGATGGGAAACACTGTTAGAAGCATTTCCAGAGAAGCCATGTTAACTGCGGTTTAGTTCAACTCACAATGGCATGAGATTTGGACCGCTGACAGGAAGGAGGTGATTAGAATTGCAGCAGAGCATGAAACAATCATAAATAAAAATGGTGAAGCAAAATACTGGCACATTTCAAAACAGCCCCGAATGTTTGTGTTTTTAATTCCAGTACATTGGAAACAATTTGTGTCACCAGTGAAGCAATTCAATGCAATTTTTTCTCAAATTACATACTGCATGTGACGGTTTTGTGTGACATTATAAGTATACATCAATACATACAGACAAGTTATTGTCCAATTTTGGATGATACACGGATTTTTGGGCGGCGGGGGTGGCTGTAATCCCACTTAAATCAAAACAATGTGACAAATCCATATTGGTTAAAGTGGCAACATCATCATCGTTTTGTTGCTACTGTCCTTATCACCATAGTGAGCTGTCTCCTTTTTGATCCACCTCTGCATGATCCCCCACATCTCCACCCCATCCTTTTGTCTCATTCCTTTTCTTCTCATTCTCCACCTTGTACTTGAGTCTTCTCAAAGGATCGGTGAAACTGCGCATGGACGTCTCCTGAAAGTCCTCACTGATCATGAAGTTCCTGTCAATGAGCTCCGCCGCTTCCTTCCAGTTGCGGTAGCACTCCGGACCGAGGAGGATGATCTCATCTACTGCGTTTGGGGTGAGGACCGAGCAGTCGGGACGCAAGACCACCACTGTGGGAAGCTCTTTGATGTTAAACATGTCCTCCAGCTCCCTGTGGATAAACAATGCCAAATAGGTTTAGCCAGCTGTGTATGTTTACATTACAATCATCTTAAGCAGCAGGATGTGTATGAAGTCTTTTGGCCAGTACCACTTACCTCCTGTAGGGGTCCCCATAAGTGAGGAACAGGCACTTTTTGGGCAACTGTTTGAGAACGTCGAATTGATATTTTTCCGATTGGTCCAAACTCACAAACAGAACACAAAACACCCGTGTTAACTAAATACTCCAAGTCAAGGACGGTAAACCTAATGCTGGAGGGGGTAGGGGTTTTGCAAAGCCCAGCATGGCCGGGGCCGAACAGATGGTTTCGCCAGCCTAAATTTTTGTCAGACTTTGACGTTTTAGTACTCTTAGATTAACGATGTTCCCAGCCTTCCCTGTCACTGTGTCACCATGTTGCAATTTCATCGTATTAAAACAAATCTAAAAATATTTACTCTACATTAATCCTTCAACTATCACGGCCATCAATTTAACGGCGATATTCATGTCAATGTAAATCTCGTGCACAGCTCAGATGCCAAGACGTAGTATGCACTAGGAGAACAAAGGTCAAATGTCATTTGTCAATTGACAAATAAGGTGAGCAGCACCATTCCTAATTTCCAACTTCCAAAGTCTGCATGGGGTTATTGCACTATGCTCTGCTGAAATATATCTTTCGCTGATGAATTGTTGAAATGTTCATTGGGATTGGTAATACCGTATCTGCATCGGGTATACCTGATGTACAGGAGGACCAGCTGAGCAGAGCGATCCACATAGAACTCATCCGTCAAGCGTGTGAAGAAGTCACTGAGTTTGGGCGCAAATTCTCGACATCGGTCACATACAGCAGAAGCAAAGTAGAGCATCAGGATGCGGTTCTGTAGGCGAATGGCAATCTCATGTTCAGTGTCCAGCTCATCCTGGTCCCTGTTGTTCTTCACCAGGACCCGATCGACAAACAGGTCTACCATCATGAACTGTCTTGAGTCGGTGTGTTGAAGCTTCCCGAAAAATATATGGGTGCTTCTTTTATTGTCAGCATGAGAAGGATGCAACATAGCACGTGGCAAAGGGGAAACGAAGTGACGGATGGCTATGTTGCATAGTTCAATGCCAGTCTTTGAAATGAACTAATGAGTCTCCTCGCTGTCATTCTCATACAGCTCCCATTAATCACATGAGCACATCTCGCTTGCTGTTAAATCTGATAATCCTCATTCTTGCTTACCTCTATCTCACACTAGCAAATCCAAAAAGAGAACAACGTCCCCCCCACCCCACCCCGCCCCTTATCTCCTCTTTTGAGTTGTACTTGAATCATTCCCGAGTCTGTCTCTTCAAATCACATTCCCTCACCTACTATGTCCCCGCACCTTGATTGCTGTTCGCTCCAATTTCTTTTTTTGCGTGTCTGTTAGCACTGCATCTCCTCCCTTGTGTCTGGAAGGGCGGGGTGAGGTAAGGTGACAGAGGGAGGGACATAATGTGTGAATGAGTTTGGTGGGATATACATATACAACATACGTATATATTTGTGGGATTGGGGGGCATTGTTATATTTAAGACCACGCACACACGGACAAAAAAACCCTCCCAAAAACTCACGTATGATACAAGTACCACTGCAGCGTTAACACACTTTTACTAGAAGTATGAGTAGACAACAGTGGGAAAAACAAAGTATTGAAATTTTACAACTGGATGAACAATTTGAACAATCTTCTGGTTCCCTCCCAGACTGAAGTTTAAGTGTACTCAAGCTTGTCAGTTAAGTAACTTCTAACAGAATGGAAAAGATCTTCATTTTAAGATAAAGCTCAGAAAGTATACTTAGTACCTTTAAAGCAGTGTTCCTCAACCTTTATTGGGTCAAGGCACATATTAGAAATCATTTCACGGCACACCACCAAATAATAAGTGGATACTGAGGTCATGTGTATCTTTTGCTATCTAGTGGAAAAGAAATAGTTCTGTTTTTCTTTATATGTCACTGGCATTGGTAGATGAACAAAGATACATTATTTGTAGTAAATAAATACGGCTCGTCACTGACGGCGCCCCTGGCAAATAATATTTATATTCAAGTTGTGGGGCCCAAAGTGATCTCTTCAAATAGACCCCCAAATTCCCTAGCAGCATAGTTGGCAGTCCCTACAAAGTATGAGACACCAGAGAAGAAAATCAGTTCAAAATGGCAACTGTGGACTCTTGTGCCTTCACTTTCTTCATTAGCTTTCTCTCTCCTTTACAACCTCCACCATCTTTTTTTCCTCTTGTCATCATCCGTCTTGTATTTCAGCCTCCTCACAGGGTCGGTGGCGCTGCGCATATTCAAGTTGTCAAACTCCTCGTTGAGCATGAAGCTTCTTTCAACCAGCTCTGACGATTCTTGCCAGCTGTGGAAACACTCGGAACCGAAACGATAAATGTCTTGAACGGCATTCGGGGACAGGACGGAGCCATCTGGACGAAGGACCACCACGGTGGGTACATCTTTCACCTTGAACTTGGCTTGGAGTTCCCTAAACATATTTTTAACATTTAAATCACACACAAAATCATTTGCAACCTGTTGAGTCAATATTAAAAAAGATGATCCCCAACCCACTTACTTCCGGTACGGGTCCTCAAAGGCCAGAAACAGAACCTTTTTGTGCATCTCTTTGAGAAATCTTCCCTGCTGTTCCTCTGATTGGTCTAAGCTGCAGGGATGGAAATGAAATGTTCTAGTGAATATACATGAGTTCATTTTGTGTGAAGACGTATAAACAAGAAAATATGCAGGCAGAGACCTGATGTAAATGAGCGCCAGCAGTCTGGGATATTCAATGTAAGCCGGGTCTTTGAGTCGTTTAAAAAAATCGTTGAGAACAGGCACAAACTCCCAGCACTTGTCACATTCTGCCGATGCAAAGAGCAGCATGAGGATGCGGTTTTCCAGAATGCCAACAATTTCCCGCTCAGTGTTGAGCTCATCCTGGTCCCAGTTGTTCTCCACCAGACATCGGTTGAGGAAAAAGTCCACCATGATGGAAGAGAAGGATAGAAGATTCCTCTGGGGAGAGAGAGAATTCATCTTTACAATTGCGTTGCATTGGCTACAGTAATGTCAACTCTTATGATGAGATTATCCAAAGTCAGATACATGTGTTGTGTTATGAATGTTATTTATTCAAATTTGAACCATTTGCATGACATCATCAAGCCAACGACACGCACATCTTGGACACTGGTGCACACCCCATGAGGATAAAAACACAAACTGGTCTCTTATTAAGTCTAGATATTAGTAACCGATTCACTTGAACTTTTTTTTTTATAAAACCTCAATGAACTACAAGCAATTACAATATAAAAATATAAACTCAATATTTGCAATATAGTGAGCCACTTTGAGTTTCTACAATACATTTTGCCGAACTTGCCAAATTGTGACTTCTGAAATGTGTTTGATGACCACGAAAACGCAAAAGTATTTGATGATTATTTTGTTTTCGGATTTAAGCACGATAACGATGTCATGTTCACGAGTTCGCCAACTCCAATAATTTCATTCTGAAATTTATTTCAATGAAAATATAGTCATGGAAAATCTCTCATAATTAAAAGATAAATACAGTTCTGGCCCTGACATTTTGCCTCAAGAATTTCTGTTAGGAATGGTCTCATCAGGTCTACTGGATCAGTATGGAGTCTTACGAATAACTTTTGAAGTGACAAAAGCAATATATTTGTTTGATGTTGTTGGCTGTTTGTTGACTGACTAACCAGAAACTCATCAATAGTGGGTAAGAAATATTTTACGCTACCATGTTGCTCATACACACACCAATAAAGGTCCAAAATTAGATGATACATCTCAGTATCTTCAGGTAAAGTACTTTCCTGACCTCTTGATTACCTCCACTCCAGTCTAATGCAATGCTACTTAATGTCGGCATTATTGTGTTACGATCTATAGTGGGTCGCAGCCTTTTGGAATTGGGATTATGGTGTGGATGGAGGAAACACCACACAAGAAATACTTCTCTGATGTAGAAATAAAGTTGGGGGCGACATCTTCGAAATGTACTTTATCTGTCTTGGCCAGCCTGTATTTGAGTGTCGGAGGAGTCACTGCAGGTTGTGAATTGACAGTGATAACCTCACAAATTAGATTTGGCTCTCCGGCTTTCAGCTGATCTATTTGGGACTCCAAGTCGGTGCTGAAACATCCGAGGCTGATAGAGGAGAAATATGTTGGAAGCTGGACATTGCCTGGAAAAGGGGATTTACTGTAAGACTCGGAAAGGTCAAAGCTTAAATCTTACATTTGGAAAAGTAATTTTGCAATCATCCGGTTCACTTTTTGAAGCTCATTGATCCTGCTCTGATATACTAGCGCCACTGCCTTGTTTAGTTAATAGCTAATTTAATAGGCAATCAATCTTTGTACGTGTGGTGGCAGCTGAATACATCACAAGTAATTTACCTCACCTTGAATCTCCTTGTCTCAAATGTAGCCCAACTTTCTCCTCCAAGCCTTTGTATTCATCTTTGATTTGTTGACTCTCCTCCTCAGCCTTGTTCCCTTTCACCGCAGCCCATTTTTATTTTTCCCTTTCAGAGTCTCGTCTCTTCGCTCGGTGCTTTGAATTCAAACGACAGCAGGATTTACAGACGGAGATTACAAGTGGGTGTGTCCGTGCTGTAATTTAGCAGAGCAGAGGTCATTGTGTGGACTCTAAATACTCCGGCTCAGGAGTGGCAATCTTATTACTTCAGCAGAAGAAGGGAGGACAACAAGAATGAAGAAAGGGGATAAACTGGTTGACAGGGTGAGGACAAGACACAAGCCAAAAGAAACATTTTAACATAAACTGAGATACAATCTCCTCACATCGCCACACCGTGCTACCTGGCTTGTCACTCATTACCAATGTCAGTCATTTATCCCTCCGAGCATGACAATGATTCTTTTTGCATCCTCTTATCAAGATGATGTGACAGGCAAGATGCAGGGCATCACGGGAATGAACTGCACAAGTCAATAGTTTGATTGCGGCGCAGTTCTATCGCCACCGCCGAAAAGCGACTATTGATCTGTGGAGCCTTTTGCTGAAAACTAACCTGCGTTAATCTCAGAGAAAGGGCTGAGTTAAATATAGAGGTGAGGAGAGAGATCTAATAGGATTAGTCTGGCTCACATAAACCTCTGCAGTTGTATATGGAAACAGAAAGACACACGGGGAACACAAACACATCAATGCTCCTAATAGGTTGCGGTCAGACTACATGTAGCCATTTTGTTGGCTGATACAAATATTGTGAAAGTGCACAGAAGCTTGCACAGTCATAGATCACAAGTGAAGAGTGACTATAGGAGACTCTCGCAGTGAAGGATGAGAATAACAGAGGCCGACTGCAGCTTGGTGTCACCTGTGTGCTCGCAGCCATGCACCAGCAGCCACTAATTAAAAGACTCATATTGACATCATCACAACTGAGGCGGTTTGATGGAGCGCTTCTCCATCCATGCAGGGCCGCCTACCAAAGCAACAAAGAAAATATCAACGTGACTCTATATCAAATATTCTTGGATCCACAAAAAGCATCATTTGCAAACAACTGACACAGTTAGAAACACATGTATGAATTTACGATTTTCAAAGAGCAATTGAGTTTCATTTGACTGATGGTGAAAAAAAGCACGCATCAAAAGCACAGTTGTGTTAGACATTTAATACAAAAAGACACACAGATGTGCATTCAATTGTGACAAAATAACGTTGTTAAGTAATGTTATAATTGGATAATAAATAAAACAATGAAGAGCTGGCGCAGAATTAGGTGCTTCCGACTAAGCTGTCAAAATGAGCAGCGGGTGTCAATATGTTCAATGCATTTTGTTCTGGTAAATGACACAATCAGTTTACAGTCACTGGTCTTTGAACTCGTCACAGCCGAGGAAAACAAGGCGAACTGTGGTGAGGGAGGAAAACAAAACACTTCAGAGGACTTCAATTTGATTGACATCATTTGAGTGTGGAATCCCGCCCCCCCCAACTTGGTCTCAAACAAAAACCCAAATCACACTATAGATTAATAGTATAATAGTCTACTATTTCAATGTAATCTTTACTCAGTTACAGAGAAACAAATGCTACCTGTATATTTGGGAATTCTGGCTGATGTAAAGGATTAAAAGTAGACGACATCTGTCGATCTGGTCACATCTGGAGCAAGGGGGGATGCAATAAATAAAACAAAAGCTGCTTAATAATCTATGTTTCATTCATTCTTTACACTTTCAATTGGCAAATATAAAACCCCCAAAAATGAAAAATACAATCTAACAGTGAAAATAATAAAAAAGAATCCAGATTTCCCATATTTCATATGAGGGCAATCATTGATAGCACTGAGGTTGAGGTCGTAAAAAGCTCCTCAAAAGCATTCCTTGGACCACGATGAGCAAGATCAGGCATGCATGCACATGGCGGCTAAACCAGTATCATACCTGTTGAAAATCTGAGGTCATAAAAGAGTTAAAAGTTATGTCCGTACGTTGAAAAAAACCCACCTCAAACCAGATTTGTGACATGAATAAAATGGTTAAGGATTAAGATTTTTTTTAGGCCACTTTTCATATTGTGAATCAGCCCAAATTCACAATTAAATGAATTTAAGTACGTGAAATAATTATTACTAAATTCTGGCTTCATTATTTGCTATTTTATAAGATCAAAACTATGATCGAGTGGAGAGTGACATTAGTGACAACTGTCATAAAAATACGCAAGTACAAAATGTGGAGAATATAAAAATATATAGTGTAAATACAGCTCAGTTTGGAATTTTCTTTATGCGCTGCATATATTTGCTATGTGTTGCGAGTGTGGGAGCAGTACGCATTTGCTCACGTGTGCATGCAGCTTGCAGGGAACATTGGTGGTAAAGCCCTGAGGGTGGATGAGAGCAGCCCGGAGGTCCTAAAGACTCCGCATGTATAGGAGCTGTGGCAACCATGACCTGCCTGGAGATAATCAGGATGGATAGATGGATGTTTTTAACTCTATACAAAGTACTTTTGTTGCACACAATTAAACATTTTGTATGAAAAGTGTAAAGTTGTGTTAGCCAACCTATCTTTACTAATGCTTGATACCAAACTTGTGACTAACCCAATCCGGACCAACCAAATAACAATATAAAAAAGAAAACGTTTAGTTTTTAATTTTGTATTTTAGACCTGAGCCTAAAATTGCAATGTGAAAAATCGGGCTTTTTGTGTTAGATTAAAAGAAAAAAAGAAAATAACCAGTCCCTTTTTGATTCTCTAACTTTGGATTGCGAATTGAAGATGGAAAGAAAGAATGACACGCAAATGGACTCGTCAAGAGTTGTTTTGAAATGTAACTCTAACCTTCTCCTTTAAGAGAAAGCTCAAGTGACGGTGGAAGTCTCACTGGACCTGTGTCCATCTAGCCTGCCTCTTCCACATTGCTCCCACTATCACAGCTTTATTCTGCTGTACAGTATGTCAACCTGCTCAGTGTGTGTATATGTGCAACAGAGTGTTCTCCCAAGGCATCACAATTCATCCCGCGCACTCCAGTTCTCCAGCTCAGACTGGAGCACATCAGAGTTCTGTGCCTCTAGACTTAGTTCCACCTGCTCTTGAGTTTTCCCCGACTTGGCTCTGTCCCAATCGGTCTTGGTTGTCTCATTGTTCCAGACTACTGAGGTCTCCGTGTCACTGATGTAGCCAGCGTCTCCCGTGTAGTGTGTCGGATACACCAGAAGCGGCTCTGCGGAGAACGCACGGAGGTTCCGATCTTCAAAGTGTTCCATGTAGTCTAAACTGAAGAGGGAAAAGATGGCAGCAAAAAGCAGATTGACAAAGTTTACGAGAGATCCACCTACAGAACAAGGGGACAAAGATGGCCGACCTGTGCCGTGATTTGATTGTTTATGCCAAAGAAAGCACTGTAACAATCCAGGTCTGGCATGTTCTAACAGGATTCACGCCCTTTTTTTAAGACTAAAGACACATCACTTAAATGTTAAATCGTCGAGTGTTTTGAGAGACAGCATGACGTGAAGAAAACACTAACTTTATACTTTACGGTGTCGTCACACTTAAACTCTTCATCAATAATTCTAGTAATTTTCAAACCTCAAAGACACAACATTGAGATTTGTACAATTATGCTACATTAATACATTAAGACCCAGTAAAGTGAAAATAGAAATCTCATGAATTGGACTCATTGCAGAGAGGAGTGTCGTTAACAAGCCACATAGTGGAGTTATGAAACGGCTTATGAAACAAACAAGTTAGGTTACGCACAACATTTTTGTGGAAAAATTACCTTTGTTTTCGTAAAATTTTTGGTACATGAACAGTCTGGGTTGGATAAGCGGATGAATTTATGATGTGTTTCATTTTGCTCTATCATTGGCTCTGTGCACCAGGGTTAGAGTTAATAAATAACCAAATAATTCAACTTAAAATTGAAAAAGCATTTTCATCAACAAAATAAAAAATGAGAGTCCTTTTAAAAAATGATAACTGAAATGACATTTTACTTTTGTAAAATTAACTATGACATTATAGCCAACATGTTCTTTGTTTGCATTTTTTCATGTTGTAGGTAAGTAGTGTTAAATTTAAAAAATAAATTTGGGTTTTGGCTTAGGGTTCCCAATTTTCAGTTTTTTTTTTATATATATAATGTTCATTTGGGTGCTTTCTTACATATTTCAACAATGAATAGTATTAAATCAAGTTTTATCCATTTAAATGGATCAAGACTTTTTACTGCACAATGCACAATTTTTCCGCATCTCAGTTTAAAAAAAACCACAAGGTTGAACATAATTTAGAACAAAAAAAAACAGGAGCGAGACGCATTGTACTCACACAGGATGTTTGTCATACATGACAGGAAGGAACTCATCAACAGGCAGCATCTTTTTCAGAGGCTCAACCTTGAGGAGCTTTCGGGCTCCTTGCAAGGACAGCATGTAGCCTAAAGTCCAGTACGAGTAGTCGGCCTCCACCAGATTGCGAACATTTGGTACTGACTTCTCTGGATGATCCACCTGCATTCGCTTCCGTCCAATATAACTGCATGAGCAAGGGTAAGGAGAACAAATATGTACCAACACCAGCAAGTTTTAAAGAAAACATTCATTTAGCAAAGAATTCCTTCTATTGTTTTTGTGCTGCCTATAAATGTGAAAGGTCGCAGTGACTTTGAATGACTGGTCAGCGGTGTCGAGGAAACAGCGGATGACAGATGGCAGGATTTCTTTGGGAGCAATAATCCTCTCTATTTTTAACACAGAATTTTCACTGCATCGACTCACATGAGATCCCAGTCAAGCTTGTGCGTGGTCACCTCCTGCAGCAGTGCCTGGAGACGCCGTTTAAAGAACACCTCAAAGCGCAGGTCGTCCTCAATGACCAAGGAGGTTTGCAGCCCGCGATCCGCTATCTGCACGCACACGCTCAATGCTGGACTTTTTGTTTTTTTTATTTCAAAGCTAGATGTAACAATGTCAGCAGGCAGGGCTTTTTAACATGGAGAAATACACAACCGCTCTAAATATTGCTGATGCAGTGTTTTTGTGATAACTGAACCTGTGAATGTCATTACAGAATGCTTACCTCCTTCCAGATGTTGTAATGAGAGAGGAAACAACCCAATTCACCCTTGGTCAGAGGGCGACCGTGATAAGGGTCTTTGTATCCCGGCAGCATGCTAATCCCCATGGACTCGATGTCACTCTTGTTCAGCGCCCTGATGAACAGAGGAGAGATAAACAAGGAGATTAGCAGGAAGAATAATACATCATATGGATGACATTGCTGGACAGGGAATATGACCTCACAAGCAAAAACATTAGGTTCTCCTGCATTATCTATTGAGATCCAACATTAAATGTCTCGCTAATTGATATTGAAAAAAAGTTTATTATTGCAGCTGGTGTAGAAATGGAATGCATAATATTATGACGAATTTGAAAATGCTGGCAGACTCTTTGCCCCGCCTCCTGATAAATGACGACAGGTGACGAAACGTACTTGCCGTCCACAGCGGCAATAACTTTACAGCTGATTTCCATCTCGTGCAAAGTTCTCAGCATGCGCTCACGCCGGTCAACTCTTCGCACCAGATTGATCATGAACACCTGCGGACGCACACAACACACAAGCTCACAAATATGCTCGAGCCTGTGTGTTTCAATGAGTGTGTGTGAGAAAGAAAAGACTGTACCTCATCAAAGCCGATCTTGTTTGGCTGTTTGGGAGGGAGGGTGAGGAAGCTGGAATATTCCAAGGGAGGATTTTTCACTTTCAAAGAAGATGGCAGAGGGTTACAAAGAGAATGTGCAATGAATCAGAGGCTACACAAAATGCAGCCCACCACAGCGCCAAATGCCATGGCCAGTCAAAGTAAGCAATCATTTTTTTGCAGCATGCTTGTGTTCCTTCTTTTATTGATGAAAACACATCGTGCAGCATATAAAAGATAACGACGACAAAGCATTTTGGTTACCAAAATATTGCTTCAGTAGGGGTAAGAACTCAATCAAAAACCTTCACTGGGTGCTCAGATGAAATCCGTGGCAAAAGAGCAGACATGATTTCTGTTGTGCATAATGCATAATTGATTATTTTCTATATCTGTCTGCCAAGGTTGGGAGAAAAAGACCAAGTCTAGAACTATTTTAGTCGTAAAATAAAACCCGTTTTACTGTGTCGCTTTTACGTACATGCGCATTGACATTGAACTCACCCATGATCTCAAGATGAGTGTGCAAGAAACTGTCGGCTTCATCCAACAAAGTAGCGTGGGAACGCATGGGCATAGGAAGGTATCCGTAGGTTTCTTTGTTGCACACGTACATCTGAACATCTGACAACATCACAAGCGGAGTGTCAATGCAAAATCACACAGGTACGTAATATTCACGTGTTTCATTCGTCTCACCTGCGATGCGAGCCGAATAGGCAAAGACGATGACATCATCAAGGGCCCAGCTGTACTCCGGGTGCGGCGGGTAGAAAGCCAATTGACGAGAGGCTTCCTTCCGCAAGTCTACCAAGTACGTCGAGTGGACCATGGGTACGGCAAAACAGCCAAGACGCTCATGCTTCCTGATGGGTATGTAGGCTGCCGTTCGCTTGTAGTAGCCCTGTCAAGATGGACGCACGCAATGAGCCTCAGTCACCAACAATGCCCAAAGAATTGTTCTAAAAGAACTTTTATTACAAAAATTTAAAAAGATTCCATGATTGGTGTGAATGCTGGGTGGCAGCTGTGCTATATGTAACAAAGTTGCAAAATCAGAATTACAATTCAGACATCTTTGCAGATGGTCAGTATCATTTCCTTTGCTGCAGCTGAACATCTGCTTCGGAACTACCGAGGAGAATCTGCAGTTTGGAATTCAGGCTCACGCCCAGTGTCGAAGCATTTCTCCTTCCTGGCGTGCCTAACTTATTTATGTGCAGACGAGCCTTAAGCCTCACATGCATACTGTACGTAAACACTCGCAAGTATCGTGAGAAATCACATAAAGCATTTACGCGACATATGATACGTGTGGAGAATCAAATTCAATTCCATACCAGAGATGCATCTGACAGCACGCATTGACAAACACTTTAATGCTCACTTCTCATTTGGGAATGGTAACAGGATGTTCCATGTTATTTCCATTGGAAAGGAACAGTGCTTATAGTTGTAGTTATGTTAAAGTGCCATGTTTTTCTGACATTGAATTATTTTAAAATGTTTTCCACCATTAATGAGACCTACAAGCTGTTGAAGTGAATTTTAATCCTTTGAAAGGAAGTAAAAAAAAAACTGACGTCATGCAGTTGCAAAAGTGTGCACGTCTTCTTATAACTGGGGCACAAACTGAATACGTGTTGTGACAACATCAGTGGGGAAAAAAATCAGATTCTGAATCAGACCTCCTCCAAAGTGGATGTCATAAATGTGTACACAATGTGAATGGCTCACAAATGGCCACCAGCATTACCTGTGAGGTCATGCCGCACCAAAAGTTGGAGTAGGCAGCTCTGGACTCCAACATTGGGGCAACAATGGTCTTGTTTTCTTTCATGAGTTTCCACAACATATCTGGGTTAGTGAGCAGATTGTCGCAGTCGGCCACCTGTCAGCGAAGGGAAAAGAGCGAGAGACTGCAGCTGAACACAATGATATCACAAAACCATTGTTCTGCGCTTGGATCTTCGCTGAGTTCTTATACAACAACTGAGGTGGCGGGGAATGTGTCTGGCTGGGAACCATGTTGAATATGCGAAGAGCTCTGCTCGAAAAAAATGCATTTTGACATAGGTAACCATAGCAACAGGATGTATGCTTGATCCTTCCACTGCCAAATAACTGTTGCCGCCACCTCCTCCATTCACATGCCTAAATACAAAGTGGGTGAATAAAATATGTGCAAATACACTGTGGGTCATGTTTCACAGGGAAATATCGTGGGTGTCTGACCATTCCGATCGATTTTGGAATTAACGGAAAGCAAGACATTCAGTAATTCCCCATTAAAATGTAAAGCACTTCAGTGAGACTGAACATTTTCATGTCATCATTTCAATCCCCCCACCGTGCATTTCACTATAATGTGGCACGCAGCGCTATGAGGAGGTTGATTGACTGACAACATACCAGGAGGTAGTCAGCCCAGATCTCACGGGCTGTGCCCAAAGCCGCCTGACGAAGCTTCATGACGTGTTCATACCGAAGATTATTCCAGTGTTTTGGCCCCATCTCGTCCTCAAAGGCACTAAGATTAAAGATTAAGATTAAAGATTAAATTAAGGTGAGCACAGGTGACACTGGTGTTAGGAACTGAAACAAACTCACTCAGCCACATTCACACACACATTAAATTACCTGGATTCATCATCTGGTCTCCACTCCACATAGTGATAGTCATTCTGGACCTTGATGAGCCAATCTCGAAGGATGGCGGAGGTGTTATCTATGTTGTGATCTGTCGCCACCCTGTGGCGAGATGAGGAACAGAGAGGCTCTTAGAGTGGAGGGATGGGGGATGCACTGATTAAATATATTGGAACAGGAGAGGTGCTGATGCCTAATTAAAATGTCTCCTTATAAAATATGGTCTTCATAAAAAGGATTCTACGGTGATATAATTTGGCTGCACTGGTTCAGTGACTGATTCTGGAGCACCGTATCCATCACAGTAGTGCAATATAATCACCTCATTAGTCTGGCACACAAATGCCCGGAGCACCACTATTGTTTTCTGCTCCGTCTGTGTGTATTACAATAACTTCCAGAGAGACTCTCATGTCAGTGACACACAGAAATATCTCAACCGTGAATGTCGTTCGTCAGAGTTACCATGTATTGTCGTCATTTTACGAGGAGGAAAGAGAAGACTGACGTGAAATGTACTCAAATGTCAGATGATAGTAAAAAGTAATGGTAGCAATTTGAAGAGGAAAATCAGGTTAGATTTAGAAGATGTAAGTGCATCAAATTGAATATATATTGAGATATGTAAAAGTATATAGTAAAAAGTAATGGTAGCAATTTGAATAGGAAAATCGGGTTAGATTTAGAAGATGTAAGTGCATCAAATTGAATATATATTGAGATATGCGTATTATCAAATTTATTGGACAGATATATCTTTTCACGTTAGACAATGCTACAAATATATGTTGATTGTGGAATCCAGGCTTTTAGGACGACAAATGACTAAATACTGTAAACAACGGGATCAATTTGAAAGCAACTATTGATTACTATCATAATGACTGTATCCTATTTCATAATGTTGACATTTTTCACGCTTTGTTCTAGAGCTTTTTTTTTACTCGAGCACATCACTGTGAGCTGAGGAGCGGCAAACAAAGACTGAATAGGAGGAGGGGACCTGGCTTTCCTGCTGTCTACGTTATCAAAACAAAGCTTGGAGCATGATGGGCTGGCGCAAAGAGTGACACATGGAATGTGTAGGTATGAGAGAAAATGGATTTACACCCTCCGGCATCATGTAGCGGTTGATGGACAGCCTGCCGTGGGTGGTTACTTTGCCATCTGTGTGTGGTGTTCTCACATTAAAGTGCTATCTCAGCGCTTACATGCAACCACTTCACAGCGCAGCCATTTTCGTGTTCTCATGTTCTCTCTAATGTCTACATGCCTTTTTCCTGAACCTGGAACAGCACTAGATAAGATCAAGTATTGCACACCTGCACAGTCTAATAAGATCCAATACAAGGGCCGCATTTATGTATTGTCACACTAGAATGGCACTCGGTAGAGCAAAACACCCTTGCATTTGTGTTTATCGCTCAGAGCCTGAGACATTGAAAATCCAAAGAAAAAATGGCGTCGTTTTGATTAATTGATAGGAATCTAATCTGCTGCAGCCTATCATGGCGCAAACTAGGTTTGAAGTGCGGGTGTGTGTTTGTGTGTGTGAGCTGGCAATGGCCCTACTGTTGACTTCCTGAACTGCACCCGCTTTAGTTGCTCATATTTGCCTCAGGGCTGAGTTATTTATCATTATCTTAGCTAAATCTACCTCATGTGTCTCGCTTTCACATTCTTAATTGTCACTAAAGTGCCAAAAGAATTTAATCAATGTACCACGCGAGTACAGTATCCCCAGGCCTTCTTTTGGGGGAAAAAAAAAGTGCAAGATGATTTAAAAAAGAAAAAAATCAACTATAGAGAAATGGTTTTCTCCCAAAAGAACTTTCGAAATATTGTATGTCAAAATCAAGTTTCTTGCCAGTGTATGTGCCACTGTTTGAATAGCAACAAAAGCAGGCCTAAACAACGGAAGAGACCAAAAGTAGGCGAGAATGTGCGCTTTATGGAAGCTTATCTTCTCTCCTGCAAGTCCATGCAGCACACGCTTTCACCATAATAATCGACATAGATGTGTTTATATGCATGCCAGGGTGCTTTATTTTCCACTGTCAGGTTGATAGCTGCAGGTATTGACAGGTGCCTAGGGCCACTGAGTTTGTGTTTTGAAACTTTCTAGAATGTTGACTAGAAGGTTTTTAATGGAGAATGCAGAAAAAGATCTCTGCTCAAACTGCCACAAATCATAAACCTTTGGCCAGAACCCAAAAAAACAGATGAATGCATGCTGGTTTTATACTCAATTCAACACTCAAAGGAGACAGCCCTCCCACTTGATTGAACAATATATTTTTTCTCTCTAAATTTAGTTCAAAAGCACTCAATTATTCCAACCACACTCGTCTGCCTGACGCTGTTGACGCACCGTTGCTTTTCTAAACCACTTGAGTGCTAAAATATCATCGAACCTGTCAAATATGAATGCAGACGAAAAGATTACTTTCATCCCCATAAAGCATGTCTGCAGGCATATGATCAAAACAAGAGGGAGTAAGATGCAGTTATAATAAATGTCTGGAGGACTGGGACTGGATAAAATTAAGGGGAATAAACATAGTGGGATCAGAGGTGTCAACAACAAAGTACAAATGAAGTATTTGCATTTTACTTGAGTACTGTATTGATTTTTTTTTGACTCCCTATATTTGATATCTACTTTTTACACCTTATTTTGTCCAAAAAATTGCATGACATTTTTCAAACTCTGCAGATTATGACCTAAAGGGTTTTATAATATGGAAAAAACAGGAACAACAGCGACATAGAGGAAGGTGAACCCGAGAATCACAAACGCAACAGATTTGGAGAAGCTGAATAGTCCCCATCGGTAATCAAAATGAGCTTTGCAGATAATTGAAAACAGAGTTTTTGCTGTTATTCTGAAGCACACTTTACACTGCATTTTTTCAATATTTCCCCAAGTACAGGAATTAAATCTGAACTTTTGCCAAGGTCTTTCAAATTAGACAAGTCGGCTTCTACTTGAACACAAAGTGAGAACTTTTGTCACCTCTGACTGGGAAACACAAAGAAATAAATCTTCTGCAACTTTTGTGCCAAGACTGTGTGGAGTGCACAAGAGTGAGGCGGTGTTTCCAGTGGAGTCTAAAGATGTGGCAGGAAAAGAGGGGCAGGGACAGAGGAGGGGAAACGAGGGGGAATGAGAGAAGATCCCAAACTGAATGGAACTTTTCAGATACAACTTGACTACGTACTCCTTTCCCGTGCAACACTGTGAGATGATTCTCACTTTATGGAGCCATTGCATGAATAAATGAAAGTACCCAAACGATTAATGGTCAGATATGTTGTCAGGTTAAAATTTACTGAGGGGAAAATGAGACTCAAATATGCATGTCTACAAAAACAGATGTTACGCAAAGAACACATGTAGTTTTTGTATACTCTTCAGACTTCACTACTAGTTGTCAAGATGCGTTTGTTATTCTGTGTAAATATATTGAGAACTTTGCACTCACCATAAAGCAATGCGGTCCTTCGGGTAGTGGAGGCGCTCCAAAGCTCCGAGGAAGAGCGGCAAAGAGTGCGCAGAGTTGCGGCAGATGAGCGCGACAACTACCCGTGGGGCGAGGAGAGGAGACTCGGGGCTCCAGCGCTCCTCGGTGAAGTAGCCCCGGCTCAAGCCCGAAAAGTGGACGAACAGCAGGGCGGAAAGCAGCGAGGCGATGCGGGGCATGGCAGGGAGAGACGCGATTTGGACTTGCGGCAGACAGATGAAGGGACGGGCGTAAGGTTAGAGGTTAGGTGCGTACTGCTGTTGCGTTATGCCGATAGTGGAGACATGGCGGAGGAGTGAGCTGAATTAAAGGGGAAGGTTAAGCGGTGCAAGAGGTGCTACACCTTCCGAAGAATGCGCCGTTTTCTTTTTGTAACAACAAAACCCACATCATATTCTCATTACTATATTCATAAGAATAATTTTGCAAACATTATTTCCGTCTGTGCCATAGATAGTCATGGCTCGTCCAATACTGACGTTCTCATGCGTTTCTTCCCCTTTAAGAATAGCCAATTGGGAGTCATTCAGGAAATAGTGGGGACCAGTGTGGGCGTGCCTTAATGTGGCAACAGAAGGACATACAAACGGAATAAATAAATAAATAAATAAATAAATAAATAAATAAATAAATAAATAAATAAATAAAAACGTAGATTTCAACAAAAAAAAGTTTTGAACACTTTGCATAACGACATAAAAACTTACCCGCACAGAAAATAGTAATTTTTATTGCTGTGCAATGTGCTCATCCTGGGAAGAAAAAATATTCCGCTCCCTGTGAAATGTTGTTTAATGGGAAAGAATGCCATTTAAAAAAAACAACAACACTTTTGTCACATATTTCTGTCATTTAGCAGAAACCTTGAATCTCTACAGCCAACACACAAAACAGGCCCGGGTACCAAAATGCACAGCCCACCTCTATTAAACATTGGTTTGAAATGTGCTTTCTATTTCAGCTCTTCGACAGCATCATTTTTGGAGCTCATTCTGGTCAAAGCCAAGAGGGAGTAACTTGATGACACAGCTAACAACGACTTGTATTTTTTTTTCTGTTTAACAATTTAGTATTTGGAGCTGATGGAAGTAAATTCAATTTTGCTGCCAGTTTTGAAAGACTAGTAAGGTAATGATACAGACATCAAATTGCCCTCAGAAAAAAAGTCAACCCACCACGACAGGGTCAATTGTACAATGTGCATACACTTTGAACATCCAACTTTTTATCTTGCCATCAGTGACTACCACACAGCTTGAAAAAAAAACTTTCAGATGGATTTCCATTAATACATGTAACAGCAGTCCTACTAAATAAACTCCCAAATTTTCCATGCTTTCATTTGGTACATTCCATCAAGCCAAATGAAAGTGGCTCCACATGTATTACCCACTACCAGTTACCCCTTCCAATCCTCTCTGTTTCATTTCCTGATGATGAGTCACAGCCTGCATGATCCCTTGAGCCTCAAAGCAGTGAGAAGTTTTCATGTAAACAATATGCAGACGTAGTAGTTTACCTCTGTAGCCACAGCTGGCTGCAAGAAGAAATGAATTGTTATGCTTTGCCTCTTATGTCTTGGTAGATTCTCTGGTATCCAGGACATGATAATGCCCATTTGTGTTTTCATAACAGACAATATCCTCAAAAGTTGAAGCATGACAATTGGTTTTCATGGTTGTTGTCAAATCAATTTTTCAGGATATTGTTTGCTATGAAAGCATTCTGTTGCAAAATGATGAAATGCGTCTTTCACATCAAAACAAAATTATTGTATTACTGTGCAGACTGACTGTAGTAATTCACTCTATAAAACTTGAAACAGTTGCAAGCACTGACCACAGCATTTTCTTCTAAGGTCCTACTGCCTCCTATCGAACACCATCCACATCATACATACAAATATATTCAGAAGAAAACCAGTTGTGGAGACATATAGTTGTCCCATTAATAGGGATGCACAAAGCCAAACCCAAAGAGCCAGCATACACATGTGCCTTATAATTACTGTGTCTTTGGGTTACAAAGTTGTCACGAAGCCATACAGTTGTACAAAGTTACTAAGTGAGAGCAGATATCTCCAAGAAGCACACAAAAGGAGCTGTTGCATAGCATTTCATCAGAAAGCTTCCCACAGTGACCACAGCTTGGCCCTCTCCTCACCCTCGGAAAATACATATTGCACGCAGATGGCTTTCCATAAATCTGTTAATTAATACAGTATTATGGAAGGGCTCCTGTGTTCCTCCTCACAAATGTAAATCAAAATTTGCAATGGATTCTTCCAGCTATATGGGAACAAGTTGGGAGAGGGAGGCTATTTTTTGTCCCAGGATGACTGTGACTCACGCATAAAACAAAGTCAGTCATCCAGGCATGATTTGGTGAGATTGGTCGAGAAGAGAACCCCTTGCCTCAACCTTCTTTCACGCCTTTGGAGTGAATCACCTTTAGAAACAATCCTGGAAGAGTGAAATCTAGTATAGTCTCTAATTGAAGAAAACTCCATATTTGTGTCCAAATACTTTAGTTCATAAGACGTCGTTCCATTGTCATTTTGCGGGGGTTCTCCTATTGACCACTAGATGATGCCAAATTACGAATAATCACAAAAACTGTTGTGTCATGTATGTTTGTGTTTCATTTAATTTCAATTTCGCCTTAAAATGCTTAAATCTATGATGTAAGGCCTGTATTTTTCGTTAGTGAGGCTAAATGTAACGTTTCTCTCTAAAACTATACGCCAAATCCTTTTTTTAATTTATTTTTGGTCCCCAGTTAGGATACAAAAATTTATTTTCCATGACCAACAGTGTATCTGTCTCTTCATAGACGGACTTGTCCCTCCAGGATGGAGTCATATAGTTCAT